>NC_090842.1:2197045-2510909 GCF_028021215.1 Eschrichtius robustus
CCCCGCAGGGGGCACGTGCACCCCTGGCCCAGCAGCCCGCGCTGGTGCTTCATGAACGGCCCCAGGGCCTGCTCTTTGGACAGTGTATCATAGGTTCTGGAGCCACGTTCTTCTCGGTTTTGCTAGTTGATCTTTCCTGTGCCCTGGTCTCGCCCCAGGACAGCTCCTTTCTGCTTATTGGGACTCAGGTTGGCTTTGTTGCTTAGAATGATCCCACTGACAGGATAAATGGGGGGAGGGGAGGAGTCCCTTTTCTGGTAGGTCTGACGAAATGGGGTCCTTTCATGGCGTGGCCCTGGTGTTTCCATGTGTTTAATGAGTCATGAAGGTGAGAGAGAGACACGAGCTCCGTAACTCTTTGCCGATGGCCCCGGGAGTTTGGCGTGAGTCTAGGTTTGCACGGGTTATGTATCACTTAGCGAAAACTTGGTAGCGTTTGTTTGAGATTCCGGTGACACTGGGTTTTATCTTTGCGGCAGAAGTCACTCGGGAGAGGTGAGGTTCTCGCCTGGCCGGGTTTTCGTCTGCAATTTCTCTAGCCTTCCTGGCCGCCTCTGTCTGTGATGGGTCCAGTGGGATCTGGAGAGGCTGGACGAGGCATACACAGAGAGGAGCTGCCCAGGGCAGGTACCTGGGAGCCATTGTGGTTCAGAAACAGCTGCGACCTAACTGAGTCCTTTATCTCGTGGAGAAGCTCCTAGGAGAAGGGGTCTGAACAGGCTCCCATCTCCCTCTGCTGGATCGGGGCCTGTCTGAGTTGTTGTGGTCACTCCTGCCCAGGACACGTAGGTGTCAGGGAAGTGGCCGCAGACCTGGTCTCCCGCCCTTCTCTCTCCCTCTCCCACTGGGGAGGACGGCCACCTGGACCCCCTAGTTGTCATGCACATCATCCATCCATCTTGTAGAACCTGGCAGGTCTGCTGGTGGCCAAGAGTGGACGCTGCGTCCCCTTCCAGCTTGGTGGCCCTTGGTGCGGCCTGGAAAGCACTTCCTTCCTGCCTTCTCACAGGGGACAGACCGGGTTGCCAAGGCTCCCCTAGAGTGAGCTGCCCCCGCCCCCCACTGTCACCCTTACTCGGGCAAACCTGTGTGGAGTGGGGGCAGGGGGTCCTCAGCTGTTGTCCCTCTGGGGACCCGTGACCTGAGATGTTTTCCGCTGGTGTCAGGTAAAGAGCCTGCGTTCTGCACGTGGACAGACCCGGGTTCTGATTTGAGAAATTCGCGGGACCTCTCAGCCTCAGTTTCCGCGTCTGTGACATGGGGGTTCATGGTGGGTGTTTGTGAGGACCCTCGGCCACTGCATGTCTAACGAGCATGGCACCCAGGGACCCCAGTCACACAGTGGCTGTGATTGTTCTCGGCCGTGTCCTCCTTCTGGCGTTCGCCCTTGACCTTCTGAGCCACCCTGCAAACTGCTCTCCTCCCCTCTATTAGTGGAAAGAAGGAAGGAGAGCGTTAGAGAGGCGGAGGGAAGGCCAGCGTCTCCCCGTCCGGGGCCGAGCTGAGCTGCCCATCGCACAGGTGGCACCGCGGCCCTGCCTGGGGGGCGGTCCCGCCCAGGGCTGGGGCACAGCTGTCCCCCGCAGGGGAGGGTGCAGATGAGGCAGGGGTTTGGTGGCTGGGGTGATCCTTGGCCAGCTGGCCCCAGGCTAAGTTGGTCGGTTGGGGTCATGAGCCGAAGGGGGTGGGGTGTGGCAGCACACCCTCTCCCCCAGGCTTCCCGACGTGGCCCCCCTCCTGGCATGTCCACCGCTGTGTCCCCGGGCCTCACGGGCCTGTCACAGCGAGACCGGCACACAGCCCGAGCCCGGCTCAGGCTGTCTGGACGCCTGCCAGCCGCCCGGCCTGAGCCCCTCGCCACGTGAAGCAGAGGCTTCTGGGTGTTTCCAAGGAGCTGGCAACCCCAGAATCGCGAGCTGTGAGCTGAGTGTAGACGACAGCATGGTAATTAGCCCTGAAATCCGACTTCCTGGGCCAGACATGAAAGCGCTCCCGCCCGGGTCACGGGGTGTGGCGGGTGCTTCACAGAGCGCATGACTGAGGGAGGGCATTGCTGACCCTTTTCCCTTGGGTCACGGACCCCTTTGATGATCCCGTGGAACGTGCAGACCCTGCTCAGAGGTGTCCACCCTGCTGGTTCACCCCAGACTCGCGGTGAGAGCTTCCCAGGACCCCGGGGCCCCGTCCGGGTTGGGAGCCTCCCCCGCCCCCCGAGAGCGGTGCCCCCGTCACGGCATAAACGGCCCAGCCTTGGAAATCAGTGTCATCACCCTCGCTTTACAGCCAGCGGGGCTGTGGCGCCCTTCTCCTCCGGAGCCGCCTCTGTCATCCGGCGTGGGGACACGGCCGTGTCTGTGCTGAGGGTATCAGGCTTCCAGGACAGTGTCGGTCGCCACGTCCAGGCGCCCGGTCGTCAGGGGCGCACGCTAGTGGATCTGAGGTGTGTGTGTGCCCTGGGCTCTCTGGGAGGCACTGCCCCCGCGCTGTGGGGAGTCAGACCCTTTATAGGGAGCCATCTAGAAAAACCTCCCTCTTCCTCTCAGAACCTTGCAGACGGGCTTCCAGAGCAGGTGGCTGACAGCTGCGCCGGGGGCCATGGGCCTGTCCTGTGCCCACGCTGGCCTCCAGTTCCGGTCCCCTCCTTCGGTGACTCACAGCAGGTGCCGGGGGCCGGGGGGCACGTGATTCCACACCCCCGGTCAGTCAGGGTGACCTTCCGGGGCCCTGGTCTGGATGAGTGGCTGGGGGAGCTGCCCAGAGCACACCTGTCCCCCCCAACGGGCTTTGCGCTGTCCTCTCCCCCCAGCAGGACCACTGCCCAGTCCAGCAGCTTCTTGGCTCCATGGCTGGGGGCCCATGTACATCCTGGCAGGAGTTCCCCACCCGGCTCTTTCCTCAGTGCTGGCAGGATCCTGAATTCTTGTTTGGGAGGGTGGGCTGACCGGGCAGCCGGAGGGAGGGGTGTGGTTTTACCCCCAGGCCTGTCCGTCCAGACCTGCCTTCAGGCAGGGGCGTTCTCTGGGCGGCGCCACCCTCCCCCGGGGAGGGGGGTGTGCCTGCTCCTGAAGCCTCCAGCACCAATCTGGAGAACACAGGGAACCCAATCTGCCCTCTGAGTCACCCTGACCTTGGCTGCTGGCTGGCAGCCTGATGTCTGTGAGTCGCCCCGAGCGGAGCCAGTACAGAACCGAGGCCTCTGCCCAGAGACGTGGGCCCGTGGCCCACTGTAACCCCGTGGCCACCCAGCGATTTGTCCCTGTCCACGTGGGCTGCCCAAGGCCGGTATGGCATTCAGCCCTCGGCATGGACGCTGGCTGCAGGGCTGTGTCCTCACCTGGTCCCCTTCTAGGGCGCCCTGTCAGCCTGAGTCAGCTGGAAGGCCTGCGAGGGCCCTGGCTCCGTCTCTCCGGCTGCGTGACCCGGGGCCTGGGTGCTGGGCCTGTCGGGGCCCGTGTTTCAGAGCCTGGAGGAGGGCGGGGTGGTCACGTTGTGCCTGCAGAGGGTGTGTGATTTGCCGGCCCATCACGGCAAGGGTCTGGTGTTGGAGGGACTGTCCAGGAACGCGGCACGACAGAGCAGGTGAGCCTGGCACAGCAGCAGGTGGAGGGACCCTGGCTGGGCACCCCACACAGCAGCAAACGCGTGTTACCGGCCGTCGTGTCAGACCCCTTCAGAGCTGAGGGAAAGGACAAGGCGGGGGTGGGGTGAGGGCAGCCGGGAGGGGCGTGGGGAGAGAAGATTCCCCAGGCGGCCTGTTCCAGGAGGGGCTGACAGCTCGGGCTGAGGAGCCGAGTTCAGGGGTCTGGGCGGGGAGGGAAGGTCACCAGAGTCCGGTTATGAGCACTTATTCCTGGGTCGGGGGGTTGGGGGGCCGGCTCACCTGCTGAGGCACAGAGGGTCGTCGAGGGTCCACGTCTGGCCTCATCCCAGGTGACCAGGGCTTGCCCTCTGGCCGTGTGGGGAGGGACTCTCAGCCCGGGCTGTTGTCCAGGGTCGTAGGCTTCTGAAGTCAGCCCTGCCAGGCCCCCCCGCCACCGAGACAGCCTGCTTCTGTGCCCCGCACCCGGCCGTCCCCTCCCCTCCAAGGGTGTCAGTAGACATGTGTTCGTGGTGGGTGGGGCCCTGTGGGACTTGCCCTGGTTGGTGGGTCTCTTCCCTGGCTGCACCTTGGACCACGTGGTCGGGAGGACTACCGCCCAGGCCTTCCCAGGCAGAGCCAGGTCTGTAATAGTGCACACAGTGTGTGCTGGGGGAGCCGGGGGTGGAGCCTGTCACGGGCAGCCAGGGTTGAAGACCCCAGTCGAGTGGCCAAAACATGGGAGTGGGACTTAGGAGGCCTGGGCGTCCTCACCCTACTCCCCTGGCTACTACTGTGTGACTTCTGGCAAGTCAGACAAACTCTCTGAGCTCCATTGACCCCAACTAGCAAATGAGGGGGCTGGGTGGATGCTGCATTGTCCTCTCACCCTCAGGTGCTGCAGCAGGTTTGGTGGGGGGGGGATTCCAGACCACAGAGGTGCGATCCAGGGATGGAGACTAACCGCGGAGTCCCCTGCACACACAGCCTCGGCCATCCTCAGCTTGTTTTCACTCGGCAGGCGTGCCAGTCGGCGTGTCTGCATGTTAAAACGCACCCGTGGGGCCAGCAGCATTATTCCTGTTTAGCTGATGAGGAAACAGAGGCTCAGACCCGCTGAGTAACCTGCCCAAGGTCACGCAGCATGTTAGAAATCAGGGCCAACTTGGAGGGGGGCTCCCACCTATGGGTCCTGGCTGTCCTTGGGGCCGGGGTTGGAGGCGGGGGGACTTTTGGGAATCTCTGTATTCTGCAGGGCTCTGCTTCGGAAGAACCCAAAAAAGTGAGACTTGCGGGGTTTCTGCTAACCTCAGGGCTTGGGTGTCAGCAGATCTCAGAGTGGACTGAATCTGCTTTTTTCTGGTGTGTTTTGTTTATTGTTATTATTTTTAATTTGTTTATTTTTGTTTTGGATGTGTTGCTGTGCAGGAGCTACTCTTCGTTGCGGTGCATGGGCTTCTCATTGCGGTGGCTTCTCTTGTTGAGGAGCACGGGCTCTAGGCATGTGGGCTCCCAGGAGTTGTGGCACGCGGGCTCAGTAGTCGTGGCTCACGGGCTTAGTTGCTCCGTGGCATGTGGGATCTTCCCGGGCTAGGGATTGAACCCGTGTCCCCTGCCTTGGCAGGCGGACTCCCAACCGCTGCGCCACCAGGGAAGTCCTGGTGTGTTTTGAAATGAAGTGTCAGCCCTGTTCCTGATACGTGCTGAGACCCCCACCACCAAGCAGGGGGAGCTCGGTGGCCAGGCGTCACCCAGCCCCAGTTGAAAATGGAAAACGGGAAACACGTTCCAGGGCTGGCCGCGTTTGAAAATGTGACTCCGCCTGTTAGCGATTCTTTTCTGCGGGAAATCAGTGGCCGGACGAGGGCGGGGGTGTTTGGGGGGCATCGTCCCAGCTGGACTGAGGTTTCGTGTCCGTTTGCTCCTGCGGCCGCTGCCTCTCTCTGCGGAGATCAGACGCTGGAATTGGAGCCCTTGGTCCCACCTGAGCAGCCCCTGCCCCTGAGAATTCCTTCATTTTCTTTCAGTTTTCCAGACTCTCTGGAGGCTCCGATCTGGCGTGGCCGGTGGTGGGGTCCTGGGTGGGTCAGGAGCCGGACTGTCACCCTGAGTGGGCTCTGTTTTCGAGCGCGCCTGGAAGCGAGGTCGCCCTCTCAGATGTTTGGGGTACAGCTGGGTCCTGTGCGTGCACTCTCTTAGAGCCAGTAAAGGTGAATTACACGTCGTAAAGTCACCCGCTGGTTCTCCCTGAACTGTCAGAAATGCAGGTTCTCGGGCCTGCCCAGTCAGGTGCTCTGGGTTGCGGGGACCTGTTTTACGAGGTCCTCAGGGACTCTGATACGCTCCGGGGTGGGAGACCTATCTGTTATTAGGAGGCAGCAGAGTTAGGGCAGGAAGGGAAGATGCTGGGTGGGGGAGGCACAGGCCTTCCTGGGGGCCAGGCCTGGGATGGAGGGGGCTCTCCTCAAGCCCAGTGGATATCTGGGTGTCCAGGACCAGAGCAGAGGGCCCAATGCACCGAGCACCCACTGTGAGCCCTGGGTCCCCGTGTGCTGGGCGGATTTGGACAGTAGAGTAAAGGCAGGACAAGAATGCCAGAGCGACTGGATGCTTTGTTGGTGGTCACCCCCGCTGCTGGCCACTCTCCCAGCCACCTGGGCCACGCAAGCCCAGGGTTTCACTGGCCACAGTCGAGGAGCCTTGGCCCACCTGCAGCCAGGGCTCCGGGCCCAGGTGCCCAGCGAGTGCTGCTATTTGGCGGGTAGAGGCTCCGGGCGGCGGGTGGGCTGGCTGCCTGGGCCCAGGGCTCGTCCGGCCTCAGTCACAGGGGTCAGCTGCTGCCCCAAGAGACCGGGCTGGCCCGGCTTCCTGCAACACGCCCAGCCTGCCAGCCACTTCCTCTCCTGTCTCGGGGGCCGCCGGGGACCTGCCAGCAGAGCTGTGGGTAAAACGGTGCTCCTCTGCCTGGCATCTTGGCCCCTCTCACCTGTGTGGGGTGGCAGTTACTGCTGGGCCTCAGACTGTCTTTGCCTCGAGTATTGGCCCTTTTTATTAAGCGTTCTAAAGCCACATGCAGAAAGCACCTTTTTCAGAGACTCATTTGAGGACGCCACTGGCGGCTTAGTAGGACTCACTTGGTAGTGAGGTTCTAGGCTCTGGGGCTCTGACCCGTGGACGCTGCATGAAACCCAAGTGATACCTGCACTCCCCTTTCCATCCTGGGGAGACGGTCCCTACAGACACTGGGCCGGGGACGAGGGAGGGTCCACGGCTGCGACCCCATCAGAGACGTGGGGACAGTAAGTAGATGGGTTTTCTGACGAGTGGGGGGCCAGCCATTCCCCAGATGCTTTGGTTTCAGATGGTTCTGTTGGCCTCGGTCATGACCTTGTCTGGTGTGTTTGTCCTCGAGTCAGCGGAGGGGGTGAGGGTGAGGGGGGACCCCCGGGAGTGCCGAAGGCACTGAGTGATGGAGAGCATGCGGCAGGTGCTCATACTTTGCCCTCGTTGCCAGGATTGTTGAAGATTTTGTTACCGGCATGCACAAAATCCAGGGACAGCCCTGGCCACTGGGCCTGATAAATCCCATCAGGGTGTTACCCTCTGTCAGAGAGGGAAATGGATTTGGGTGTGTGTTTTTTTTTGTATTTTTTTTTTAACTTTAAAAATTTTTTATTTTATTTTCGAGTATAGTTGATTAACAATGTTTTATTAGTTTCAGGTGTACGGCAAAGTGATTCAGTTATACGTATACACGTATCTATCCTTTTTCAAATGCTTTTCCCGTTTAGGTTGTTACAGAATATTGAGCAGAGGGGCTTCCCTGGTGGTCCAGTGGTTAAGACTCCGTGCTTCCAATGCGGGGGGGTGCAGGTTCGGGGAACTAAGTTTTGGGTGTGTTTTTTGTATTCTGTTTTGTTTTGTTTTGGTGTTTTTAAATGAAAACAGGCCCCCTTGCATTTCAAGCCCTCCCTTGCGAGTGAGGCAGCCAGCCGGCTGCGCAGCGTGTACCGGGGGCTGGGAGGCTGGCCCGCAGCGGCTGACAGCTGACAGCAGCCTATGTGTGAAGAGTTGTCATCGGGACGTGGACCCTGGGGCCTGGAGAGTGAGATAACCGGTCGGTCAGGCCGGGGTGAGAGGTCACACCAGGCGAGGCTGGGCGGGAGCCTTTGGGAGCTGCTCAGATAAGCGCCCTCCCGGAGGCTGGTGGCACCCGTACGCTGGTGGGCGGAGCAGTGCCAGCTTCCCCGCCGGCCACCCTGTGCTCAGGGTCTGGGAGGGTCCCGGAGGCGCTACCCAAGGGGGTCCTGCGAAATAACAGATGGGGGAGCTGCCGTGCGTCCCCGAGCCCGTGGGCCAGCCCCTGTCCTCGGCCCGGGTGGCCCCCTGGGCACGTGTGGACCTTGTGGTCTGCAGACAGGACTCTGAACTCAAGCCACTTGGTCGGCCAGGCCGCAGCTGGAGTTGGCGCTCATGGCCCGGCTCTAAGTGTGACCAGCTGTCCCCAGGGCCACGGGGTGAGAGCAGCCCAGGAGGCCAGCCAAGGGGTTCTCCCTCCCCCACTGGGCAGCACTTCCTGCTGTCTCGGACACGAGGGTGGGGTACAGGTGGAGCCCCTGGGGTGGGGGGGGTGGACCAGGGTGTGAGTGCGAGTTCGTGGGTCCGTTGGCAGAGGGACGGTGACTTTGCAGAGGGCGGCGGGCCCTCCAGCACAGCCCCGGGGCCCCTGGCTCACTCGCGAGGTTGAGCTGGGGCGCCCCTGCAGGCCAGCCGGCTGGCCGTGTCACAGCAGGACGAGGGCAGGACAGGCACAGCCCCGAAGGGCGGGCTTCCCGCTTGGCCCGTGGGACCAGCCGCCAGGCCCCACCTGCGCCCGCCTTCTGCCCGCAGCCCGCTGCCGCTCCTCTCCGGAGGCCACTGGGCTCTATCTCCCCGGCCCCAGCTGTTGCGGGGTGCTTATCTGGGGGGTGCTGGCACGGGGAACCCCGACGGGGCCGGCTGCCAGCGGGGTGACCTCCCGCCGGTGTGCTGGCCTCACCCAGCAGCCCGCCTGCGGGTGCCCTGGGGTAGACTGCCCTCCCCCTGCCACGCAGCAGACCCTTGTGTGACACCCGGAGCGTCTCGTGTCCCTGTCACCCCCCTCCATCCCGCGGGTGTGGAAGCTGAGGCTCTGAAGAGTCAGGCACCTTGTCCGGGTGATGGGGCCTAAAACCAGTGTAGCCGACAGGCGAATCCAGCCTCCCAGCACTGCTTTCCTTAAGGCTAAGAGACACGGGTCCTAGTGAATCCCCTTATTTACTTCAGATTCTACTTCATTTCAGAGTTTTTTAGAAAGGACGCTAGGGAGGTTAATAAAGCGTTTGTTTACTCATCAGCTGAAGTCAGTGGACATTAAAGTTTCGTCCTATGTTTCAGTTCTTCTTTCTATGAAAGAAGTGAATATTACAAAGTCCGCTTTGTTCTGGGATCCAGCCCGTTCCCCTCCCTACTGCAGACGGCCAGCCCGGCCTCGCCCGTCCACTCTCTGACACGGAGCTGAGCTCGTGGAGCAATACCCTCTGTCCACAGGGGCTCGGATGCCTGCCGGGTGGGCTCCGCTCCGCACAGGCAGGGTGGCACCCTGTGTTCCTGAAGGGGAGGGCCTTGGGGCGGTAAAGGAGGGGCCCTGGGCCTCGGTCCGCCCCGCCCCCAGTGACCACCGTGGGACGGCCCTGGGGCCGGGGCTCTGGGCCAGCCACACCCCCTTCCTGGATCCTCCCAGCCCTTATCTGTGAGGTGGGGAGAGGTGCCCCTGCTCCCCTGGGAGTGCAGACCCCAAATGGGGTGAGTCAAACCAGGTGAGTCGTGCAGCGGTGGCAGTGAGGGCAGCTGGGCGGGGCTGGCGGCGGTAAGAGCCACCTCCCCGTGTGTGGCTTGGCCACGGCTCTCCCCACTTCCCGCCCGGTATGAATGGAGGGGTGTGATGCAATCTGTCAGCCTCTTGGCGCATCCGGAAAGGAAGGCCTCAGGGCTGTCACATTCCCCATAATGTGCAACTGTCCCGGAAAAGCCCCCTCCCCGCCTTACTGTGCACAGGCTCCCTGGGGCCGGTGGTGGGAAAAAACCTGGGTTGCCCTCCAAGGCCCCCTCACCCTGGGTCCCAGCCACGTGGCAGGTCGCACCAGCCTGGATGCCCAGGAGAAGGGAATTCCGCTGTTCAACCTCCTCCCCCGCCGCCCCCGACCTGGCGGTGGGAGATCAGACGGGCCTCAGAGATCTGGGTCTGCCCCTAGCACCGTGTACAGGGGTCCTCTCTGAGCCTCTGTTTCCTCTTCTGTGCTGGGAATGCCAGTGCTGGTGTACTTAATACGGGACAGCTGTCTCCGCATTGGTCCCGAGGGCCTGGACTGAGAGTGTGCCCACCCCAGGGCCACACGGTGAAGGTCACTGGTGCTGTTTGTCCCTTGCACACGTCGGCCCCCTCACCTGAGCCCGGGCTCAGCTCCTGCTGCTGGAGATGGCTTCAGTGCTGTGACATGGATACTTTGTCCCCACGTTCTCACGGCCTCGTGTAAGTCCCACCACCCTGAGGCAGCTCATTTTACCACGAGCCTCTGACAGGCGCGGACTCGGCCAGGGTCCCCACGAGTGAGGGCCACTCCAGGTCCAGGTCCATTTGTGGCAGCTCTTTGCCTTCATGTCTGGTGTGGGAACATCTGAGGGTTTCAGTTTAGGAGTAGCAGCCAAAAGCAATGGGTTTTGAAACAGTTTTCAACCTGAACTTTCTGAGGGCATAGCAAACAGTCTTGGTCAGCCGCTGCATCAGCCAGGCTTAGAGCAACAAAGCGAAAGTGACAGGGGAGGGTGGTATTTGGGTATCAGTTAATTTCCGGAAGAGATAAGCGTGGGCGGGGTGCAGTGTGGGCCCACCGTCCTAACCAGAGCTCAGGGGGCCATTTCCTGTTTTTCTTACACCTGAACTGTCAGGTCTCATGCAGTTAATTAGCCTGGATTTATTTCTTTGCGGCCTTTCTCTCACATTGTAAAAGTACATGTAATTGATTTAGCTGGGAAGAAGCCACGTGGCATCTGCCAGCCCAGGGTTGGTTCTGTCTGGAGCAGAAGCCGGGTGCAGACTTTCTCACCCACCGCAGCCCTTGGGAAAAGCCGGTGTGTGCGGGGCATGGTGGACAGACGCCCTTCCCTTGGGTGCAGGCTGTGCTGGTTAATGTTTGACCGCCAGCCTGCCGAGAATAAAAGGCCCCACTTGTGCCCCGGCCATCTCCCTGGGTAGCTGGCGTCAGCAGTGGCGTGGGCACCGGAGCGCTGGCCTCACGGCGTGCGTGTTTCCACGTGGGACTCGGCGGAGAGGTAGGACTCAGAGTAGGAAGGCACGGGTGTGGAGTGTTGGTTTGTTGCCTTTGTTTTAATCTAATTTTGTTTTGTGGTGAGTTTGCAGAGTGGCTGCTCGCGAGGTCCCTGAACACTAAGCGCTGCCTCTACCTCTGCTCAGGACGTGGAGGGGTCTCCCTGGGGTCCCAGGCGGGGCCTGCGTATGTCGGCGCATTTGGGGAGCCTGGCTTAGCTGCCCCCCCGTGTCCCCCCCCCCCCCCCCCGTGGTGGTGACTGGCGTGGAGTTTGGGTCTTTAGTATCTGCTGTGACACCAGCCGCAGAGCTGGTGCTTGTTTGCTCTTCTCACCACTGGGACCCTGGGCTGTGCATCTCCTTCAGCCCCCGTGGACCCCCCACCCCCGCCGAGCTTGTCAGGCTGACGCTGCGCCCCCTGTGTCCCTGTGGGATCCTACGAGGACCCTCTGAAGAGAGGGTTCCCACCTTGAGAAGTTCGGGTGCCTGTGGGAGAGCCTGACACTTGTGCTAAAGTGTCAGGTGGGAGCAGCAAGGTGACTGAGCACCCCCACCACCGAGATGGCAGCTTGTGCGTTCAACCTGCTCTGAGCGCAGCGCCCTCCTCGAGGGCTCCTGCGGGAGGGACTCAGGTGGCGGTGGGGTGTTGAAATTCATTCATTAGGACAAAAAGGCCTTTTTGGCAGCCTGGGGGGCACCTGGGCTCACAGCTCTCTCTCAGCCTGTGACTTCGGGGCTGGGGTTCTCCCCGCCGGCCCCTCTGCCCGCGTTTCCGCGGGACTCACTCGCTGCCCCTGTCTCCACAGTACTGCTCACGACCGTCAACTGTTACAGCGTGAAGGCCGCCACCCGCGTCCAGGACGCCTTCGCCGCGGCCAAACTCCTGGCGCTGGCCTTGATCATCCTACTCGGCTTCATCCAGATCGGGAAGGGTGAGTGCAGCCCCTGGGGTTTCCCGGCTGTCCTGGGAGGCCCTGCTGAGCCTGGGGGGTGTGCGGGGAGGGGGAGGGGTCCCCATCTCTGAGCTCCTGGCCCCAGATCCACCGCCTTAGCTAACGGGTGTCGCTGGAGTCGGCGCGTCACGCGGTCCCAGGAGAAGCACTGACGCTGAGTTAGGCGGGCTGAACGTCACCCGGCGGGTCGTCCGTCCCAGAGCAGCGGGAGAAATGGGTCCGCCACACAGAGGCCGCTGTCCTGCCCGCACGGGGCGGGCATGGTGGTGACCGGGGTGGGCGGTGGTTCGTGGGGAGAGCTTGGCGACGTGCCTGCTGCATTAGGAGCACGGCCGAGAGGTGCTGTTGCCAGTGCCGCCGGATCTTCCACACGGGAACGTGCCCCCAGCCCCCAGCAGGGTCCCCATGCCCTGTGGATGGCTGCCCGCCATGCCGACCCCTCCCCATGATGGGCGCCGACGCAGTGGCGTTTGGTGGCAGTGTGTCTTCCTGCTGGGCCGCATTCTCGTGAGTGTGCCGCCAAGTTTATGCTGTGGGCGGGTGGAGTCTCCCCGTTTCTGGCTACTGAGAGGGATGCTGTCGGGAACATTCTCGGGGTGTCTTTTGGTGAACGGAGGTACTGGCTTCTCCAGGACGGCTGGATGGCAGGCCACGATAGCCCACTGCGTGGCTGCCACAGATCTGTGGTCTCGTAGGGGCTGAGGTCACCGTAAGGACACAGAGTAACACCACCCCCACCCCCGTAGCCCCGTGTGTCGGGGAGCGGGGAGACCAGCCTCTGTGTCGCCTGGCTTCCTGGGATCTCAGGTTCCAGCATCTTCCTAAAGACAGGACTTTGTCTGGAGGACGCTGGCCAGGCTGGGTTCTGGGTACCAGGAGTGCTGACGGGAGCACTAAGGGAGCTGAGGGACCCCCTGCCGTGGAGAGCTTATAGGTGGAAACCAGTGGGTAGGAGGAAAAATCCATCCTGCGCCCACCAGACAGTCTAGCTGGGAAGCACGTCAATGTCGTTTGAAGAGGACTTGCTGGTGAAGGTTTTGCTTGGCTGGTGTGACTAGATACAGGCTGATGAAGAATGTAGGGGGACCGGAGTTTTGTAAAAACAAATTTCAGCAGGGATAGCAAAGAGCCTTTGTTCAGCTTGAATACATGACGTGTTTATAATTCTATTGCCATCGAAAACGTCCTCCCCCAAAGCCATTCCTTTCTGAACCTGGGAGGCACTGCAGTGTCTGCAAAATTCCTGTCCGCTGGCTTCCCTCTCAGATGGATGCCCTCCCTTGTAGAGGACACTTTGTGAAAACAACCCTTTCCCCACGAGAGTCGCCTGACTTCCCCCTTGGGCGGCTGCCCCAAGGATCCCATGCTGAATGTTGGCAGAAGGGCCGGGACCCCTCTGGCAGGGGCTCAGCCTGATGGTGCCCAGATTGGCCACGAGCCACGATGCATCTGGGGGACATGACCCGCATCTCACAGACCGGCCCACGCGCCGTCTCTGTCCTTCACCAGTGCCTGGCCCCGCCTGGCCTGCCTGGCGCCCAGAGGGGCCTGGGGGCTGCAGAAGGGGCTGGGGCGTGGGGCCCGGCAGGTCCAGGTTCCAGGCCTCTGTGGCCTCGTCCTCGTCGCCAGTGAGGCTCGTGGGCAGGCCTGCCCAGCTTCCTGTCCTCCTTCACCAGAACTTTCTGAGGCCCCGGGTGTGGCTCTGTGCTGAGACCCAGTTGAGGACTCGGCCCTGCCGTCTAGGGCTCGCGCTGTGTCTGGTGTGCGGACATCAGGCACGTGCGCAGGAGACTCGCAGGTGGGCAGGCAGGGCTCGTCCCTGAGCAGGAGGGCCCTTCTGAGGGCCAGAGGGCCGGCTGGGTGAAGGCTCAGAGTTGGTGTGACCGGGGCTGGCTCTGCAGGGCCCGGGAGGGGCTCAGGTGGCCCCGAGGCCGGGGGAGTCATGCATGCGGGGCCTGGCACCACGCGAGGCCTCTGGATTTTCCCTCAGCCTTCTCAGGAGGGGGGCACTGAAATCAGGCCGGCCTTTCAGGTCCCAGTGGCCACGAGGTGTGGGTGGGGGAGGCTTGGCCACGGGCGGCCACGGAGAAGCAGGCCCAGCGCGTGGTGCGGAGGGGAGCCCCGAGGACCAGGGCTGATTGACGACGGTGGGCAGAGGGCACTTCGTGCCCGCTTTTGTCCTTTTACTTCTGTCTGTCGGCCCTTTACCTACAACACCCAGCAGGCCCACGGCCCACGGTCAGGCCGTCCCAAGACCGGAGGGTGGGAGTGGGGAAGGCTCGTCCCTTGAGCCCCGGCCCCTCCTGGAGGACACACAATGGGACCGTTGTGGTCTTGCTCGGCTGTGTCCTCCGGTGGGCGGGCCCCCGGCGTCTTCTGGAGCGTTTGGAGCAGCTGGCGTCACCCTGCAGATGAAGGGTGCCCCCTGGGGGAGCTCACGGGAGGGGGAAACTGCAGGCCCGGCCCCGGGCCCTGGCCTCCGTGGCAGCTCCTGAGAGATTACCTGGCGCTGAGACATGGGCCCCTGTGTCCAGGAGACCTGGGCGTGGAGGTTCCTGGACCCTGTGCTGATCATCTGTGTCCGGGCACTGCCATGGAGTGACCTAGGGCAGGGGTGGCAGGGGTCCACCTGGGCCGAAGGGGGTCCTGGCAGTGGGGAGGCCCCGGTGGAGCTGTGAAGGCCAGCGTGCCCCCAGGGCTGGGACTCGGCTGGGAGTCACTTGACAGTGAGTGTTTAGTTCTTAGGTTAGTGGGTCCCCAGGGCACAGAGCAGTGGTGGCCCAACCCTGCCCGGCTTGTAGCAGGGTCGGGGTCCAATCAAGACCCCACCAGGCCTGTGACGATGGGCACTGTGTGTGGGGACGAGAGCTCCCTCGAGGGACGGCCCACCCTGCGTCCCGTCCCAGGGTGGTGTCCGGAGCTGGTGGAGAAGGCCCTGGGCAGCCCAGCCAGGTGGCCAGAGCACTGGGGGGCAGGGAGGAGACCCTCGTCCTGGGAGGGTCTGGGTCTCAGCAGGGCCCTTCGCCTGCTGGAGCCTGGGTGTCCTCGTGTGTGAAGTGGCCACAGCAGCCGCAGCAGCCCCAGGCCTTGGTGGCCGCCTGGAACTGCCTTCAGGGTGTGGGCAGGCAGCTTGGGCGGCCTGTGAACAGGGCTGCTGTCCTCACAGGGAGGGGAGACATTTGGGGGGCTCCCGGGCTCGGCCTCCCCTAGTGCAGGACTTAGGGTACCTGTGATGGAGGCCGTCTCAGAGGGGCTCAGGGTCATGCCAGGACCGCAGGATGCTGTAATGGGGCCACGTGGCTGGGGTTCAGTTCTCCCCATGGTCACCTGTGCCCCAGGAGACAGGGGCGGGGCCAAGGGGGAGGGCGGGCCGGTCCGCTCCTCACCGAATGCCCGGAGCAGCAGGTCACGCGGCAGACACGGGCACCCCTCGGCCACCGTGGGAGGACTTTGATGCGGGTGGCTCTTTCCCCTGGGTGCTCTTTGTTCTTAATTGAGACCTTTCCGTCGGCCTGCGTGGCTCTGTGCAGATTCCGAGTCCAGAGTCATCACAGATCGGAAGTCACATGCTTTGCTTGTGCCACCCTCGGGGATGAAATCAAAGGCCTGGAAGTTGGCTCTCTCCCCCTGCCGACCTTGCTCACCCGTGCCCTGGGTGGTCAGCTGCTCGGACGGGGCCGCAGCAGGACGGGGGCGGCAGCCACACAGCCCTGTGCTGGACACACTTAGTGCCCAGGGGTCTCTGCAGCCTGTGCAGCGCAGAGAGGGTCCTTTGAGGCCTGAAGCTGATCTTGAGGTCCCGGGGCAGCTCCTCCAGTTTAAAAGACGGGCGACACCGGAGACAGATGCTGGCCACGGTGAATGGGCACCATCACCACCCGCCCCGAGGCAGAGCGGAGAATAGGCACCAGACACCGTGTGCTCAGCCCGGGGTGGGGAGACGGGAGAGAGGGACCCGCGGCAAGCCAGCTGTGGGATGCAGCCTCCCAAGGGTGCCTGGTCTCTGGGTGGAGCAGGAGACCCGCTAAGGGCAGGGGTCATACAGAGCTGATCTCAGATGGGGCTTAGTCCCACGGCCAAGCCACCTGCTCGCTTGGCCCGTGATGGTGAGGCGGGATCCAAGGCCACGGCTGTTGCATGTCCTGATCATGACTTCATCACTGTGAAGGCACAGTGGAGACAGGGAGTGTCCTGGGGCGGCCGCAGCGCAGGACACAGGCCAGGGGCTTAGAACAACAGCAGTTACCCCCTCACAGTCTTGGGGCTGGCAGTCCAGAATCAGGGCCGAGCTCCCTCTGAAACCTGGAGGAAGCAGCCTCCCTGCCTCTTCCAGCTCCCAGTGGTTCCCGGGCTCGTGGCTGCATCACTCTGCCTCTGTCCTCATGTGGCCCCCGTGTCTCTGTGTCTTATAAGGACGCCCTTGGGGAATTAGGGCCCACCCTAGTCCACGGTCTCAGCCTTGAGATCCTTGCCTTGATTACATCTGCAAAGATCCTTTTCCAGAGCAGGTCACCTTCTGAGGTTCCAGGGGGACATGAACATTGGGGGGACCCTGTTCAGTGTGCTCCATCACATACACGACCATTATGTGGAACCCCAGAGGGTTAAGGAGGGACCAGGTGGAAGGTTCCTGCACAGTGGACAACCCCCCACCCTGGTTTGGGAAATGACTTTCTCACAGTCGTCGTCACCGTCCTGGGAGGAGTGCCCATGGGCAGTGACAGGAGGGAAAGCACTGGGCAGGGCGCGGCCTGGTCACCCTGAGGCTCTGGGGTTTTTCCAGCTTGCCCCCAGCTGCCATCTCCAGACTGGGCATTGACAGACTGCGGGTTCCCATGCCCGGGCCCAGGCCAAGCCCTGCTGAGTGTGACATAAGCCCAGCGGGATCTTGGGGGGGACGCAGACACCATGAGGAGCCCTTGTCCTCTGATTCAGAGAGGCTGGCACATCCCCCGGGGCTCCTGGTCCTGCCCCCACGTGCACAGCTCCTCTGAGAGCGGGGTGCCCTGTGCCCCCGGGTTGAGGGTTGCCATGGCTCTGTCTGCATGACGCAGGGGTCTGGGCTGCTTTCCCTGAAATCGGCTCCCTGGGGCCTTGTGAACACTCCCACCCCGGTCACCCTGGTTCCCGAGGCTGCCAGAGGGCCCAGGATGTGGCTCTGCTCTAGCTTTCACCTTCCCGTGGCCCTCTGAGATGGGCAGACCCTATGAAGCGGCCTCGGGGCCTGCCTGCACCGCGGGTGAGCCCAGGGGCGGGACCCACCCCAGGTGGCACCACCTTCTGGGTGAGCAGCAATTTAGAGGCGGCTTTGGGGCCTGCCGAGAAGCCCCAGAGACGGGGTGGCCCAGGGGACTCCCGTTAAACTGTGGGTCCTGGGGTTCCCACACCCCCGGCCCCTGCGGGAGGGCCTGCGCTCCCCCATCTGTCCATCGTGATGACTTTCCTGCCTGCCTGCCTTCTGTGGGCCTGGGGGCCCCATGAGGACAGAGCCGGAGTGGGGAGCTCGGCGGTCATGGGCGGGGGCGGGGTGTTAATGAGGTCATCCATCCCATGTCTGGCCGGCACCTGGAGCTCTGTGCTTTTAGCAAAGATGGCATCCCGGTTTGGGGTCCGTGGGGGGGACGGCCAAGCACACGAGCCAGGCACCTGCCAGCACCGTCTATAGCGGGATCCCGCCCGGCACTGTCTGTTGTGGCGGCCGTCTCGTGTGTTGCCGGGTGTTCACGTCACCCAGACTCCACCCACTGGATGATGCCCCCAGCCGTGACAATCCCAAGTGTCTCCCATCACCGCATGTCCCCTGGTTGCTGGGGCCGGTGGGTGGCTGAGACCACCACGCGGGGTCTGGGATCTGGCCTGATCTGCCCTCCCAGGGGGGTTTCCTTGTGTGTCCCCTGCAGTGGCCGCCAGGCACTGAGCGGCTGCGGACACACATCATTCCATGAGGGTGTGGCTGCCTCCCTTGCTTCTTGCTGCTCTGGAGACTGCCAGGCGGGTGCCGCGCACGCCCCCCCAGCTCTCCAGACCTCTGCAGGCCCACCTGCTGTGAGGGCTCCAGCCCCAACAGGATGCCCGGGAGGCGCGGGCAGGCGGAGCCGCTGTCCCCGGGCGGGCTCCCCTGAGCCGTGCCTGTCCTGGGGGTCCCGGGGCCAAGTGCCACGCAGAGCCAGCAGGCCCGGCGCCCGTGGAAAGGAGGGCAGAGCTCGGCCAGCGTTTGGTCGGGTGCCCGGCCAGGCTGCGGGTCTGATCCAGGTGGCCCTCCAGCTCAGACGGAGGCTGGACAGACCCAGGAGTTCTGCCGAGGGGGCCCACGTGTGCACCCAATCCGGGCGGCTGGCTGTCGGCAGGAGGGAGGTGACAGGGAGGGGGCTGCACAGAGGGACTTGCAGTGGCGGATCAGGGCCCAAAGCAGCCAAATTCCTGGCGGAGCTCCCCCTCAACCTCCCCCCCCCACCGTGCCAGGAGAGAAGCAGGGGGTGTGCTGGCCTCTGTGCACCTGGATGCCCACTTTCCTCCAGGGGATTCGGACGCTTTGTAGACAGGGAATGAGGCCCCGGATAGCCAAGAGAGCTCCCAGCAGGATGGCCCGGCCACACCTGTCCTACCGAGGCCCCCAGTGGAGCCCATGAGAGTCTTCAGTCTGCGTTTGGGCCAGAGCAGCTAGTATTTTCTTGGGGTTTCAGAGGCTGCAAAGTCACTCTGTAAATCCAGGAAGTAACCGTTCTGCAGCAGGAATTCCATCCACTGTCTCAGGGCGATGACGCGTTTACGTCAGGACTCCGAGCTGTTAGCCCAGAGCCCCTTGATGAAAACATAGAGGCTTCCCAGGCCTCAGGGCTGAAAACGGTGGTTCTGTAACCCCAGCCTGTATTTCAAGCCTTGAATTTTATTCTCAGCAAGAGCATAGGCCGTACTCCTGCATAGCCGTGTCTCTAGCCCACACGTGCACGTGCGTGTATCCATGGTGCATGCACGTGCACCCACGTGTGTACAGTGTCACTAATTCAGGATCGTGCTTGAGGTGGGAGCCAGGTTTTTTTTAATAAATTTATTTATTTATCTTTGGCTGCGTTGGGTTTTCATTGCTGTGCGCGGGCTTTCTTTTAGCTGTGGCGAGCGGGGGCTACTCTTCGTTGCGGTGCGCGGGCTTCTCATTGCGGTGGCTCCTCTTGTTGCGGAGCACGGGCTCTAGGCGTGCAGGCTTCAGTAGTTGTGGCTCCCGGCCTCTAGAGCTCAGGCTCAGTAGTTGTGGCGCACGGGCTTAGTTGCTCCGCGGCATGTGGGATCTTCCCGGACCAGGGCTCGAACCCGTGTCCCCTGCATTGGCAGGCGGATTCTTAACCACTGAACCACCAGGGAAGTCCTGGGAGCCAGTTTTAATGGCTGCACCAAGATCTATCTTCCAGCGTATGCGAAAAGCAGTTCCCCTTGAAGCATAAGCAGGAGATTGAAGTATGTCCTGATGGGGAAATGGTGCAGATTGAGGAGAAAATCACAAGTGCATTACTTGTAAGGAGCCCTTGCTGTGAAAGGCCTTTAGTGTTACAGAAGTAGTTTTAAGACCCTGACTGGCAGCAGCAACACCCTGTAGGGGTGCGGGGTCTTCTGGAGACCTGGGGTAGCGGGAGCAGTCTTGGGGGCTCCCCCAGACTCTCGGGAGCAGCCGCAGCGTCCGGGAGCGGCGGGGTGCTCAGGATGCCGGACCCAGGTCCGTGGGCAGGTGGCCTGAGCCTCAGCTTCCCCGACTTGTGGGACAGATGCCCCTCCCCCTCCTCACAGATGTAAAGGAAGGCACATTCCAGAACATTCCATGGGGAGCAGCCAGGCTCTGGGTGCTGTGCTGAGGTGCCCTGTCCTGAGCCGGCTCTCTGCACTGCCCCCGCCCACCAGCCTGCTGACCACCCTGTGACCAGGCGGTCTCAGGACCCGGGCCTCCAACACAGATCCACGTGTGTGTGGCAGGCTGGGTGCGGTGCCAGCCTCCCTGGAGCCTTTTCTCATCACGAGACCGTGGCCTCATCTGGGGAGCGGAAGGGACCTCCTGCGTCCCAAGTCCTTCTCCCAGCTCAGGCCTGAGCACACCTGCAGGGCAGAGTGCAGGCATCCAGAGCATCGGGACCCAGAAAGGAGCTTGGGGTCCCTCCCCTCCCCCCGCGGCGTTTGCCAGAGGAAATCGGTGCTGCCTTGAAGTGCAGGCTTTGACTGGGTAGAATGACGGGGTTTTATGGGAGCCTCCCTGCCGTGGGTCCGCTTTTCGCCCTCCTCATACCATCACCCTGTTGTGTTCCTGGGGTGACCAAGGCCATCGCCCTTGTGGAAGGCGTGGCGTCCTCCTTCCCCCCCATCCCCCGAGGGACCTGCAGGTCCTCCAGCCATGGGCGGCAGTGACCCACGTAGCAGCCCCGGGGTCACATCTCAGCCTGGTCCCTCGGGTCCTGGACCACGTGCTTCTCAGCAGGACGGGGCACAGACCCTCACATCCAGAGCCATGGGGCCTGTGTCACGGCCGCACCCAGAGCCGGGGAGCCAGGAACTAAAACCCTGTGGAGTCTGGCCGACCCCCTGCCCGTGTCGGTCGACACCTGGCTGTCAGGCTGGTCCTTCCTTATGGAGCGAGTCTTTCTGGGCCTGGGTGTTATGGGGCCATTTCACAGATGGTGTAACAGCCTCAGAAAGGGCCAGACACTGTCCTAGTAGCCAGGGACCCTTCTAAGGCCCCCATGTTTCACGCCTACCGTACTGGGTTGAGTGGTGGCCCCCAAAACATGTCCAATGGAATCGGTGGATGTGGCCTTATTTAGGAAAAGGGTCTCTATAGGTGTAATTAAGGAAAGAATGGAGCTGAGATCATCCTGGGTTGGGGGAGCCCTAAGTCCAATGACAGGTGTCCTTTTGGGACACACAAGAGGAGCCGCAGCAGAGGTGCCAGTGAAGGCAGGGGCACAGGTTGGAGCGATATGGCCACAAGCCCAGGACGCTTGCGGCCATTCAGGGCGGAAACGGTCAGCAGACAGCAGAGAAGCTGACCCCCTTGTGTCCAAGAGCCCAGTACGTCCATCTGGGTTAGGGAACAGAGCTGAGCCCACCGTCCCTCACCAGCTGCAGCCCCTCGGGTGCAGCCGTGTCCTGGGGCAGGTCCAGGTCGTCTTCGGGAGCTCATATGCTCAGACGAGAAGTCTGGCTTACACTTAGCAGCTCTGGGCTCCAAGGGGGAGAGTGGAGACGCAGCCCAGGTGCCCTGACTGGACCGCATCTCAGGGTCTGCAGGGAGCCTCCACTGAGGCGCCCAGCGCCCTGCAGCCCAGGCAAGGCAGACCCACCCCGGTGCCCGCCCGTCCCAGGCATCCTGTCCCTCAGGCACAGATGGGCGCTGGGTGTCCACCCGGCCGGGGGTCTGCAGAGCTGCCCTCCTCCTCTTGAGTGGGCGGGGCCAGGGGCCACAGACCTAGCAGAACCGAGTTCACCCTACCTGCCTGCTGCGGCCCCTGGGAGTCTGGTGGCTCACAGGTGCATTTAATCTGTTGCATTTTTGTCTATTACTGTATTTTGATCCAGGAACATCTCGGAACTTGCGGCTTGGCCTCCGTGCCGCGATCCCTAACCCAGAATCCCTATCTGTCTGTTTGGCCCCTGCCAGGTAACGTGTCCAATCTGGACCCCAAGTCCTCGTTTGAAGGCACCAAAGTGGACGTGGGGAACATTGTGCTGGCGCTGTACAGTGGCCTCTTTGCCTACGGGGGATGGTAGGTTCTAGAACGTCTGGGCCCTGGGGCACACGTGCTGGGCCCCAAAGTGTCCAGAAATCCATACCTCTCGGCCATCCACGGGTGATTCTACGGGGCAGGGGCAGGAAACCCCGTGCTTCCCGAGGAAGCACAGAGGGGCCCTCATAGCAGTGCTGTTCTCGGCTCGTGTCCTGCCCCCGAGAACGGGGCCCCGAGATAAACCTCTGCTGACACCTCAGGACCGGTGCTGCTTCCCAGGGGGGACGGCGCTGGGGAGGGGCAGGACCATCGCCATCGCAGGAGGCGCCCCCGTGCCCCCAGCTGCTCACCAGGAGGGACCTGGGGGTGTGGGCGTCCCCTCTCCACTGGCCCAGGGCAACCAGGACGGACTCCCCATGGAACCTGCATTCTTTCTTTCCGATGACTGCGGGAGGAACGTATAATAAAAGTTTGCTCTCTCAATTCTAGGAATTACTTGAATTTTGTCACAGAGGAGATGATTAATCCCTACAGGTATGTATGTGAACAGAGACGCGTGTTTTTGTCATTTTCACATGAGAGAAGGAAGAAGCCTGGTTCCGTCCAAGAGCCCATCCTTGGGCTCAGCCCAGCCCCCGACAAAAGCAGTGCACGGCCTTCCGGGAGGGCCCCTGGGGTCAGGATCATGGGGGCCGTGTGATCCGGAAGAAGATTCGTCCTCAGAATGGGCAGGAAACCCATTTCACAGATGGGGGCGTGCAGGCCGGCAGGGTTGAGTCGCTGGCCCAGGTTTGCACAGCTGCCCTGCCCCAAGCGCCACCTTCCAGCCACTTGCTGGTCACGTGCCGCTTCCCCCACAGCGAGGGACGGGCCTGGCCCCGTCCTGGGCTTCATTTTGGTGATGTGCCCGCCCGGTCCTTGCAGAAACCTGCCCCTGGCCATCATCATCTCCCTCCCCATCGTCACCCTGGTGTACGTGCTGACGAACCTGGCCTACTTCACCACGCTGTCCCCTGAGCAGATGCTCACGTCGGAGGCCGTGGCCGTGGTAAGACGCCACCTGCCGCTCAGAGCCGGCCGCGGCCCTCCGAGCCCACGATGAGGAGCGGGCCGGGCCCCTCGTCTGCACACGGCGCTCCTACTCAGAGGGGTTGAGCTCGTGCTTTAACCGAGCCTGCCAGCCGGTGCAGGGCGCTGGCTGTATGTGGGGACCACGGGGGGCTTTAGCAGCGCTGGTGCCCAGGCCACCCTGGACAGTTTTAAGTTCGCACGTCTGTGGTGGTCCCAGTGATGGTCGCTCTTAGAGCCGAGGGGCTGAGTCCATTACGGACCTCCAGCCCCCCCTCAGAGGCCTGTCCCGCCTTCCGAATAAATACTGAGCCCTCGGGGAGGGGACTGTGTGGGGGCCAGCCCGGGGGTGGGGGGCGGTGAGGAGCATGCGGAGGGGCCTCGCGGACGGCCAGGTGGGGCAGTCGGGGCGTCACGGGGCAGGGCTCACGCTCAGCGTCCGTCTAGGACTTCGGGAACTACCACCTGGGCGTCATGTCCTGGATCATTCCCGTCTTCGTGGGTCTGTCCTGCTTTGGCTCCGTCAACGGGTCCCTCTTCACGTCTTCCAGGTGAGCCCGGCCAGGGCCGCCCTCGGTCCCTCAGGCTCTGGCGGCAGAGCGGTGGAGCGGGCGGGGCTGCCACGTGGGGAGCCGCTACACGTGGCTTTCTCATGTGCGCTCGGAGAGTTCTATTTTTTGTTACTTTGAGAAATAACATAGCTGTCAAAACATTCAAGTGACACAGAAATAACCCGCGTTCCTGCCCAGAGGTGACACAACTGCTGTGTCCATCCAGGCTCTCTCGTGGGTTCATGTCAACCCTGCGGGGGGCTGGAGGTGACAGGGCCTCTTGCCAGCTGGGTCCGTGAGGGACACCGAGGCCCACGGCAGGGAGCCCAGCCCTCAGCAGAGGCCCCCTCCGCGCCCCACCTGCCTGGGTCCCTCGGCCGAGGCCGACCGCCTTCCCCTCTGTCCGCAGGCTGTTCTTCGTGGGGGCCAGGGAGGGCCACCTGCCCTCCATCCTCTCCATGATCCACCCGCGGCTGCTGACGCCCGTGCCCTCGCTCGTGTTCACGGTGAGTCCCCGCCCTCCGTGGGGCGGGGGTCACTGGCTGGGCGAGGTGGAGGGTGGGCGTGTCCCTCGGGGATCCATGTCCCTCGGGGATTGTCGGGGGCTCTGCAGAGGGAGTCCGGGGAGCGGCCACACCGTCCCGGCTCTGCCTAGTGTCACCAGGCTGCGGACCGGAGGCCGGCGGGGAGATGGAGACGGGCTGTATCGCAAAGTGTTTCTCCACATCCTGCTCTTCGCCACACGCTCCCCTGAACTCTAAAGGGCGCTGGATAGTTTTTTGTTTCTCGTTCCAAAATTAATACGTGGTGGTTATAAAAAAAAAAGAGAGAGAAACAAGAAGCAAAAACAACCTGGAGGCATGTGAAGCCAAACCTCCCCCCCCAGGGTAGCGTGTGGCCTCTGACCCCTCCTTGAAATCCGTCAGCGCTTTCCTTTGCCGGGAGGGTCTGCGTGTCCCACAGACCACATGTTCCTTTAAGCCGGGAGTGGGCGCGTGCGGGCAGCCTGCCCACCGGATGTGTCCCGGCACCGGCAGTGGCTCACGGCCCGTCCCTGTGCTTGCAGTGCCTCATGACCCTGCTGTACGCCTTCTCCAAAGACATATTCTCCGTCATCAACTTCTTCAGCTTCTTCAACTGGCTCTGTGTGGCCCTGGCCATCATTGGGATGATCTGGCTCCGCTACCAGAAGCCAGATCTGGAGCGGCCCATCAAGGTGAGGGTCCGCGCGGTCCCCACGCGTGCCCGGGCAGCCAGCGTCCCTGGGTGGGCCTCCGTCCCCTCTGCACACCGGGGCTCAGGGCGCCCTTCTCCAAGGGCCCTGGGGAGAACCAAGCAGATCAGTGCGTGAACAGCTTCTGATCTAGACGGGGGCCTTGAGTTCTGTTGATGACTGTTTGATTCTAGGTGCTGGGGTTCATCAAAGGACACGATAGACACCCCCCCACCCCCCAGCCCCTAATCCTCCTAGAGCTTATCTTCTAGCGAAAGGAGAGGAGCAGAAGTGAGAAGCTCGCAGCACGGGGCGGCCGGGGTGGCCATGAGCAGACTGCACGTGGGCGGAGGGGAGGGGCCCCACCTTGTCTGGGGAGGGGCGTGTGTCCTGACTTTGCCCCTGAGTGAATGGAGGCTTCTCGGGACCAGGCTGCCCACCGTGCCCCCGGCCTGAGGTCGGCTGTCTGTGTCCTCATAAACTCAGTACTGGGCGCAGCTGCCCGAGGGCGACCTCGTTTCTCCAAAAAGGGGGTCACAGCCCTGCTGGGGAGGCCTGGTGAGCACGTCAGCTGTGCCCCCGGCAGTAGTGTCGGAGTGAGAGGGCAGAGCCCGTGGCGTGGCGGCTGGCGACCGGCAGCTCCTGCCCCTCCTTCAGTCCTGGTGGCGTGTGGCCAGCAGCTGGCACCTGTCCACGGGCCCCTTGCCCACCTTGCCCACCGAGCAGTCCTGCAGTGCCAGCCAGGACGGACCCTCTCTCAGCCCGGGGTCTCTTGCCAAGGTGTAGGCAGAGGGCGGGTTCCGGGTGTGGGCAGGCCGCCTGGCAGGAGGCACGGTGGATGCAGACGGGACAAGTGTCCCTGGGGCCTTGGCTGCGCTGTGGGTGCCTCTGTGGCGCCTCTTCCGGGCCCTGTGTGGGCGGGGCTGTCTGCCAGGCAGCCATGCAGCCTGTGGTCCAGTCCATCCGCAAGGACTCTGAGGAGGTGGGCGCCCCTTGCCTATCAGCGGGTGGCCGCGGCCTTCCCAGAGGCATTGCCCCAACCCCGGGAGACCGTGGTGAGGGGCGGGGCCGGGGTCCCACCCTGTGATGTGGGGAGCCTGGTTGGTCCAGCTCACCCGCCAGCACCAGCTGGGCTTTGGGTAATCACCGCCCAGCGCCGGCTGCTGAGGTGGGTGAACGGAGAACAAGGTGGGGCCCCGGTTCTCAAGAGGCCAGCACGACTCAGGGGAGCCTCGGGGCCTAGTAAACCCTAAGGACGCTGCACGGCAAGTGTGGCAGCCCGGGGGGGTCGGGCCCTTTTGGATCCGGAAGGATCAGCTGGGCGCAGGTCTGTCCTGGGGGGGGGGGGGGTCTGTGGGAGGGGCTGGGTGGGCCCAAGGGCGAGGCCGGCTCTGGACGCCGTGCCCCCAGGGGTGGCCAGGACACGGCAGGTGTGGGACAGGAGGAGACGTCCAGCGCCCGGTGTCAGCTGCGTCCCCTCCCCAGGTTCACCTGGCCCTCCCGGTGCTGTTCATCCTGGCCTGCCTGTTCCTGATCGCCGTCTCCTTTTGGAAGACCCCCGTGGAGTGCGGCATTGGCTTCACCATCATCCTCAGTGGCCTGCCTGTCTACTTCCTCGGGGTCTGCTGGAGAAACAAGCCCAAGTGGCTGCTCCAGGGCATCTGTGAGTACCTCGCCCCGGCCGGACCTCCTCCACCCCGCCCTGGGGTCTGCCCCGCCCGCCTGGCCGTGCCGCCCTGACCTTACCGCACTGGCCCGGAGCGACGCGCGCGGCCGGCGGGGGTCGGGGTCGGGACGTGTGGGGCCCTGGCCGAGCAGACCGAGCTGGGCGTGTCTGGTGGTGACCTAGCCTGCCTATTTCAGGGTAAGGCGCTCAGCTGCACACCAGCTAATCTCAGAACAAGGGATTCCAGAAAACCAGGCCGCTCTTGCCAAGTAACGAAATCCCCGTCTGCCGCCAGCTTAAACCCAGCCGGCTGAGGAGAGAAAACAGGATCTGCGCTGTGGCCACAGGGCTCACTTACAAGCCCGGTTCAGCACCCTGTGCTGAGACCGCTGTTAGTGCAACAGGCTCCTGCATGGGCTTCGAAATCCCCAGGGTAGCCGTCCCAGAATTCTGATGGGCACCTGCCCGGGGCCCAGGACGCTGTCCGTCATTTTGCTGGAACTTTGCCTCCAGCCCGGACTGTAGTCCCTGTTAAAGAGCTGTCAGAACACACCGAGGGCCTAGAGCAGGGCCCCTCCATTCTGAAATCGCCCCCTAGTGACGCCCGCGAAGGCTCTGTGGGTGACGGGCTCACCTGGGCGCCAGCACACCCGCCTGCTCCAGCCCCTCTGAGGACCGCGGTGGGCATGCTGGCTGCCGGTCCTGGAAGTCTGCCAGGCGGTGGCCCAGGTGTGGTGTCACAGCCCTCCAGCAGCGGGGCCACCATCTACTTAACGTCTCTCCATGGTCCTGGGGCCTGAACCGGGATGAGGGGTGGAGCCAGCACCCGCCTGCTGCCATGATCCTTGGCGTCACCTCCCTGAGTAACGTAGCTCTCAGGAGGCCTGCAGGTGCGGTGTGCGCACGGGCACACACACAAATCGGGAGGTTCCACATAAATTTCTGGCTTTCTGGCTTCTCTTATTACAACCTTGGGACGCATCACGACGGGGCGGGGTGAGCCCACGTCCCTCGCTGCCCTGACCCCCCCAGGCACGGGGCCACAGGACCCCCGAGTAACTCCGCTCTTCTCCTGGCAGTTTCCACGACGGTCCTTTGCCAGAAGCTCATGCATGTGGTTCCCCAGGAGACGTAAGCGACGAGATCTGAGAAGCTGCCGGAAAGAAAACGCAGAGATTGTTTTAAACCACCCACCCCTTAGAAAGCGACTCCGGTCCCATCATCCAGGCAGCTCAGCTGGGGGCCCCCACTGTCCCTCCCCCGGGGTGGCGGCCGGGCCACTGTGAACCCTGGTACGAATTCAGTCCCAGAAGACGGATGTCTGTGGATACCTCTCAAGCGTGGAGGCGGGAACGTTGGACCGAGGAGGCTGCGGGCTTCCTGCCGAATCGGGCCTTCTCCCTTCTCACCTTTGTGTATTTGTACTTTTTTTTAACTTTATTTTATTTTTTTTGGCCGCACTGTGCGCCATGTCGGATCTTAGTTCCCCGAGCAGGGATCGAACCTGTGCCCCCTCCATTGGGAGCACCGAGTCTTAACCACTGGACCGCCAGGGAAGTCCCTTTATTATTTTTGTTTTAACTTAATCTTGGGTCGCGTCGACGCCACCAAGATGATTATTTTTTAAAGGAACGTGAGGGGGTCTTTTCTCCCCTAATGCCACCCGTAGCACGATGTGCCTCAGAGGGACCAGATCCTGTCGCCAGAGTCTGGCACGTCTCCGAGAATGGAGGGGTTCTGAGAACCCCCTGGCAGAGTTCCGGGCCCGGCCTCGCCCTCTGGACGGTGGCCTGGACACATGCGCTTCGGCTTTGCCGTTTCTCTGTTATTGTAGATGTAGTGACTTTTGTGAAACTAACCCACGTGCTCACGTCTCGTTGCCTTAAAGACCTGCGCTAGCTCCCTTCCCAACCCCCAAAAAGAAAGAACATCTCAATGAAAGGCTTGTAGAAGGAAGGGCCTTGGGCTGATCAACAGCGGTGCCCTGGTGCCTGCCACGGGCAGGGGGATCCGAGCGGAAGTCAGGGGCAGCTGGGAGACCCCGGACCTCCCACCAGGACGTGCAGATCGGGGCCAGTTTTGGGGCTAGACCCTGTCACTCAGGACAGCTTTGGGCTCCTGACTGTACATCCCTCCCTGGACGCCAGCCTGAGCAAAGGCCAGAGGATTCCGGCAGCTCCTATGGTGGGCAAGTGGGCAGTGCTGTTTCAGGTCTGTTCTGCATCGGTGTTGGAGCCAAGCTCTAGCCCTTTCAAAGCTTCACAGTTGAAAGCTGGAAGCAGACGCCGTGACCCCTCATGGGCTTCTCCTCTGTGTTCCCGCAAGGCAGCTCTCCCGGGCCTCGGGGGCTGGACGGCAGCCCTGCCAGCTATCTGGGGCTGGCTCTCCGCTCCTGGCCGAGTCGGGCACTGCTGTCCCCTCCCCTGTCACCTGTCCCAGGCTCGGGGAGCTGGAGTCCAGCCCTCAGCACTCTGACTGCACCTGCTCCGGAGGCCACCTGACTCTCAGGCGGTCTGGCTCCCGCTGAGACCAGCATGGCACACCCACCCTCCCCTCCGGAGAGGCTGTGCTCGCAGGCTTTTGTTTTTGTGGTTCCCATAGCATTTTCCCCAGGGGAGGCGGCCGAGGCCCAGAAGCTCCTCTGGCCTGGCCGCCGGCTGGCTTTGCTGTGCCTGTCACCGTCCACAGAGTCAGCTTGGGGAGCGGCGTCATCCAAGGTCAGATCGGCTCCCTCCAGGCCCTTCTGAGGCGCTGGCGGCTCTGCCTTGGCCTCTGCCCCCTGACCTTCCCACCAGGGGGGAGGGTGAGCCTAGCCCTCGGGCACTGAGCCTCACTGCTCAGCCGTAGCCATTCCCCAGGGGCCACGTGAGCGCCGAGTGGCCAGTCCATCCACTGCCACCCACCTGGGCTCCGGGGCCCCGCGTGGTCCGACGGGCCCAGAGAGACCTGACAAGCAGCTTGTTGCGGGGGGCCAGGCTGGGCATTGAGGCTGAAACAGAGGTGGCCACGTGTCCACCCCTGCCTCTTCGTGCTGGTCAGGAGACCCCTGCCCACCTGTAGCTCCTGACATGTGAGGACCGACGTCCACAGAAGTCTCCTCACCAACTCAATTGTCCCGGGGCTGTAATCCACGCATCTAGGGGCCCAGCTCAACGTCTGAAGGCAGAATGTCACCCAGGAAGTCAGAGGCCTGATTTTAGACTTTCTGTCTTGGGGCCTCAGTTTTCTCACCTGTAAATGGGTGGGGGCCACAGCTGCTGCACCACCTGCCTGGTGGGATTGTGCCCCTTCAGGAGGAGACCGTGGCCATCGTAGCCACCGCAGCCCCTCGCACAGGTGGCGGGCAGGATGGTGCCTGGGGTGCACTGCCCACTGCCTTTCCGCGGTGGTCCAGCAACTTCTGAGCAGATTTTGACCTCTTCCCTCCAGGGTGTCGGGATTCTGAGCAGATTTTGACCTCTTCCCTCCAGGGTGTCGGGACGACACTTAGGACGCGTCGTGGTCAGACCACTGGCTCTAGATGTGACCTGGCAGAGTGCAGGGAGCCAGGTGTCCCTGTCCAGACTGCAGTGGCCTTCCCACCATGTGCATCTTGGGGAAGTGGGGTGGTGCCACCCCTGCAGGAGTGACGGGGTCCCTTTATGCACCGCAAGGTCAGAGGTAGTCCTGAAGCGTGGCTCTCCCCAGCACGTGGGAAGGCAGGTTGGGGGGCCCAGGCTGTGATTCTTGGGGCTGTGGGGTCCCGTGCAGCCCAGGGCCCCGCCCCTGAGAAGGCAGGCGTGTCTGTGTTTTGGGGCAGAGACTCCCCTCCATCTGACCACCCTGCTGACAAGCGTCCTGAGCGTTCCCCTTGGTGGGTTATTTTTTTCTTTTTTTAAGCCAAATTTTGGCGTAACGTGTGCAGCCGTTGTGCTTTGTTCCATCCTCATGTCTCGCTAGTGTAAGGGGTGCTGTCGGCACCGTGTTTATCTATTGTGGGAGCGGCGTACAGCCCTGCTCTGCGGGTCCCCGCCACGATGTCGCGCAGTGACGTGTGTGTGACTTCACGCCTCTCTCTCCTGCTAACCGCTAACCTGTTACACGCTTGGCTGGTTCGACACGGGGAGTTCTGTGTTTTGTGAGCGGTTTTTGTTTTTAAAGAAGAATTACAAGCACTGCTGATGGTTTTCTGTCTTGTATTCAGTGCCAGATTCTGGGTGTAGGGAGGTTCCTGGAGGTGCCTCCCCGGGGTTGGGGTGGGGGGAGGGGCTGATCATAACACCTCCTTGCCCAGTTCGTGCGTGCGTGCGTGCGTTCGTTCGTTCATTCATTCATTCATTCATTCGCCAGCAGCCTCCTCGAGGCCACAGGTGGGTGATCAGGGCCAGGGAGGAGGCAAGGGGGTGAGCGGGAATTTGGATCCACCTCTCAGGAAGGACGTTGAAGTTGGGACCGAGGAGAACAGGCCTGGCCTTGGGGCGACAGCCAGGCCAGGACCAGCGCCGGGTGGGGAGGAGGCACGGGCCGTCTTGGGGGTCGGAGGGAAGGGACCAGCCTCCACAACAGCCCTGAGGGTTAGTCATCACAGCCTCGGGGTGGAGCAGGGCCCAGAGCCCTGCCAGCCCTCACTCGATGCCGGCAAACTCCATTCCTCGCGGGGCCTTGCGTGGCGGGACGTGGGTGTGCCAGGATGGGACGGGCGTCGCGGGGCGGCTGCCGCCTGAACCTCAGCGAGGGCGGGAGGCTCATCCACGGCAGCTGCCGAGCGAGCCCAGGCTGCCGGGACCAGGGGCCTTGAGTGCCACTGGGGAGGTTTCCACTCCAACCAACCCGCGGGCTTGGGGCGAGGGAGTACCAGCCACGGGCCAGGTCCTGGTGCTGCCCCCAGCGGGTTGGGTGCCCAGGGTCCCTGAGCACCATGTAGCTTCGCTTTCTGCTGGAGAAAACCTATTACTCCAGGGAGACCAGCTGAACAAAGTCCCAGGGGCAGCTCCATGAGATGCACAGACCGTGATGCATCGACTAGTGCATTGAAAGTCCTGCTTCCGTCTCCATGGGAGCAGGTGGGACACGTGAAAGGCCACTGGCATCCCGATCGTTCCTTGGCCCTCAACGAGTGTGCCTTTCACGGTCACTGATGGAGAAGGGTCTGGACACGAAAGGACAGGTCTCCAACCAACCGGAACAAACTGCCCCACACGTGTGGTCTGAGCGGAGCTGGCTGGTCAAGGTCCTCTGGGGCAGGAGCAGGGGCAGGAGGGGGCAAGAGAGAGAAATGTCTCCGGGTGGGGGGACCAGGGCACATTCGCCCAACAACCTACATCACTCAACCCTGTGCACGGAGAGAGCAGTTTGTTTGGAGAAGGTGGGATGCTGGCTGCTGGGGGAGCCCTCTTCTCGTACGTAGTCCCCGAATTCTTGGGAAATTGCCTGGGGAAGTGGCTGGTGGGGTCAGGCTGTCGGCAGCGAGGCAGAGACCTCGGACATCGCTGAGCCAGCCCTGCCTGTGGGGTTAGCCAGAACCACCATGAGGGCGTGGGATCTCGGCAGACTGGGGATGGGGGCCAGGCAAGCGGAACTGGATTCCAGGCAGAGTGGGAGGGGGCGGGGGTGACATCTGGGCCCAGTGGGAGAGCTCAGACACCCACCCCGGGATGTCACGAGGACCCCGGGGAGGAAGCAGCGCCCCGTGGCGTTCCTGCCTCTGGGCAGGACCCTTTTGTGCGTCGTATGCATGTGACCCTTCCCTGGCCTCCAAGGTGGTGAAAGGGGGTGGCCCAAGGCCCAGGAGAGCAGCACATCCTCACCCCCAAAGGCGCCCTCTGCACTCGTGGGGCTGCCCCAGGCTAGCAACATCCCTTGGGGCCCCAGGACCCTTCACCCTCCTGCCAGAAACTGCTCCTCGATTTCTTCACGAGCCTGGCCACGCCACACAGGCCCCGAGCTGCACTCGTTACTTCTTGGGGTCCAGTCTGGCAAGACCCAGATCTTTGTCCTCCAGCCAAAGGGTGACTTAATCCTGCAAGTAGGAACTCAACGGTGATTAAACTTAAACGCCTAAATCACACCAACACCCCGGGTGATCAGATCTTCACAGAGCTTGTCTCTACCCGTTTCACCGGAGAACACTCTCTGGGTCAAAGAGGGGCACAGAAGTTTCCAGAAGCCCCTCTCCCTCATTGACCTCTGCGCAGGCTGGTCGAAGGATGGCATGTGGCCCCCAGCCGGGCTCTTCCCCTCGCCCCCTCCCCGAAGGAGGGCTCTGGGGCCCAAAGTCGACGTGGGTCTGGCCCTGCCCACCTCGTGGTCCCAACCTTTCCAAGCCCGGACAGGTAGTGGCCACCTGCGCTCTCTGGACCAGCCAGGCCCCTGAACTTGGGCATGGGGCAAGTCCAGGGCAAGGAGCCCTCAGGGCCGACTGGGTCTCCCCGCCCCCCCCCGCCCCCCCAGAGACTGCAGGCTGGGCCGCTCTTCGTCTCGACGGGGTTCCACCTCATCATCCCTCCTGCACAGCCGGCGACTCTGGTTCCTCCAGGGAGCGAACGTTTTCCCATTGCCAAGGGCCGCTGTGTCCCGGGCGGCCGTGGGAGCGGGAGGGCGCCCCTGGGCGTGACTGCTCTCCCCGCCCGTCCCTCTGGCTACCGTGACGGTCTCCAGGCTCTGATGGTGGTCTCGTGGGACAGCCCTGCCTGGTTCTCAAGGAGCCACGGGGGGCGGGGGGCTGAGTCCCCACTTGTTCCAGTAAAGCTGCTCCTGTTTTATTTCTGGGCTCGGTCCCTTGACTCGGGCTGCGAATCCCCCAGGGAAAGAATGTCACATAGAAGCCAGATCTGGCCTGAGTAAGGAGGGATGTTGGAAAGGTCACTGCAGAGGGTCCCTGACCACAGGACGGGCAGTCGTCTCGAGGGAGCTGGGGGAGGGTTAGGGTCTCCTCCGCAGGGAGGGAAGGGGGCTGGAAAGGGCCGGGGCGGGGGTGGGGTGAGGGCGGCCGGGAGGGGCGTGGGGAGAGAAGATCCCCCAGGCGGCCTGTTCCAGGAGGGGCTGTCACCTCTGGCTGAGGGGCTGAGTTCGGGGGTCTGGGCGGGGAGGGAAGGTCACCAGACTCCGGTTATGAGCACTTATTCCTGGGTCGGGGGGCGGGGGAAGAGTGGGTCCTTCGTGGGTCCGAGTCCGGCCTCGTCACAGGGAGCCAGGCAGTGTCCTCTGGTCTTCGGGGCGGGGGCGCTTGGCCTGGGCCCTTCTCCAGGGTGGCGGCTTGGTGAAGTTCAACCCCGTCTGCATGAAGTCGGGGGTGTTTTCTCCTGTTGTACCTGGCATGCCGCCCCCCACCCCGGCCACCTCCCGCTGCCTCCTGCTGCCCGACACCCTTCACGGGCTGTGGGCAGGAGAGCCTGGCCTTGCCCTCCTCTGCTCACCACGAGCCCCCGGGTTATGGGAGCTGCCTGTCCCGTCGGGGAGACAGAACCTCACCCGATAAGCCCGGGGCATGCAGGTTCCCAGGGCGATGGGTGTGCGGTGTTGAAGTCAGACTTGGCGCGCCCACCGCAGGGAAGCAGGAAACAGGCGTTGAGGCCGCCTGATCTCTTAGAAACGTCGGCAAAGCAATAGGAAGCTGCTTATAGAGAAACTGGCTCAAGCCCACAATGGAGTCCAAGGCAGCCGTGAAGACCGACAGGGTGGTGAGAAGGTTCTGTGGTGCGGCTGCGCAACGCTGGCGGAGGTACTAGAACCCGTTGGATGGTATGCTTTACCCGGGTGAATCGTTCAGTATGTGATTTATGTCTCCATAAAGCTGTTACCCCAAAAAAAGGAAGACAAAGGCGGAAGCCTCGCCTTATAAACAGCGTGTACCACTAAGCAGGTATGGAATGGTGGACGTGGTACGCTACCATTTTTACAAAAAAGGGAAAAAAAGAATATACAAGTGTATTTTCCTGAGTATGGAAGGTCTCTGGAAGGGTTCTGCAGACGTCAGTAACTCCGGCTGTCTCCAGGGTGGGAGCTGGAGTACCCGGTGAAGGGGCAGGAAACATATTTTCATCTTGCACCCTTTATACCTTTTGAATTTTGAATCCCATGGGTGATTTACACATTCACAGAAACAGTACTTTTAAATTAGCTTTTTAAAAAATCAGCGGGCTCTCTGGGGCGCTGGCACTGTTCTGTACTTAGATCTAGTCGGGTGGAAGTTTATCCTGCTGCGCATGAAAGAGTCACATGCTTTTCTACACGCGTTTTTAAATGTGCACTGGACGCTTGGCTGCCTGGCCGTCACCTGGATCTTGCTGTGCACTTTTGATGTGCCCAGCAGACCCCAGGACCCCACCCATCTGACAGCCATAATGCAACACCTACTGCATTTGAGACAAAGACCCACCTCCATAGGACCTTGCACGTCTGCCCCTGGCTGCCCTTCCAAACTTTGTTGACCCACCCACGCCCTCCCTCTGCACCCCACCATGATGGCCGCCTCTCAGCGGCTGGGACACTCCCAGGGCCTTTGCACGTGCTGCTTCCTCGTGGAGCAGCTCACCTGCTGACTTCTCTGGACCCCTCACCCTCTGCGGGCAGAGCCCCTCCCTCTCTGGGCACTGGGATCCTGGGACCTCTCTCAGGTCCCAGGAGGTTTATTGGAATGTCCTGAGTTGCCTTTTGGCTTTTCCCTCGCTCACCTCTGAGAACATGTGGGCTGCTGGGGACTCCCAGGGACACTCAGATGGAAGCCAGAGAAGGGGGACGAGCTGCCCTGAGTCCTCCCGGACGTGAGCGTGCCGTGGGCCGTGAAGAGTCCCGGCCCGAAGCTCTCCAGCTATGAGAGTTTGAGCAACCTCCACCCCCGCCGAAGCCTCGGTTTTCCCACCTGTGAGGTGGGTGTAGGAGGTGGGGAGAGTTAAGGGAAGCAGCCTCACCCTCCCCGCCCCCCAAGGCACACCCATGTCTGCCCAGGACCCTCCTTCCCTTCCTGGGACCCTGAGCCCACCACCGCTCCAGGGACAGTTGGGCCCACGGGCAAGCGCACGCCCGTCCAGCACGTGCTCCAGGAGCAGCCAGTGGCTCAGAGAGGCCCGAGGCCTGAGGGAGACGTGCTGGGCCTTCTGGGGAAAGTGCCAGGAAGAGGCGGTTTTCTTCCTCGGGTCATGGCTGAGCGCAGCGTGAGTTCTGGAGCCGCTACTTCTCTGGCCGGGGCCTGAGAAAGAGGCCAAGGAGTGGGGGAGAGGCTGCCAGAGGCACCCCTCCCCCAGATGGCGCTCCTCACGGCTTGCCCAGCTGGAGGCCCCCGACGGCAGGTGCCTGCCTGCCTGGGTCGGGCAGGGCAGCTGGGACGGACGCTGTGGGGATTGGGCCCACCCTGCCAGGGTGGCCGCTGACCACCCTCAGCTGGGCCTCCCCGAGTTGCCCTTGGCCGGAGGGGGCCTCCTCACCCAGAGCTAACCCTGCCTCTGCAGGCGGCCAGCATCCAGTGACAGCTGGACACGTCCCCGGGTGTCCCCAGTTTGGGACTGCAAGCGAAAGCTCAGCCTCTCTGTACACGGGTACCAACTCATATCTCAGGGACAGAGCTTTGGGTGAAGTAGGAAGGGACGGCTTTATTGCTTTGCCAGGCAAAGGGGGACGCAGCAGGCTCCTGCCTCGAAAAACTATGCGTCCCAACCCGGGAGGATCTGATGAGGGTTTATAAGAAGGGTTCAGAGTGGGGTGCTGACAAGAAGAGGGGGTGCGCAGGGTCTCAGGTGGTCCATCTCCTAATCCTGATGAGCTTCTCTGGTCCCTTTAATCTCGCCTCAGGTGGTTTCCTGGCTACTCCTCCCTTGATTGCCAACTGTTCACATCTGCCCTTCGGAACTCAGGGAAGGTCATGGAGGCTGGAGTCTTGCCTACAAGAAACGGGGCCGAAAGGGCCTGCATGCCCGGGATTCCCTCAGGGCCCCACTCGGTTTCAGGACAAGCCTGGGGCCTCCCCGCCCCTGAGCTCCCGTGGGGTGGGCTGGGGCCTCGGCCGTGACCCCGTGCAGCTCAGCGGGACATGGAGCACCGCGGTAAGCCTGCCTCGGAGGTGCTCCTGGGAGCCCACCCAAGAGGGGCCCGAGCCGGGCGGGGGCGGGGTCTCGTCCTCCGGTACGTTCCTCCCTGTGCCGGCGAGCACTGGAGGAAACCTAGGGGACGGACGCGGGGGCTGGTACCCCGGCTCACGGCCCATCTCCGCCCCACAGTCACGGTGTCCTGGCATCTCTGCCCATTTCTGGAGCTCTGCAACAAGAGAGGCCACGGCAATGAGAAGCCCGCAACGAAGAGTAGCCTCCGCTCGCCTGTCCGTGCCTGCTTCTTTCTTTGGCTCCTTCCAGAGGGAAATCTGCATCTCTCGTCAAAAGTGAGGCGCTGGGGACCACACTGGAGACCTGGCCCGCGACAGCGTGTTTCTGCCGATGTCCTGACAGAGAGCACCGGGAGGCCCGCAGGCCAGGGCTCGGCGGGGAATCATTAATTCTGCCAAAAGGAACTAAACGTCTTGATCTCAATGATCTGGACCAGTTTAGTCCAGCTCTGTACACATTTTTCAGGACTCTGCAGGCGGCACAAATTCCATTCAGATAAATCTCCCTGGGGGCGGGTATAAGTGAGTTCAACCCTTTTGGAAACGGTAAGGCAGCTTTTGCTAGAACCCATGACTCACTAATTCGCTTCTGGGTGTGCACCCAGCACGCACTTTCAAGGTGTGTGCAAGGCCCAGGGCAAGTCTGAGAATGTTCCAGTCACCACAGCCCAGGCTGGGAACTGCCTGGGACTCCGTGAACCATCAAGGGAGAGATTGTGGTGAGGTCACATGTTGGGTAATAAACTGTGATGAGGATGATGGGCCAGCCATGCCCGACCTCGGCCACATGGAGAAGGTCCATGAACCTCACGTTGGGTGAGAGAAGTCTGGACCGCGTGCCATCCCCATGTGACCCCATCCCAGAAAGTCCGAACTGGGGACACTTCGTGGAGATGCATGGCAAGCAGCTCTTTGTACCAGTGTCCCTGGGGTGCTGTCACAACTTAACACAACCCAGGGGCTTAAACAACAGGAATTTATCCCCTCGCAGTGCAGAGCCCTGAAGTTTACAATCAAGGTGTGGGCAGGGCTGTGATCCCTCCTGGGACGATGGAAGAGGGTCCTTCCTGCCTCTTCATCGAGGCTTCTGTCCTCACATGGCCTCTCCGTGTGTCTCTGAGTCTGTGTGCGTTTTCCCTTCTCTTACAAGGACACTCTCGGGGATTTAGGGCCCATCCTAATCCAGGATGAGCTCATCTTGAGATCCTTGCCTTAATTACATCTGCAATGTCCCTATTTCCAAGTAGGGTCCCATCCTGAGGCTCTGGGTGGACATGAATGGGGGGGGGGTGTCACCATCTAACCCGCTAGAGATTCCGTGGGACTCTCCCTGTCTCCCGATGTGAAGATCTCCAATCTTGGTCCGTGTAGAAGTCCCTGGTGTCTGGTGACGTGTCCACTGGTGGGACAGCGGGGCCCACCCACAGACTCGACCCAGATGGTAGTGTGCGTGGGTGACGGGGCAGGGGTGAAGCTGGGATCTCGGGAAACTTGACAACCACCCCATCTACACCAGAGTCTTTACACTGCGGAGGAAACGACCCTCCCTGCAAAGCACAGTTAACGGGTTGTGCCAGGGGTGAAGCAGACAGACCAGTGGGGCCTCCCACCTCTGCTCCCCGCCCTCACCCTGCAGGGTAAGTGCCCCGGACAGTGAGGGCGAGGAGGCTGGGGGCCTGGAGCTGGGCCACCACGGCCTCCTGGCTGAGATGGCAGCCTCTCAGCCTCCATGTGTCCCCAACACAAGGGCCAACTCCCAGGGCCGCTGTGAGGATCGGCTGAGTCAGATCAACGTGGCTGACAGGTGTTGATGCCTGGGGACACCTGCTGGGTTTTGCGGTGCTGACCCTGCACCCCATGATATTACAGCAGCTTCCATTTCTGGATTGGCATTGCTTACGTTAATAAGCATGAATTCAGGACCACAGACCCGGACAGAAACAGCCAGAGGCTGTCGGACCTCACAGCTGAGAGCACCTTTCCATGCTCTGCTCTTAGGACCAGGGCATCCATCGTAACGTGCTGCTTCCTGCCACACTCAGTGGACCCCCTGGTAAACCAGGCCAACCTGCTGCCCAGCCTGGGAGCTCCCAGCAGGGGCTTGAAGAGGGGACTCAGCTGGGGGCTTCGCTCGGCCCCAGACCTCCCTCACCTGTTACCACTCGGGTCGGTCACATGCCACGTGCTCAGCCGGGCCTTTCCATACTGACTTTTTTTTTTTTTGGCTGCACCTCGTGGCATGTGGGATCTTAGTTCCCCGACCAGGGATTGAACCCGCGCCCCCTACATCCAGACTGAGTTCTTTTTTTTTTTTTTTTTTTTAATATATATATTTATTTATTTGGCTGCGTTGGGTCTTTGTTGCTGCACGCAGGCTTTCTCTAGTTGCGGCGAGCGGGGGCTACTCTTTGTTGCGGTGCACGGGCTTCTCATTGCGGTGGCTCCTCTCGTTGTGGAACACGGGTTCTAGGTGCGCGGGCTTCAGTAGTTGTGGTGCACGGGCTCAGTCGTTGTGGCGCACGGGCATACTTGCTCCGCGGCACATGGGATCCTCCCAGGCCCCAGGGCTCGAACCCGTGTCCCCTGCATTGGCAGGCGGACTCTTAACCACTGCGCCACCAGGGAAGCCCCACCCTCACCTTTTTATCCCAGAGCCCAGCGCTCTTGTCCAGGTATGTTCCTAGTTTTGTCTCTGGAATAAGCACCTGAACGCAGAGTTCCACAAAAGGAGGACTCTCTCTGCTGTTTCCTAATTTGCAACCCAGCACTGGAACTGTGCCCGCGGATGCTGAACCGAGTGACCCAGCTTTCTCCAGCCAGAGCTCCGTGGTGACAGGAAGTCAAACCCTGGTCTGAGGCTGGGGATTGGCCCCTGAGGAGGAGGAGCCCATCAGGTCACGCCCACCACTCCGTCCTGGTCTGTCCTGGTTTGTCGGGCCCAGGTGCCCCTCATCGGGGGAGAATCCCCACCTCCTTCAGGCAGCTTCCTCTCGAAGGGCTCAGACGGTCAGGGAATTCTGAGCCTTTGCCCTGGCCAGGCCAGGCGGAGCTGCGGGCTCCGGCTCGGAGAGTAAGACCCTCCGGGGACCCTCCAGGCAGCCGAACCGCAGCGGGCATCGCCGGCGTCCCCGCTGCTTCGAGGACCTGGCGCTTGAGGAGAGAGTCGGCCCCTCCAGCTCCAGCAGGAGGTTAGTGAGAGCGGGTGTGGCCACCGCCTTCCCTCCACGGCCACCGGGCTCCCAGCCTGTGGCTCTGCTTGCCCATTCAGCTCCCCCTCGGCTGCCGCTGCACCTGGGTTGGAGGGCGCCACGCAGGGACGGGCACCCTTGCTCTCCTGTGGGGTGCTGCTCTCCGGAGGGGCCTGCCCTCGGCGCCCCCAAGCTCTGAGCGGTCGTCACGGCTGCGTGGACGCGGCTGCCTCCGTGGCACCAAAAGGGTGAGGCTGTGTCTCTCAGAGGCAGCAGCGCCGTGAGTCACCACGCGGTGGAGGCACGTGGGCGCCGGGCCGTGGCCCCGGGGAGAGGGGCACAGCAGCGCTGCTCCCGTGGGGACGTGAGAGGCTGGAGCAGCTCTCAGCATCAGCCTGGAGGCCTGTGGGGGACACAGGCCCTGAGACCACGCACCCACCAGGCCAGCAGCGGGGGTGGGCGGTGCCGCCTCGGTGTCCTGGGGCTCAGATGACCAGGAGCCGGGGGCTCAGACAACAGAAATCTATTCCCTCCAGGCCTGGAGGCCAGGAGTCTGAAATCAAGGGGTCGCAGGGCTGGGCGCCCTCCAGAGGCTCCGAGGAAGCGTCCCTCCTGCCTCTTCCAGCCCCTGGGGGCTCCAGGCGTCCCTGGCTTGTGGCCTCATCCCTCCAATCTCTGCTCCGTCTTCACGCGGCCTCCCCTCTGTGTGCACCTCAAATATAAGGACGCTACTCCTTGGATATAGGGCCACCCTAATCTCAGTTCACACCCCATCTAAACTTAGCGAATTATATCTGCAAGGACCCTATTTCCAAATCCGGTCACATCCGTGTTTCCAGGTGGAGGTGAATTTTGGGGGGGGGGGTCACTGTTCCACCCACAATGGGGTGGGTGTGTGTTAGCAGCTCCTGGCATGTCTGGCGTAAGTGGTCCCGACCGCTCCCTGGGGAGCCCCGGGTCAGTCCGAGCCCTGCAGGGCCCTGGTGGAATCCAGCCCCCCACCGGCACCCCAGCCTCGTTGCTTCCGTGTGGGTGGGTTTTTCCAACGGGGACAGTTCTCCCGTCTGGCAGGAGGACTGTGTGGGCGCCTACATTCGGAGGAGCCTGCAGACGGCTGTCACCTCACTGGTGTCAGGCGCGTTTGCGGGTGTCCGTGAGTCTCCGGAGAGAGAGGGTGACCTCAGGACATCTCTGTCAGGCTGGACACTGGCCGCCCTTTATATCTCCACTGTGGAGCCACATTGCCGGGCGAGGAGCTGGTCAGGGGAGGGCAGGGGGGAAGCGACAAAGATGTCCAGGGGCCTGGGGGATGGGCCTGCTGCAAGTGGGAGGGAGGAGAGGGTCTCCAGCAAGCGCAGGGCCGGGGGCTCAGGTCCCTTCCTTCCTAGTTGAGTCTACTCCCTGTCCCCCTGGGGCCAGCACACTTGGCGGAGCACAGACGGCCCTCACCCTGGGGGGGGAGGGGGGCGTGCCCGCTGGGCAGAGGTTCAGCATCGGCCTCAGGCCATCTCTCCCAGAGTGTCTTCCTTTTTTAAAAAGTTATTTTTAAAAGACTTGTAAACTGAGGTATAGGGAGTTCCCTGGTGGCCTAGTGGTTAGGATTCCAGGCTTTCACTGCCGTGGCCCAAGTTCCTGCAAGCTGCACGGCGCAGCCAAAAAAAAAAAAAATTGAGGTGTAATTCACATCACATAAAGTCAATCATTTTAAAGTCTACAGTTCATTGGCATTTAGTACATTCACAATGTTGTACAACCGGTACCTCTATCCAGTCCCAGAATATTTTTGGCACCCCAAAAGGAACCACCGTAGCCATTGGTAGTCATGCCCCGTCCCCCTCTCCTCCAATCCCTGCAACCACTGATGTGCTCTCTGTCTCTATGAATTTGCTGCTTCTGGCCTTTTCATACACATGGAATCATAGAATATGTGGTCTTTTGTGATGGGCTTCCTTCACTCAGCATGATGCTGTCAAGGTTCACCCATGTTGTAGCTGTGTCAGTGTTCATTCCCTCTTATGGCCGAGTGATATTCCATTGTTTGGCTGGAGTACTATTGTTTGTCTTCCGTCCATCAGCGGATGGATGTCTGGGTTGTTTACACTTTGCCACGGTGAACAATGCTCATTCGGAAGCCCGTTTTCATTTCTTTGGGGCACACACCTGTGGGTGCAGGTTCTGGTCACCTGACTTTGCTCTGACCAGTGGTTTGGGGCCGGCTCTCATCCCTACCTCCCCAAGGCTCCCAGCTGCCCAGCCTGGAGGGGAAGGGGGCCTTGTTCCCACGCTTTGCTAGCCAGCTGCGCTAGGGAGTGAGGTGCAAGGCATCCCTCCCAAAACGTGACGGGTGCCTCTGCCCTCATCACCCGCCCCTTTGCAGCCCCTCCGGTGGCACTGAGAATGTCCCAGTTAGAACGCCTCTCAACTCTTGTGAGTTTCCTTTTTGGCCGACCTGCAGTTCCCATCCTTTGGCAAAACAGCCAAACCTGCTAGAATCGGTGGTGGGGGAAGAAATTTCTAGGTTCTTTTGGCTGGTCTAAGAATTAAATTGACGTGACCTGCAAATCTAAGGTGGTGTTTTGTTTACGTTGGTTTTTTACAGTTACCTTCTGTTTACGGCTGGTTTTCCCTTTAAGTAAATAAAGTGAGTCAATTTAAAGAAACACAGTGAGAGGACAAGCGGCTGGGGAGAAAGTGAGATGGTTGGTTGAGTCGTGGGATGACCGGGGTCTGGGAAACCCCAGGAAATCAGTCCTATTGGACCAGGAGGTGGGAGACCGGCCCACTTGTGTTCAAATGTTGCGTTACGGTTCGGTTCTCCCTCTCTCTCTCTCTCCCCCTCTTCCCCTCTCTCCCGCGCTCTCTCTCTCTCCCTCTCTCCCCACCCCCAACTCCCTCTCTCCCTCTCTCTCTTCCTCTCTCTCCCGCTCTCTCTCCTAGGGGAACAAAATTTGCCATCCCAAATGTCTCTGGCCTGCGAATTATTTCCAGCTGAGAACAACTAAGGCCCAAAAGACTCAGGAAGAGGCATTGATCTTCCGTCTTAGCTTGCTGAATTAGAGTTTAGACAGAGGGCCTGTTTCAGGAATAGCATGGTCACCAGAGATTTCCACAAGGAATGAGGCCAGGTGTGGTGGGGAAACTCAGACTACAGTCCACTCTGTGTCCCGTTGTCTCTGCAGGCTCAGCAAACATTTGTTTACCAGACACGTGCTTTTCCATCTCCATGTGAATTCCCTCCCTCCCCTTTGAGGTCCCAAACCACGACCCCAACATCCTCATTTGTCTTTACCTGAAGGTGGTGTTTAAGGTGAGGGCTTCAGCCATTTTGGCAAGTTACTCAGTTTTTCTGGGTGATATTATGAAATTCTGTCAGATTTTTTCCTCTTAATCTGTCTCATGTCAATTTAGACCAGCCAGAAGAACCTAGAAGGTGTTACCGAGCTGAAATTGGGTCCCCTCACCCGCTGTACAGCAAAGCCAATCTACTGACACTGGGTTGTGGTGAAGCAAAGTGTAGTGTTTATTTATTGATTGATTTTTCACAATTTTTATTGAAATACAGTTGATTTACCATATTGTGTTAGTTTCAGGTGGAAAGTACAGTGTTTATTTGCAGAGTATCAAGCAAGGAGTACGGGCAGCTCGTGCTCAAAAGACCCAAACCCCTGATGGCTTTCAGGGAAGGGTTTTTAAAGGCAGTATTTGGGGTGAGGGTTGCATCTTGTGGACTTGCCTCTGATGGGTTAGCGGTGAGGTGACAGGGTGGTGTCCCAGGAATCCCAGTCATCGGCCTTCTGGTTCCAACGGGGCTGGGGGTCTCAGCATATAGTCACCATCTTCCACCTGGGCGGGGGGTTCTTAGTTTCTGCAGGACTTGAGGATATGCATCATATTATTATGTACATCCCTTGAGGAGGAGCTAGGGTTCTGTTTATTGTTTAGGCTCTCATTACTTTTCTTGCTTAACTGCTTTTCCTTTGTTCCTGTGTCCCCCCCCACTTCCCTAATTAGTAACTGTTTGAGTCCGCTCTCTGGAACTCAGGGAAAGCCCAGGAGGCTAAAGTCTTTTTTACAAATAAGAAATGGGGGACACAGAGGGGCTTTTGTACCCAGAGGGCCCCACAGGGCCCTGCTCGTTTTCACAGGGTAGAGGAACATTTCTTCTTCCTCGACACTCCCTCCTCTCTTCCTTCTGTTCCTTCTTTTTATTTATTTATTTTTTGGCCGCCCCGTGAGGGCTTGCTGAACCCTCACCCTCGGTAGTGAAAGCGCAGAGTCCTAACCACTGGACCGCCAGGGAATTCCCTGTTCCTTCTTCTTTTTGTAAAATTACACATCACAAAGTACACCGTCTTCAGCGCATCACAGGATGAGTTGGGACAAACACATACACTGAGTAACCCAACTCCACATAAAGATACCGAACATCACTAAAAAGCCTTTTGAAAAACAGATTCTGGCTCAGCAGATCTTGGGTGCAGCGCAGAGGTCCTTAGTATAAAGGGTCCCTGGAGGGTGCTGTGGGGATCCAGTTGGGAGGTGCTGGTCTGGGGTCAGGATCCACAAGCCCAACCGTGGACTAGCCCCTGGGTCTCACCGTCTCCCACCCTCTCCTCACGTGCACACCGTGCTCTCAGCCCCGAGCCCCGGAGTGCGAATCCTCCAGCTGGTGGTGATACAATCCATCACAGCCTGTTGGCCTGGACCACGTGGGGACTGCTGTCATTTGAGCAGGTGCAGTCACGGTCACTTAGGGCGCTGGGACCTGCCTCACCAGCACAGGGGCAGCTGATGGGGACCCACCGACTCCTTTCCCCCCACACACACTATTTTCAAATAATATGCATTAATATTCAAAAATCGGGAAACTTCACTTTAAAAAATAACCAAATTTCTAATTTTTTTGTCTCAAAAAAAAACCCTCAAAAAACCCAAGGATCTAGCAATGTCAGGCTGTCCGTCCCCAGGGACTGAAGTGGCTGGAGCACCCAGCAGCTGCCCTGGTATCTAACCATCACCTCTACCTGCCCACTCAACTCATTTCTCTTCCAGGTCTGGCCCCTAGAGATATGCGAGATTTCAACTCCTGGACCATATAAAAACCATCCCTGAGAAAGCAGTAACCCACATAAGGCCACCACATCACAGGACCCCTGGAATAGGGTGACATGTGCCCTGGTCCAAACACCTCTCCTCCCTGGGGCCTGCCTGCAGCTGGCGGTACAAAGGGGCCATAGGTGTAAAGGCCCCAGAGAGAAACGGGAGAAGGTGGAATGTATTGATTGCTTTCACCCAGGATCATTTGCCAGGTGAGACTGGGATGGAGAGTAAACTGTGTGGGCATCACCACCTCCCTTTTCTGTGCCAGTGACAGACATAAGCAGTGGATTACAGCTCTCTTTCTCTTGGAGCCAGGGTTTCCCAGTCTTGGCTATCGACATTTGGGGCTGAATCACTTTGTGGCTGGTGGCGCGGGAGGAGGGTGACCTATGCATTCATTGTAGGACGTTGAGGAGCATCCCTGACCTGGACCCACTGGAGGCCAGGAGCACCAGCGCGCCCCCCGCGCCCCCTGCCGTGACAACCAAAAATATCTCCAGGCACTGCCAAGCGCCCCGCAGATGCCATTCAGGGATTGAGACAGGACCAGTTGTTTAGAGCTGGCCCAGGTGAAGGCTCTTTGCCGTCCTGGGGGGTGCGCGTGTCCTGGTTTGCATATCCGTGCTCTAGCACGGTGACTCCCTCCAGAACCTCGCTGCATCAGACCAACACGCAGATCCCACACTTGGCTCTGCAGCCCTGCCCTTCAGTGTGGAGCAGTGACTCAGAGACAGGTAAGGGCGGACACCTGTCAGAGCAGCTCCGAGGAGTGCTGGCCCCGTTACAGCCGCTCTGCAGTTCCATGGGGGCCGACCTGGGCAGAGACGACGGAGGTGTTCTGTGGAGAAAGAAGCCCCCAGGGACACGTTCATCTCCTCGCATCAGTGAACCCGGGAGCCAGGTTAAGCCTCCGGCGGCCTCCCCGTCCCCTCCCCCTCGCGCAGAGGCTGCCTGCCGGCTGATGCAAGAGGCTCCGGGATTGCGCGGCTTCCTTCCCCAGAGTGGCAGTTCACGTGGGAAGTGCGAGTGAACCGGCTGCTGCCGCGGTCGCGCGCACACGGAAAGCACAGGCGGGGGTGGCGCTGCCGGCGCTCTGCTCGGCGGGGAGCTGGAGGGGCCCGGCTGGAATCCTGCAAGAGGGGGACCACGGAGGGACCCTGCGTCCTCCTGGAGCCCTTACAAACGCTGTGGGCATAGAAGGGAGAAGGGGAAGTCAGAGCGACCGTGTGTGCGTCTCCCCAGGCACACCGTCAGAGATGGGGTGGCGGGGAGGGGCGATGTCCTCAAGAGGGACAGAAACGCCGGCTTCAGCAGCACTGGGGACTCTGGGCGAGGCTCAGATCCTGGACGCAGAGGGGCTTTCTAGACGTGGGAGCATCGTGGCTGCAGAGAGAGGGGCCGGTGGCCTTGACGCTGCCTCTGCACGGCAGGCACGCGCCTTTGCTTAGCTGTGTGTTGGGCGGGGAGCTCTGACGCCCGTTAGCTGTCCTCCGTGTCACCATTGCCCGAATGAAGAGAACCAGGCAATGGCAGGAGTTCGGGGGCTGTGCCCTTTGTCACAGGGGTTCACGGCCACCACACGAACTTTTGGGCCTGGATGCATCTGGGGGACGGGGACGCGTCCTGTGCACCGTACGCTGTCGAGCAGCACCCCGGTCTCCACCCCTAGATGCCACGGCCCTGCCCATCCCCCCCAGTACTGACAATCAAAAATGCCCAGCGTCCTGGGGGTGCCAGCCTGGAGGCCCCGAGCACAGCCCAGGGAGCTGTCCTTTCCTCCTCTGCCCAGCGGCATGTCCCATCCCGTCCCTCAGCTCGCCACGTCCACATCTCCCTGTCCCTTGAGCTTCTTGGCCCTGGCCTCTCTGGAGCCTGGCCGCCCTCTGCCTGGGCTCTGCTGCCCTCCTCAGGGCTGGGCTGCTGGGGGGAGGCTCCTGCCAGACGTCCACGGAAGGGGAAGCTGGCCCCCACCGCCTGATGTGAATACAGGCTCTTGGGCCCGCTGGGCTCATCTCGGTCCTCTCGGAGGTCTACTGAGAGGCCCCCAGCGCCTGCTTGGGTGTCTGGAACATGGACATCTCCCTCTCAAAAGTCAGATTTCCCTAGAAAGCAGAGAAGAGACGCTACGGCCTCTGTCCCGCAGCAGGCGTGGTGCTGGGGGCTCCGGGCGCCCCTTCCCTTCCTTCCCACCTGAGTGAACCACGGGTGTTAAAGAAAACATGACTCATCACACGTGCTAAAGATGGTGAGGCCGACTCAGGGCCGTCGCGTCGCGGTGGGTGTAGGGCCCCTGCAGTGGGATTTGCAGGAGGGGAGAGCGCTCAACTCTGAATACAGCGTCAGCAAGCGGGGCATTACAGCCACGGAGCAGGTGGGGGTCACTGGATGGAAAGATTAATAGTAGGAAGCATCAGGGATGGATGAGGGAGACTCTGGCTACCCAGACCCAACAGGATTCTTGCTGAAGGCAGCCCAGGGTGTCCGACATCACCAGGGAGGGTGGGGATGAGGAGCTCGGGTGGTCAGAAATCAAAGGTGGGCGATTCTGGCTAAACCGACTTAGCAGGCTTCTTGCTGAAATTGGGCTCTTGAGGACGTGCCCAAGGATGAGGCCTCGTTGAAAAAGTGCTCAGAGGCGCCTGACTAGGGCTTGGTCCAGAGAGAGCCCCTGTCGCAGTGCGGTGGGTGTTTGTTACCTCTGTTATCATCACTACTCGGGAAGAAGTGGGACTCGGGGAGGCCGGGTCACTGGCTGCAGGCCCCCAGCGCCGGAGCTGGGCAGGCATATGAGGCCGGCAAGGCCACGCTGGGCCCAGACGTGTCCCCGTGAAATGTTGGCGTCCGGTGAGGGAGGGCCGGGGGGCCGGGTTTCCTCTCTCTGCCCCGCACGCCCCCGCCATCAGGCCCCGAGATATGGGACACAGTGGACGACCCTTTTCCCGGTGGGCGCCCCTCACTCGACCCCTTTAAGGGTTTCTCGGGGAGGCAGGTGAGGCTGAGGCCTTTCTCACCCTGGAGCGCTCCAAGCTGCTGCTCTCCCTTCAGTTCCACACCCGCAGGGCCCTGGCGGGACAGGCGGCCTCCAAGGAGGGCAGCCTAGGGACCGCCCTTGGAGATGAGGGCCCTGGGGGCGGGCAAGGGCAGGAGCAAGGACACCCCGAGGTGCCTGCAGTGGGTGGGGGAGCGGGGAGACGCAGCACCCAGCCTTTCAGGTCCAGGCAGAGCAGGCTGCATCACGACACCAGGTGGCTCCGGGAAGCTGGGGTCGCCTGGGAAGAGGGCAGGGAGAGGCACACCCGCTTGCAGCAGATGCAGCCAAAGATTAGCGGGGCGGGGTGGCTACTGGGTTCCGGGTCGGGGCTCTTGTGCATCTTCCCCAGCAGCAAACTTCAAAAGGGCTCCCCTGGGGCTGGACGAGGCCGGGACAAGCAGTGACTACAGACCTGTGCCCGGGAGGTCGGGTCAAGTCCTGGCCCGTGGGCCGCAGGGCCTGGCCGACAGCCTCCCTGGCGCCCTCCTCCACGCTCTCCTGGCACCCGGGCCTGCCTCTGCCGGCACGTTCCTCCGGCTCCGTGTTCGGCTGAGCTCCCTGGCAGCCGGGATGGGCCAGGAGGAGAAAGGGGCCCCGTGATGACTGAGGCACAGACGCAGTGGAGGTGTGATGGGGACAGTGGTGGAGCGCTCATCCGAAATGGACACTTCCCACCTCCTTCTTTTTTTTTTTTTTTTTTTTTTAAGATTATTATTTTTTTCACGTGGACCATTTTTAAAGTCTTTATTGAATTTGTTGTTACAATATTGCTTCTGTTTTATGTTTTGGTTTTTTGGCCACAAGGCATGTGGGATCTCAGCTCCCCGACCAGGGATCGAACCTGCACCCGCTGCATTGAAAGGTGTAGTCTTAACCACTGGACCACCAGGCAAGTCCCTTCCCACCTCCTTCTGTCTGTAGTGAGGCTTCTACTCGGGGCTGCCATGTACAGTGGCACAGACTGTACACTGCACAAAGGCACCCTGGCCTGGACTTCCTTCATCAGAGGACGGGGCACCTGCGTCTTTGTACAGAGATGCTGTCCACTTCCTAAGCCTCCTGTGGGACTGTGCCCACCCAGAGGGGGTCTTTTTAACAACACATCTCCCCAAGGGGAAGACTTCTGTGGTTCTCACCAAGCCACCTTCTCCAGCTATGGCCATGTAAAAAATCAGCCCCAAGGTTACTGGCTTAAGACAATTTATTAGGAGGGCTCCTGGCTCTGGGCAGTTGGGCTCAGTGGGTGGTTCCTGCTCAGGGTCTCACACAGCTGCAACCATGGGGCAGGTGGATCTAGTGTCCTCTCCCAGCTTCTTGGTCCTGGGCTGGCATGGTGGGACTTGCGGGGGCTGGGCAGGCATCTCTCTCTCCATGGGACCTTCCAGAGGCTGGCAGTCTCACGGTGGTCGGACTTCTTACAGATCACTTCCTCCAGATTCTATTCATCCAGCAGCCGCGGAGCGCACCCACATTCAAGGAGAGGAGTTGTAGGCCCTACAGACTTTGTATGCCTATCTTAATCCACACTGTGCCACGTTGGGGTGGCAGCCCAAAGCAGGACCCGATACTAGGACCTGAAGGGACCTCAGAATGAGCAAAATCCCACCCCTTTCACAAGCCTCTAGCCTCGTCAGGCGGAGGAGCGTTCCTGGAGGGGCAGCCCGGATCACACGGGGATGTCGCTGTGCCAGGACAGGGTGTCCCGTGCAGGGGCTGGTGGCCCATGGTGGGGGTGGGAGGGTGGGGTCTTGAAACGTGAGGGGAGTTCTGTCCTGTCTTTAGATTCCACCTCTGTTCCATCAGCTGGGATGCACCAAGCCTCACAGCTTCCCAGGTGTTAAGGGCAGGGCTAGGAGCTGCTGCCGTGTGAACGGTGGGAAAGGGGGCTCCCTGGCAGAGGTGGTCGGAGCCTCGGGAACCCACGGAACTCAACTTGTGACAGTGGGAGCAGGGAGGGGCGCAAGGGAGAAGGAGGGAGGCTGGGAAGGAGGACCAACACCGGCCAAAGCAGGGAGGCCGGAGCCCTGGGGTCCAGGGCGCAAGCAGTTCCCCTGGCTGGGGACGGACCCCGGCTTGCGACCTTGTTGTCCACCAGTCCCACCAGGTTGTGCTGGAACTTGTCAGATTGAGAGGAAACGGCCGAGAGGACGTAGACTCTGTCCTGTCAGATGTTCGGCCCTCCTGGAGGGCGCCCCGGGCCGCCCCGAGGTGTCGGGGTGTGGAGGCACTGGCCCCTTGGATGGGGGTAGCCCTGGTCCACGGCTGGTCTAGGGGACTTTCCGACAGGGCCACGCGGAGCCTGGGGGAGGGAGGTCCACACCCCGACAACCTGCTGAGGGGTGAACGCCCGAGTCACACCTGTGGAATCAGCAGAAGTCCACCTGCCTTCTCCGGGCTTCTCTTGCAGGTGAGCTGCAGCAGGCGGCCCGCTTGCTATGGCTATTTCCTGACCAGGCACCTCTAACCGGGGCTCCTGCGACTCCTCGGCCTCCCCTCCAACCGCTGGTCACAGGAGCCACGGAGTTGGAAAGGCAGCCTGGGAGGTCTTCCTAGTCAAATGCTCTCTATTAGAAAGAAGAGGAGACAGAGGCCCAGAGAGGGGAAGGGTTCGTCTAAAAGCTACGGTTATAGCTCCTCTCGTGTTAACTTTAAGTTTGTTATAAACGCAAACACTACAGAAACCCAAAGTCCTCGGTGGTGACGTTCCCTCCCTCCCTCTCCATCCTCCTCCCCGTCGGGTCCTCAGAGATAAACCTGGCTTCTCTCCCGGTAACATCTCCTCTGAGGGCTGGGGACGACAGCAGTCTGGCTCTTCTGCTGGGGGAAGCTGTGAAATTAAAGCGTCCTCCAACCTCAGAATCATGCATGCGCATGGGTAATTGTGCCTTTCAGAACAAGAGTGAGGCTTCTAGAGACAAGTTCCCTAAACAGCTGAGTATTGCCTCTCTTTCAAGTTTGGTTTGGTTTGGGTTTTTGAGAGTTGCTGTAACAAATTACCATAAACCGTGTGGTTTAAAACAATAGGAATGGATTCTCTCACAGTCCTGGGGGCCAGAAGTCTGAAGTCCAGGTGTCAGCAGGTCTGAGCTCCCTCCAAATGCTCCAGAGTAGAGCCTTCTGTACTGGTCAGGTTTCTCCAGAGAAACAACCAACAGGATGGCTCCATGTACAGAAAGAGATTTATTCCAAGGAATTGCTCATGTGATTGTGGAGGCTGACAGGTCCCAAGATCGGCACCCTGGACACCCAGGAGAGCTGTCATGTGGTCCCAGTCCAAAAGCCAGCACGCTTTAGACCCAGGAAGAACTGATGCTTCAGGTTCCAAAGGCAAGAGAAAACTGTTGTCCCAGTTCAAAGGCCATCAGGCAGGAAGAATTCTCTCTTACTCAGTGGAGGGTTGGCCTTTTTGTTCTATTTAGGCCTTCAACTGATTGGACGAGGCCCACCCACATTATGGAGGGCAATCTGCTTACTCAGTCCACCAATCTACATTTTTTTTTTTTAATTTATTTTTGGCTGTGTTGGGTCTTCGTTGCTGTGCGCGGGCTTTCTCTAGTTGCAGTGAACAGGGGCTACTCTTCATTGCAGTGCGCAGGTTTCTCATTGCGGTGGCTTCTCTTGTTGCGGAGCACAGGCTCTAGGCATGCAGGCTTCAGTAGCTGTGGCTCGCAGGCTCTAGAGCACAGGCTCAGTAGTTGTGGTGCACGGGCTTAGTTGCTCCGCGGCATGTGGGATCTTCCCGGACCAGGGCTCAAACCCGTGTCCCCTGCATTGGCAGGCAGGTTCTTAACCACTGCGCCACCAGGGAAGCCTCCACCAGCCTACCTATTAATTTCATCCAAAACACCCTCAGAGAAACACTCAGAATAATGGTTGACCAAATTGCTGTGGCCCAGTCAAGGTGACACATAAAATTAATCTTCACACCTTTCCTGCCTCTTCCAGCTCCTGGGGGCTCCTGGTGTTCCTTGGCTTGTAGCTGCATCTCTCCAATGTCTGCCTCTGTCCTCACGTGACCACTGGAAGATCCAGTGTCTCTGCATCTCAAACTTCCCTCTTCTGCCTCTTTAAGGACACCAGTCACTGGAGTTTGTAACTTGATCACATCTGCAAAGACCCTGTTTGCAAATAAGGTCACATCCCCAAGTACCAGGGGTTAGGACTATGGACATGCCTTTTGGGGGACACTAAATCCAGTGAGGGTGGGCCCTAGATCCAATCACTGGTGACCTTATATAAAGACACGTGAAGACACAGAGAGGAGGAGACCTTGTGAAGAAGGACGGAGATTGGAGGGATGCAGGTATAAGCCCAGATGCCGAGGACCATCGGCCACCAGAGCTGGAAGGGTTAAGAACGGACCCTCTCCTAGAGCTTTTAGAGGGAGCACGGCCCCGATGACACCTTGATTCTGGGCTTCTGGCCTCCAGGATGGGGAGAGAATCAGCTTCTGTTGTTTCAAGCCCCCCAGTTTGTGGCAATTTGTTCTGGCGGCCCCAGGACACTCAGACACCCTGTTCGTTCCTATTTCTAATATGTTCCTTTTTCTTTCTTTTTTTAATTGTAGTATAGTTGATTTACAATATTGTGTTTCAGGTGTACAGCAAAACGATTGTTATATATATATATATTCTTTTTCAGATTATTTTCCATTATAGGTTATTACAAGATGTTGAATATAGTTCCCTGTGCTCTACGTTAATTACTTGTTGCTTATGTATTTTATGTATGTCTAATATATTTCTGGTCCCTTTAATCTCTATGCCGACCTTGTTCGTTCTGCGTTTTCCTTGCCATTTGTTTCTGTCTTGGGTTTATTGTGAAATCAGGCTAACCGGAAAGTATCTGACTTTTTTAAAAAATTTTTTATTTATTTTATTTATTATTTTTGGCTGCGTTGGGTCTTTGTTGCTGTGCGCGGGCTTTCTCTAGTTGTGGCGAGCGGGGGTCTACTCTTCGTTGCGGTGCGCAGGCTTCTCATTGTGGTGGCTTCTCTTGTTGTGGAGCACGGGCTCTAGGTGCGCGGGCTTCAGTAGTTGTGGCATGTGTACTCAGTAGTTGTGGCTCATGGGCTCTAGAGCGTGGGCTCAGTAGTTGTGGCGCACAGGCTTAGCTGCTCCGCAGCATGTGGGATCTTCCCGGACCAGGGCTCGAACCCGTGTCCCCTGCATTGGCAGGCGGATTCTTAACCACTGCGCCACCAGGGAAGTCCCAGTACCTGACTTTTTGACCAAAAGAACTAGAATCATCTTCTCTGATTATTTACGCACATGGACAGCGGTGTCTTGGGGCAGCTAGACAGCAGAAGTGTGAAGGTGAAGAGACAGGCCGTGGAGGACCACCCTCCTGGGCCTTCACCATCACCCCTGCCCACTCCCCGACCCCCACGGCTCTGACTCCGGCCCGGAGCTTCCCCGTCAACGCAGGGACCAACGGCTGCTGGTCAGCCAAGACCCCATCCCCTCCTGCCCGCCTGCCGTGGGACCCTCAGCTGTTCCTTCCTCTCTGTGCTCTGTGACGCAAAGCATGTCAGCAAACCTGGGCACCTGGGTGCTCAGCTTTCTCACCTGGACGACACCAGTGACCTCCTGCCATGTGTATTAGTTTCCCTTTGGTGTAATTACCACCAGTGTCGTGTCTTAACACACACAAATTTACTGTCTCACAGTTCTGAAGGTCAGGTGTTCAGTCTGGGTCTCACAGGGCTATAATCAGGGGGTCGCAGGGCTGGTTCCTCTAGAGGCTCCAGGGGAGGATCCTCTGCCTTTTCCAGCTTCTAGAGGAGCCGCATTCCTTGGCTTGTGGTCCCGCGCCACTCCGACCTCTGCTTCTGTGCTCACCTCTCCTTCTCTGACTCTGACCTCCTGTCTCCCTGATACAGATCCTCGGGATGACATTGGGACCCTCGGACAACCCAGGGTTGTCTCACCTCAAGGTCCTTCACTTAATCCCAGCTGCAGAGCCCCTTTTGCCACGGGAGGCCTCACATCCACAGGTTCCTCCTGGGGTCAGGTCGTGGTCACCCTGCCCACCTCCCCAGCCTGCTGCCACCCTACAGTGGCCAGAGTGCCCTCTCTCCAGACGGCAGGCCCTTTCATGTCACAGCCCAGCTTACCATCCTCCTGCAGCTCCCCTTGGTGCTTAGAACAAAATCCAAACCCGTCCCTATGCCCACCGCCCGTAGGAGGTGGTCCTGTCCCCCCGCCAACCCCTCATCACAGCACAGCAGCCCCTGACACCCAAGTCACTCCAGCAGGGCCCGTCCTCAGGAGCCTTCCCGCCCCTGCCCTGAAGGAGGCCCCGTCCTGCCTATCATTCACCCATTTATCATTGTCCCAAACTACCTGTGGCTCCGTTCACCTGTTCCTGTCTGTCCTCCTCCGAGTGAGTTCTGTGAGAGCTGAGGCCCCTGTGTGCCCAGAGTGTGCCGACCACACTCACCAAATATTTGTAAAGCAACGAGGAATTCCAGCAGAGGCTAAAGGCGGCCCGTCGCCGGTCTTGGCACAGAGCATTGTCCAGTTCCTGGCCAGTTATTCAGACACACAAAGAGCTCTTGGCCTCGGCGGGGGAAGAACAGAAGGGGCAGTGTCCTGTGTAGAGGCTCAAGTCTCGGCCTCTGGGCGTTCATTGTGCCACTTCAGCAAATGAGGTTCCCTCCAACTGTAACAAAACAACACCAGGAGCGGAGATGCTGTGCTTCTCTCTTGTCCCCCCTTCCGCCCCCATCATCTGGGAACCTTGCTCGTTTGACCTCCACCCCCAAATCTGAGCTTGGCCTTGGCTACCGGCAGCAGAGAATAATATTTATTGGCGGGGTGCCACAGCTTGGCCGAGCTCTGTAACGAGGAGATAAATGACACCCACATCTTGGCAGTAGAGGGTGACTGGTCCCTCCGGGTGGGAGAGCCTTGGGGAGCCTGGAGGGTGGTGATTGTCAGAGACAAATGGCAGCCACGCCTGGGAGGCGGGCACGGCCAGGTCCCAGCACGTGTGCCATTCCTGCCCTCTGTCCCAGGGACCTTCACACAGTCTGGCGTGGTTGTTAATTACAGCGAGTTATACGATTATCTCCGGAGAATGCAATGTTGCATGATTTTGCCTAGGGCTGAAAAGATGTGTCCAACAGCCAAGTAGATGGAAGGCCAGTGAAGCAAAAGTCTTCTCTGGGTTAATAGAAATGGAAAACCTAATGTGAGTTTATTTTCATTTGCTCCCCCAGGGAGGAGCCCTCTGGTGTCCTAGAGACCCCCAAGGTGCCCGGCAAAGAGGCCAAAAGCAGACACCCAATGAGGAGGACTCGGCTTGCTTTACACGGGAGAAGGTCCAAGGTGCCCAAGAGGGTCGCACGGAGCCTCCAAGAGGCTGCGGGGCGGGGGCTGCTGTAGGAGTTTGCCATCAGAAGGCCCCCACCTACACCACCACTCATGGTGGGCATGTGGAACACATTTCACACAGGGAATTTCTGCATCCTTGTTAAGCCTCATTTGTATCACATGATGGACAGTTGAAACTGACTCGTGACCATCTCATGGACGGAGGGACCCTGCACATCAGCTGGTGCCTCATGGCCCACCCAGGACCACGGCCTCAGATGCTCGGGGCATGACCCGCTCCCCTCTTCTGGCCTTGTTTGTTGAAACCTGCAGGATCCTATGCGCTAATTCCCAAGGAATGAAACAGCCGGAGGGACCCTAGAATGCCGGACTCTCATTCCAGCGGATTAATGGCTCTCCCAATCCGATTGGACAAGTTTCAGAAGCTGCTTCCCTCCCACTTGACTCCCCTCCTGGTCTTTGGTTCCTCCTGCCTCCCAGGCAGGAGTCCTGGGTTGGAATAAGGGAAACTGCTGAATGCAGACTTGCGGGCCACGTAGAACACAAGCAAAGAGCGTGAGTGGCTCCTGGCACTGCACTTTGGTCCAAAGATCCACCAGTCTTTTTAAAATGAAATTGACAAACAATAGCTAGTTTGGCTTTGCCTTTTGTACTTGAGGCCCCTGGTAACTGGGCAAAACCCTGCCAAAGAACTGAGGTGACCCCAGAAGGAGCCAGCAGAAGGGGAGGCCGGGCATTCCAGGCGTCAGAGTTGATGTGAGAGATCAGGGGCTGGTCTCAAGATGCCCAGACCGAGTTCCCACAGGCCCTGAGCAGTTGTTAGGCAGTCAGGGAAAGTGCAAGCCGCGTCCTGGTTTCCTCCTTACTTTCAACTCCTGCGGCATAAAATGTACTGAAGCCATTTCTTTGGGGATTAAAGGAAAGTGTTGGTTTTCTGAGAAGTTACAACATGTCCGAGCTCTTGCCCACACATTACTTTGCACGCGCTGCTCTTCTCTGATAACACCTGGAAACTAAGCCCCTTTTCTCCCCCTGCTGCTCTGTCATCTCCATCCTCTGCATTTCTATTTAAATGTAGAATCAGCTGGTCAGTTTGCATGCGCACAGGATGCCCTCTGGGATTTTGTTGGGTGGCACTGAATCTATAGATCAGTTTGGGACAAACGGACACCTTTCTGATGTTGAGTCTTCACTCAGTTATTCACATCTGTCCCTCCACCTACTCAGGGATCCTTAAATTTCTCCTCAGTGATACTTTGTGGTCTTCAGTGTTGAGGTCTTACACATCTTTTGTTCCATTTATTCATTGGCATTTGACATTTTTTTGATGCTCTTATAAATGGTAACTTTTTAATCTAGACAATATGGTACTGGCACAAAAACAGAAACATAGATCAATGGAACAAGATAGAAAGCCCAGAGATTAACCCACGCACCTATGGTCAACTAATCTATGACAAAGGAGGCAAAGATATACAATGGAGAAAAGACAGTCTCTTCAATAAGTGGTGCTGGGAAAACTGGACAGCTACATGTAAAAGAATGAAATTAGAATACTCCCTAACACCATACACAAAAATAAACTCAAAATGGATTAGAGACCTAAATCTAAGACTGGACACTATAAAACTCTTAGAGGAAAACATAGGAAGAACACTCTTTGACATAAATCACAGCAAGATCTTTTTTGATCCACCTCCTAGAGTAATGGAAATAAAAACAAAAATAAACAAGTGGGACCTAATGAAACTTCAAAGCTTTTGCACAGCAAAGGAAACCATAAACAAGACGAAAAGACAACCCTCAGAATGGGAGAAAATATTTGCAAATGAATCAACGGACAAAGGATTAATCTCCAAAATATATAAACAGCTCATTCAGCTCAATATCAAAGAAACAAACACCCCAATCCAAAAATGGGCAGAAGACCTAAATAGACATTTCTCCAAAGAAGACATCCAGACGGCCACGAAGCACATGAAAAGATGCTCAACATCACTAATTATTAGAGAAATGCAAATCAAAACTACAATGAGGTATCACCTCAGTCCTGTTAGAATGGGCATCATCAGAAAATCTACAAACAACAAATGCTGGAGAGGGTGTGGAGAAAAGGGAACCCTCTTGCACTGTTGGTGGGAATGTAAATTGATACAGCCACTATGGAGAACAATATGGAGGTTCCTTAAAAAACTAAAAATAGAATTACCATATGACCCAGCAATCCCACTACTGGGCATATACCCAGAGAAAACCGTAATTCAAAAAGACACATGCACCCGAATGTTCATTGCAGCACTATTTACAATAGCCAGGTCATGGAAGCAACCTAAATGCCCATCAGCAGACGAATGGATAAAGAAGTTGTGGTACATATATACAATGGAATATTACTCAGCCATAAAAAGGAACGAAATTGAGTCATTTGTTGAGACGTGGATGGATCTAGAGACTGTCATACAGAGTGAAGTAAGTCAGAAAGAGAAAAACAAATATTGTATATTAATGCATGTATGTGGAACCTAGAAAAATGGTACAGATGAGCCAGTTTGCAGGGCAGAAGTTGAGACACAGATGTAGAGAATGGACATATGGACACCAAGGGGGGAAAATTGCGGTGAGGTGGGGATGGTGGTGTGCTGAATTGGGCGATTGGGGTTGACATGTATACACTGATGTGTATAAAATTGATGCCTAATAAGAACCTGCAGTATAAAAAAACAAACAAAACAACTAATACTAAACTTTTATTGGGTTATTTGTATGGAAATATGTTAATATAAATGTTTCAGACATTACATGAAATTTCTAAAAATCTTATATTTGTATTTGTATGGAAATATGTATGGAAATATGTTAATATAAATGTTTCAGACATTACATGAAATTTCTAAAAATCTTATATGTTCTGGTATAATGTTATAAGTAATAATCCTAGTTATTACTTTAAAATGTATATCTCAGAAATAACTAATTTTCTTGTCAACTGCATTATTATGAACTTTCATCATATCTTTAACCGTGGTCATTTTTAAGTCTTTTGTCATTTACAGACAGTTCTGGGTGTACTCTGATGATTTTGCAAATATGTTCCTATAAAAGGGTTTCATCTTCAAAAAATTCATGGAAAAGACTCTGACAAGTACAGGTTTCTGGTAACTGACTGTACTGCTGAACTGAATGAATAAGCATTTTCAGAACTCTAATGAAAAACTGATGAACTCATAAAAGTGCTAACAAAAGATCAAGATGAAAAAAAAAATTAATTACATGGGACTGAGTGAACTGATGAGGATGAGTATAATTTTTGTGACTTTCTGTCTGAATTAAAAAAAAAAAAATCCCACAAGGACTCAGAGGCAAAGAATATACAAATCAATTTTCACTGCAAAGTAAAGGAGCTGTTACAGTGGAGGATTACTGGACTGAATGTCAATATTATGACATAGTATGAGTGTGTTTCATGTTTGGTAATTGCAATCATTGTTGCTTTTGTTGTGGTCATCCATGTACAATGCTTGGTGTCAGTCTATTTATCTCTTGTAAAAATAAAATACAGTGTGTGTGTGTGTGTGTGTGTGTGTGTGTGTGGAAAAAAATAAATAAATAAATAAATGGTAACTTTTTTTTTCCCCCAGGGGAAAGCACGAATGCAGTCTTCCACTACCACAAACTACGCAGTCGAGTTTCCCACATTTGGGGAAATCGCAGAGGTCATCACATCCGGAGTGCAATGGATGAGCCTCACCGTGGGAAAACCACCTTCGTGATCATGGTATCTCCCCTGCCAGTTAAGGATATAAATGGTAACTTTTGAAGATTTTTATTTTCTATTTGCTTGTTGCTGCTATATATATATTAAAAAAAATTGTATGTTAATCTTGTATCCAGCAATCTGGCCACATTTAAGTGTTAATTCTAATCGATGATTGGTAAACTCTTTTGGATTTTCTACATTATGTTGTGTCTGTATAATGAGAACTTACTTTCTCCTTTCCCAAGGCTTACGCCTTTAATTTCTTTCTCCTGCTGTTTCACGCTGGCTGTGTTAAATGGATGGGGTGAGGAAGGATGTCACAGCTTTAGCTATTTCTTCCCCCTTCCCCCCATTAAAAAGCTTATGAAGGATTCTGGGAAGATTGCAGTAGTAACATAGTTTTTGGATATTCCAAGAGCCCAGCTTAAATACAGGTTGTACAACCAGATAGAAAAAGAAAAACTCCCGAGAGTGTACGATGGAGTTTCCCAGAGGCCACGTGACACGCTACAGCCCAACAGATTAAATGTACAAGCAGATATAAGAATCCAACTGTCTTCTTCTTCTTTTTTTTAATTAAAGTGGTGGGTTTTGTTTTTTTGAGTTTTTTTTTTTTTTTTTTTTTTTCTTTTTTGGCTACACCACATGGCTTGCGGGAACTTAGTTCCCCGATCAGGGATCGAACCTGTGCCCCCTGCACTGGACGCTCAGAGTCCTAATCGATGGACCTCCAGGGAAGTCCCAAGAATTCAACTGTCTTCTATTAATGCAGACATTAAGACATTTGCAAGAACATGAAACAATGACACTCTTCTTACTAAATGTTGTGTTTTCAGAGATATAGTTACTTTTTATTAAAAAAATATTTTTATGTTAACATGTAATAGGATTATTACTGCCATTTTAAATGAATGAAGAAATATATCTTTAAAATAAAAAAACATTCCATGGACAACATCTATAGCAAAACAAGGAGCTAAGGTGTTCCCACACAGCCTGGAGCCTCCGTGCGTGGGGTTGAGCCTCTGTAGGCCCAGACCGTGGGGTGCGGGGTCTGTGCGGAGAGGGCAGAGGGCAGTTACATGCTGAGTGTAGGGCCCCCGAACGCCCACAGGTGCGCCCTGCACAGCGCGGCAGCAGGCCAGGTTGACATCAGCAGGTGAAGCTGGCAGAGGTGTGGCTGCTGGGATAGTGGGGTGAGTGCGGGGCAAGCTGGTCGTATCTGAAGGGGCTGGAATGGTCCAGGCCCTGTGAGCTCTCGAAATGGCCAAGGTGGGCCTCCTTCCAGGACAGAGCCCTACGTGGAGGGAAAACCGCAGGGCTGGGGTCAGAGTTGAGCAGGGCAGGGAGAATGGGGACAAATGAGGGGGAGGGTGGGGATGAAAGGGGAGCTGCTGCCATGCATGTTAAAATCACATGAGACCAACAGAAGAAGTGTGTCTGTGAAAGAGGAAAAGCCATTGAACCAGGCCTCCTGCTAAAAGCTCGTGAACATTACATTCACATAAAAGGCAACAGAAAGGGCTTCCCTGGTGGCGCAGTGGTTAAGAGTCTGCCTGCCAACGCAGGGGACACGGTTCGAGCCCTGGCCCGGGAAGATCCCACATGCTGCCGGAGCAACTAAGCCCGTGTGCCACAACTACTGAGCCTGGGCTCTAGAGCCTGTGAGCCGCAACTACTGAGCCCGCGTGCCACAACTACTGAAGCCCATGGGCCTAGAGCCTGTGCTCCGCCACAAGAGAAACCACCACAATGAGAAGCCCACGCACCGCAATGAAGAGCAGCCCCCCCTCGCCTCAACTAGAAAAAGCCCGTGAGCAACAATGAAGACCCAACGCAGCCAAAAATGAAATAAATAAATAAATAAATATATTAAAAAAAAAAAAAGCAACAGAAAACTATCAAGGTCAAACCCCATACAAAGTTACTACAAGAAAAATGAGAATAAGCGGCAGAATGACATTCCTACAGAGAATGAGAAGACTTCAGAAGGAGGCGTTGAAAAAAAGAGAAAAACTGAAACATGCTGTTTCAAAATAAGCTAAAAATATTTAGGACAATGATACAAAATATGAGAAAAACACCATTATAAGTCAATTTTTAAAACTCAGAAATGACAGACTCCAGAAAAGAATTAAAAATAAAAGAAAAGGGGGCTTCCTTGGTGGCACAGTGGTTAAGAATCCGCCCGCCAATGCAGGGGACACGGGTTCGAGCCCTGGTCCGGGAAAATCCCACATGCCGTGGAGCAACTAAGCCCGTGCGCCACAACTACTGAGCCTGCGCTCTAGAGCCCGTGCGCCACAACTACTGAAGCCTGCGTGCCTAGAGCCCGTGCTCCGCAACATGAGACGCCACCACAATGAGAAGCCTGTGCACTGCAATGAAGAGTAGTCCCCTCTTGCTGCAACTAGAGAAAGCCCGCGCGCAGCAACAAAGACCCAACGCAGCCAAAAATAAATAAATAAATAAATAAATAAACCAAAAAAAAAATTTAAAGAAAAAAAGAAAAGGAAAGGGACGTTCCTGGTGGCCCAGTGGTTCAGATTCCACGCTTCCACTGCAGGGGGCAGCGGTTTGATCCCTGGTCGGGAATTAAGATCCTGCGTGCCAAAAAAAAAGAAAAAATCATTTCCTAAGTGAAGACTAAATTAGAAGAAACACAAGAGTCAATAAACACCATAAATAATGCTTTAAGAGAAGTAGAAGGTGAGAAGGAGAAATGTTTTAAAATTCAAAAGGAAACAAAGAATGTGGGACAAATTCGTTGAGGGATATTCTAATTCCATCCTCCCAGGTGTCCTGGAGACTCCTAGTGCCCTAGTGAGCTCACGGCGGGAATTGGGTCGGCCAAGCCGCAGAGGCTGGCTTTTTTAACTATATATATATATCTATAGATTCTTTCAGATTCTTTTCCCTTGTAGGTTATTACAAAATATTGAGTAGAGTTCCCTGTGCTATACAGTAGGTTCTTGTTGGTTATCTATTTTATATGTAGTAGTGTGTTGGCTTTTTAAAACAATAGCCTTTATTTTTTGGAGCAGTTATAGATTCACAGCAAAATCAAGCAGCAGGTCCAGAGTCCCCGCTCACCCTGCCCCGCATGGACTTCCTGTACCACGGTCCTGCACCTGGTACAGTCACCCAGGTTTATTCTCTCTCTAGGTTGGGGGTAACTTCTTCTTTTTTTTTTTTTTAATAAATTTATTTATTTATTTATTTTTATTTCTGGCTGCGTTGGTTCCTCGTTGCTGCACATGTGCTTTCTCTACTTGCGGCGAGCGGGGGCTACTCTTTGTTGCGGCGCGCGGGCTTCTCATCGTGGTGGCTTCTCTTGTTGCAGAGCACGAGCTCTAGGCGCATGGGCTTCAGTAGTTACAGCGTGTGGACTCAGTAGTTGTGGCTCATGGGCTTCGTCGCTCCGCGGCATGTGGGATCTTCCCGGACCAGGGCTCGAACCCGTGTCCCTGCATTGGCAGGTGGATTCTTAACCACTGCGCCGCCAGGGAAGTCCTAAGTTGGGGGTAACATCTGAGGCCACTGCTGCATGGTAAGACGGGGTGTGTTCTGGTATCATTGTCCTGAGTAGATGGAGGTGGAGGTGGATGTGGGGTGGCCATGGGGAACCAGGGAAAGGGACGGTCACTGAGCCAGGGGACAGCTGAGCAGGAGCCGGAGGGGCTGGAGTGGGTGTCACAGTGCTCCCGGCCCCTCCCAGTTACAGAAAGCTCCTGGGCCGAGGGGCCCCTGTAGCCCGGGGCTCGGGGCCTGGAGGAGGGCAGCAGACCCCTGGTCCTGGCTGCACGGCTGCAGCCCCAGTGGCTTTTCTTTGTGCTGTTCCTGGATGTTCCCAGATTTGCAAAATCAACCCAGGGGTATTCTGCAAGGCCAACACGGGGGGAAGGGGAAGGGGGACTAATTTGGGCAGTGCATGTGGAGTGAACTGTAGTTCAGGCCTGCGGGGGAGCAGGGAGAGGGCACAACCGTGGGCACGGAGCTCACAGGTGGAGCCACTGCCCGGTGCGGGGCACAGGACCCAGTGCCTCAGCCTCACCCGCCCCCCCAAGCTCCGCCCTCCCAGGTGTGCAGGGGCCACGAGCTCTCCCAGCCCAAGGTTGTTCAGAGGCCACCGCAGAAAGACCAGGGCCTGGGCAAGACACTGTCCACTTTCTCCAATTCTGGCCTCAAGGGCCGAGTGGCTCTGGGTGAGCGACTCAGAACTCTGGTCAGTTATGCAGCCCCGCAAGGTCATTGCAATTTTTACTGTGGTCACTGATTCAGAAAAGCACTGCTCCTCGGATCCCTGGTTTTGGCCTCGTTTGACAATCACATGAAATAAGGATTGTCCCATGGATGAAATCACTAACATTCCCAGCTCCCTGTGGCCGGTGGCCCCTGAGCGGGAGAAACAAGTAACTCAGTGTTCCCTTTGGTGCACGGTGGGGACATTTTGATCTTTGCATCCCTTACCTAGGGGTTTGTTTTGTTTTTCTGAGTGGAACCCCATGACCTTGGGCAGCTGGAGGAAGGTATCCTGGTTACCTGGTTACCGGGAGACCAGTGGTGGAGGAGGGCCCGGCCTCGGCAGGATTCTCTTACAGATTCCTTTCCTTTTTTTTCGAGTAAAGACCTCATCTCGCTGCATGGAAGTGAGTCTTAAATGATGTCCTCTGTCGGTGTTTCAGCTATGGGGTTCGGGGGAGACTCTGGGGATGGGAGGGCATCAGTGAAACACAGCACGAGGATCTGTGCTATTCCATGCATGGGTGGGGAAGGGGCAGAAAGGGCCACAGTCACAGGAGTGAGGGGAACTCTCTAAGTCATGGGACTCTCAAAAAAAGCTTTAATCCCTAATGCCACCCAAGATTCTAGATGATTCCCACCCCAGAGAACTCTGCATCTTCACAGCTCGGCAGTGCACAGTGCTGGGCAAAGCCCGGGGTATGTACTAAGTAGTGAATGACTGATACTCAGAATCTCGAGAGCAAGGTGGCGGGAGCAGTGAGGAGGACAGAGGGTACCCCAGAGGGATGGAGGGCAGCCATTGTGGAGGCTGGCTGGGGAGAGGTCAAAGGAAGGTCTCCATTGTAGCCCAAAGACATTTCAGAGACAGCCGGACACTTCCACTCGGGGCGTGTTTTCTCCCAAGAGCAGCAGGTGGGGCCTCCTGGGTGGGAGCCACACCAGGTGGGCAGGGGCGCTGTGCGGTCCGCACTCTGAGAAGTGAGCTGCATCTAAATGCAACGATCCTGAATGGGACCAGACAAAGGATATTAGTGGTGTCGACTTAAAAAAATATTCACAACCTAAAAGTTGAGAGTTATGTTTTATTCGGCGGGAATTTTTAGGACTTCAAGCCCAGGAGGCAGCATCGCAAGTAACCCTGAGAGAATTGCTCTCAGGAGGCAAGGGCAGGTAGAGCCAGATTATATAGAAGTTTTGCAACGAAAGGCAGGCAGTCTGAACGTCCAAAGATTATTGTGAATTAAAGGAAAACCAGATATCTCAAGTTAAAGGAATTTAGCGCTTTTCTATGCATGGGAAGATGCAAGAGTCTGGGCTCACTGAACCCCTTCCTTTGATGTGCACCTCAGCCATCTGGGGCCAGTATCCCCTGTTTTCACATCCTGAATTTCCCCAGGGCTCACCATAGGGAGTGGCTGCGGTCTGATGGCTGCTAGGTGGCAGGCATTCTTTTCCTTCCTGAGTTTCCTCAGAGTTCACCACTGGCAGTGGCTGCAAGCGCTGATGACTGTGGCATCCTTTGTTTACTGATATGGCAGAAGATACTCCACTTCTCAGTGGGGACACCAGCCAAGTCCAAATAACGTCTGCAGTTTAGCTACTAGTCACGTTCCTGTGTTGGTTTCTCCATTTTGACCGACTTACCATGTCCTGGAAGATGAACACACAAAAACGCAGAACTATCTTTGCAACTTTTTTGCAAATCTAAAAGTATTCCAAAGGAAAAAAAAAAGTATCTGATTAAAAAAAAAAAAAAAAGGAGCCAAAGGTGAAAGCAATAGTAAGGCGGGGGAGGGGAGAGGGCAGGTGTGGGGGCAGGTGCAGGGGCAGAGGGCGAGGCCGGAGAGCCCATTATAAACCCGGTGGAGAGAGCCGCGTGGGTCTGACTGCAGGAAGCACAGAGGTGGGTCGGCTCTTGTTCTTTCCGACACTTTGATGACAGAGATGACGGTGTTGAAGGTTGAGATTTTAAGAACAAACAGTTGGCCTCCCCATGAGCCCTTGGTACTGCTTTCCTCTCCTGGCAGGCAGGAGGGAGGATTCTTGCTGTGCCCAACAGTTAAGCAAACAGTAATTTAGAGGTTTCCATAGACATCTGAAGACACTGGGTGACTGTGACGCCAGGGATGGCAAACAATCCTTTTCCCAGACATCACCGCCCCGCCCCCGCCCCAGTCATCTTTCCAGATTAGGAAAGCCTGGCCGACTCCTCTGGGGCCCCAGGGCTCCGGCTGTGCCTGCCCCGGTGTCCTATCTGAAGGCTGGCAGGCCTGGTCCTCCCTCGGTTCATCCTACAAAACGATCACAAAGCCTGCACCGAAACCCCTCTTAAAAACGCAGCTTCTGGGACTTCCCTGGCGGTCCAATGGTTAGGACTCTGAGCTTCCAATGCCAATGCCGGGGGCCCAGGTTCGATCCCTGTTCGGGGAACTAACATCCTGCAAACCACGTGGCGCGGCCAAAAAAACCCTCGAAAAACCAAAAACCAACGCAGCTCCTAACACATTATGCATCAGGGAGGTAAGAGTTAGTTCGAAGAGCCACTTTTATTTTATTTATTTATTTTTTTTTAATTTTTGGCTGCACTGGATCTTCTTTGCGGTGCGCAGGCTTCTCATTGCGATGGCTTCTCTTGTTGCAGAGCACGGGCTGTAGGCACACGGGCTTCAGTAGTTGTGGCTCGCGGGCTCCAGAGCACAGCCTTGGTAGTTGTGGTGCACGGGCCTAGGTGCTCCACAGCATGTGGGATCTTCCCAGACCAGGAATCGAACCCGTGTCCCCTGCATTGGCAGGAGGATTCTTAACCACTGCACCACCAGGGAAGCCCCGAAGAGCCACTTTTCCCAGCCTCCCGTCCCGGCCCCTCTTGGCCACCTGCCTGGGGACCAGCCAACCTCCAGTGTGACAGCGCAGGGGGCACGGTCCGTGCCACGGAGAGCTGTGGGTGCTTCTACTTCCAATGCCGGGGGCTTTCCTGTGGCCTCAGCCCTGGCAGTGGTGAGTCCCAGGCCCTCCTCCTGGACGCCATGCGGGGATGATGCAAGGTCAGTGTCACATGGCCTGTGGCCGTCTGTGGGGAAAGGCTGACCTCTGGTGGCCAGCTCCCATATTGCTGCCTCCGTGCTCCTCCCGGCTTCTACGCTGTCTGCATCCCCCCACGGGAGCCTGGGGACACCAAGGCTTGTCTGTCCCGTCCCGGGTGACCCAGGCCCTCCCCACCCCACGGGCGCCTTCCTGGCTGGGGGTCATGAGGGTGTGTGGGGTAGGGTGAGCTCACCCCTCAGGCCCCTTTCTCCTTATGCGGACTATGTCCACAGCCCCGTGGCCGTGGGCCTGGCTCCCGGCTATGGGTTCTGGTGGTCCACTAGGACCATGGGGCTGCTCCTCAACCCTAAGGGGGCTCCGTCTGCTCTTGCTGAGCCCGGATCCCCCAGTCTGCGTCCTTCCGTCCTCGGCCCAGGAGAGGGTCCGGGCAGCTCTGTCTCAGCAAAAGCCAGAAGGGACTCAGCCTGCTCTGCCCTGGCCGCTCGGACCAAAGTGGCCTGATGCTAAGACAAAACAAGACACCCCCTCCTGCCTTGAAGAGTATTGTCACCAAGTCATTATTTTATCACCAAGTAATGCTGACAGCAGACCCTTCGATGTCTCCTCCATGTCAAGGGTCAGAAGTGGGGAGGGGTCAGGGCAGGGGGAGGATGCCCGGTTCACATAGTACCTGGTAATTTCTTTTTTTTTTGGCCACACCATGCGGCACGTGGGATCTTAGCTCTCCGACCAGGGATCGAACCCGTGCCCCTTGCGGTGGAAGCGTGGAGTCTTAACCTCTGGACCGCCAGGGAAGTCCCAGTACCTGGGAATTTTTAATGTGGTAAGTCTGGTGACCGGGTTTTCTCTCTCTTTTTTTCTTTTTTTTGCTTGTTCTTTTATTATTATTATTAAACATATACTAATGTGAACATTTCCCATGTGCCTGTGGGTAGAGCCCTTGCTAGGTGGCCCAGCCTGTGACAGATGTTTCCTCATCTTTATTGGGGTATCTCAGAGGTATCCCAGGAAGACGGGGTCTTCTGCCAGCCAGGAAGCAACCATTAACGTCAAATGCACAGCAATTGGTCGGTGAGCAGGTTGTAGTGACACTGTGAGCCTCGCATGCCACCCACTCGAGAGCCTGCAGTTTCATATCTGTGTCCCAGAGACAGCACCCCAAAAACCTACTTTCTGGGCGGTGGGCATTGGCTCCCGAGACCCCACCTGCTGTAGCGCTGCTCTTACAGGCTTGCTACTTTTTTTGGATGAATCGAGGGTAACATTAAATACATTACTGTAGGGGAACAAAATTTGCAGGCCAGACACCCAAAATGTCTCTGGCCTGCAAATTATTTCAAGCTGAAAACAATCAAGACACCAAAAGTCCCGGGAAAAAACTTTGACCTTCCTCCAGCTGCCCAAAGGATTTAGATAGAGGGCTTGTTCCCAGAATAGAGCTATCCCCTGATATGTCTGCAAAGAATATGGGCCGGTGGAGATCAGGGTCCACTCGGCGTCCCATTGTCTCTGCCCAGCCCAGCAAACAGATATTTACCAGACATCTCCATGTGAATGAACTTCCTCCCCTTTGAAGTCCCAAACCACCGCCCTCACCATCCTCTTTTGTGTTTAGCTGAAAATGGTATTTAAGGCGAGGGTTTCGGCCATTTTGGTGAGTTACTCAGCTTTTCTGGATCTCTCCCATGTATACGTGTTATTAAGCTTTGATTTTTCTCCTGTTAATCTGTCCCATGCCAATCCAATTCATAGACCAGGCAGAAGAGCCTAGAAGGGTAGAGGAAAAGTCTTCCCCGACATGACTCATGTAAAAATATGCCCCCTGTCCTCACCAGCATTTGGTATTGTCAGTGTTCTGGGTTTTGGGCATTCTGATGGGTGTGTGGAGGCGTCTCCTGGCTGTTTTAACTTACATTTCCCTGATGACATATGTGGAGCACCTGCATTCCTTATAAAATCACTAGTTAATGCTGTCATCCTAGAGAGAGGTTATCTGAGAGACTGGGAGGTAAGACATTTTGATGGGGTGTTAAGGCCTCGGAGTGGAGTCCCACCTGGGAGGGTCCGGGTGGCAGAGGAGCATGAGGGCCTTGCACAGCTTCACAGCCATTTCACCGGCGTCACGATTTTGCCTTTGATCAGCTTCCACCCATTCTCCGGAATAACCTACTTTTTGTTTTTACTCTCAACGTTGACAGTGTTTCCGGGGCCCATCGAGGTAGAATTCCCCTCTGCCCACCCCAGGCCTTCCTTCTCAGGCCAGAGCGAAAAACACTAAGGAAGGAAGGGGGGCGGGGGATGGAGAGAGAAAGAAAGAGAAAGAGAGAAAGAAGGGAGGAAGGGAGAGTAAGGAAAAACAGTTGCCCGCCACTCCACTGCTACAAGGATCAAGCCTTTGGCCCCTGCAGTCGTCCACCAACAGTGAGGGGAATTCAGGATGGAAAAAAACAGGAAGCACTCTGTGCTTTGGATACAGACCCCCTAGATAGTGAAGTTACATATCTAAGGAAAAGTTTCAGTGACCCCAGATTCTTGCATCTTTCCATACGTAGAAAAGCACACTAAAATCATTAACTTGAGATGGCCGTTCTTTGTGATTAGCAGTAATCTTTTCATGCTTGATTACATATTTTTCTCAGCAAAAAATTCCTATATATCCTGGCTTCTCCCTCACCTCTTCTGAGAGGGGTATAGTCCTCAGGAAGGTCCCCGAATAAACTTAACTGACAACTTTTACGCTGTGCCTTTTCCTTTCAGTCAAGAGAAGGGAGGAAGGAAGAACAGCCAGTGTGAGATAGGAATCGGGGTGAGAGCCTACACCAAACCCGTTAGTGGGGATGTAGAGGATCAGAGTCTAAAAGTTTGCTATGAGAGGATGAAACCTGCAATCGAAGCTGCTTCTCAGGGAAGATAGGACAGGCATCTTATTCAGAATGTGTCGACTGTGCATTTATTCACCGGTCCTATGTTCCTCTAATAGATCTTTCTAGATCTTCATTTTTATCTCCCTTGAGTTTTGATTTCCAATGTGTGTGGTTCTTAGTCTTTGGGAATGAATGATCCACATACAGGACATTATTGTGAAATATTTGACCAGCTCAAACATTCCGCTCCTCTGACCATGCTGGACAAACCTTCTCTGCATCAAGTCGTGCTGTCATTTGGGGGGTTTGATTCATTCACTGTTTATTCATAATTTATTAACATTTAGCAAATAGTGCAACATTTTTGTCCTGGGGATACGAAGGTGAATAAGATACAGCCTGAGGGAGACTGACACCTAGCGGAGGAGAGACACAGCACATGGATTACTATAAAGCAATAAGCTTCTAGCGTATCCTAGCTCCTAGCGTATCCTGGGGACCATTCCAGGAAATGCATTAATGGGAAAATCTTGACTTACTTGGAAATCAGATAACATGAACATTATTCCTGGCATGCCTTTGAAATACTGGGCACCACTTAACCAATTCTCCAATCCAGTCTTTGACTGCTCTCTAACAACGTAGAACTCTCAGGTTTTGATGTAGAAGAAGTCTTTGTTGCATTTCACATGTTTTATATTAATTGCATCATTCATGAATGATGCAGTTAACGGCCAAGGATAGGAGGATGTGGTTAGGTCTCTGCCCAGAACTTAGGTTTCAGAACTGCGATTCCGTGAAGGGTTAACACCTGGCCCCCTCCAGATGGCCTGAGGTCAGAGCCTCTCTGGAAGAGGCGGGAGAACAGCCCTTCTGGAGAATTAGAAAGTTTAGTGCGTGCGATCTATTTTCAAAGCCGGGCAGCTGGAATTTAAGGGGCCACGGCTATGAACCCTGAGCATAAATTGTTGACTGTGAGATGATCAGGCTTGAAAACTGAGCTGGTTCCTGGGTCAGGCAGGATTAAAGGGCCAGATGCTCAAAACAGTGATATTACGGGGATTTAAAAAAATCAACTTAAAGAATCACCAATATCTCCAACTATTTGGGCAAGGAGTTTTACCTTTTTAAAAACAAATTTAACCTTAGGGACAGATTTGCAGTTTCGCACACTGCATGTTCTCTAGGCTGCTGCCTCGAAATCTGCGTGCAGGAAAGCTGGCTTTGGGCTGTGTTTGGGCAGGTTTAGGGGACACAGTGGCCGGGAAACAGATGAGCAGTTGCAGGCTCACAGGGCAGCACGCAAGGTCGTTGGCGTCATCACAACCTGTTCCCTGACTCGCTGTGATGTTACAGGTGCCTTTCAAGTTTGCAGTTAACATACCCAGCATGGCTCTGTCTTTTGTTGCATTTCCTGCACTATTATCTAGGTTTTGGTGTTTCCTCCTCCCCAATTTTTGCATCTGATGACTTAGAGAATGTCCTTGATCTTCATGTGATGGCTCTGAGATGGGTGATAAAGAAGATGGGGCAATGGCAAGAATGAAGAAGGCCCTGCACTTGTGAGCCAAGCAGATGAGTGAAACTACAACACAGATCTTTGCTTAAAATCAGTCAGCAGGAAATTCCCCCCCCCCCCATGCTAAGCGTGGATGTGCGTGGGAGAGAAGAAATACAGGCTGTGCCTGTATTTTCCGAATTTTAAAAGTTAGTATATATTAATGACACACTGAAAAATACCATTTAAAGACTGAAGCAGTGCTGTAATATGGTAGACTAAGTTATCTGGACCAATCCTCCCATTCAAACTAGAAGATGATGGATAAATGTTGAAATGAGTCTTCTTAAAGGCATCAGAAGGGTAACAAGGAGTAAAAAATCACCAAATCGGAACCTAACGGGAAGTACATACAAAAAAAAAACTGAGTAGAGGCTGGGCTCTGAGATGGCTTTTGCTTCCGGGCATGGGCAAGTGTTGCCATGTTTGACTTGGGTTTGACAGCCTCAAAGGGCAAGGAGAAAGCTCAGCAAATCCAAGGCTGTCCCAGGTGGGAGCTACAGGGCCATTCCCTGCAGATGAAGCTGAGGTGCCAAGAGCTGTGCCTGAGGATGAGGGTGCAGCAGAAGTAAGCCTGCTGCCCAGAACCTCGGGAACAGAGAAGGTCACCCCAGTGCCGAGCGGGGTATGTGGGAAGGCAAGGTCCCTGAGATACTGTAACCACATCCAGGCTTTTCTTGGATTCTCAGCCTCAATTTACATCACCTGGGTTGTCCAAAAGAAACTTAAGACACTAATCTGGACTCAGGATGTCATGAGCTGGCAGTGTCCAAGGCTGTCTGGCAGAAGCAAAAGCAATTACCCTTGGGAAAAAGATGCTTTCGCTGAAATCTTTCGAAGGTTATTCACAAGCAGTTCTTCAAGGATACGAGCAGCGTCACTGCAGCACAAACTGATTAACATACATTATTTAAGGACAAGACAAGCTTGAAAACATCTGCAGGGAACTGAAAGCTATAAAAGTGATCCAGCAGATTTGAGAAAAATTGAAGCTCTGAAAATTACTAATCATAATAAAAAATTATATGGACAAGTTAGACAGATGTGATGGGGCTGAGCAAACAATCCATGAACCAGCAGATAAAAGGAGGAATTATCTAGAATGCAGCACAGAGGGACAAACAGAGGGAAAACGGAGAAGAGAGGTTAACAGACCCAGGAGAAGAGAGAGACGAGGGGGCAACGGCATCCTCTGAAGAGAGGATGACAGAGAAATCCCGGACCTGTAAGGCCACCACACACAGCCTCACGAGGACCAGCAATTCCCAAGCAAAGTGAATACAAAGAAATAAATGTCTAAACATATCTTAGTGAAACTGCAGGATAATGGAGATGAAGAAAAAAAACGCAAAAGCAGGTGGAGAAAAAAAATTACTTTCCAGAAAGATCTTTAGAAAAATCTCCAAATGTCTGGAAACGAAATAACACACTTCTAAGTAGCCCAAGGGTCAAAGAAGAAATCAAAAAGGGAATCAGGAAGTATCTTGAACTGAATGAAAATCAAAACAACATATTAAGATTTGTAGGATGCAGCTGAAGCAGAATTAAAGGGAAATGGAGAGCACTGACTTCTGAGATCTCTCAAATCAATGAATTGGATTAGAAATAAGTAACAGAAAGATCTCCAAATGTTTGGAAATTAAACAGCACACTTTGACCCCAAAGAGGAGAAAGTTTTGCTTTCAGCCACGATGGAGCAGAGAGACTGGGTTTCCCCTTTCCCCTCACATGTCTATTAAACTGGACAAAATACATGAAACAAGGGTTTTGATGTCACTCCCTCCCTTGCCTTCCCTCTTCCCCTTCTCCCCCATCCTCTCCTTCTGTACTTATTCCCTGCTTCATTTCACAGAGCATTTGAGGAATATCATCATGTTTATCTCATTAGAACAAAACCTCCTTGAAGCTGGTGGCTGGGTCTTCTGTTTTGTGTCTCACGTGTCCTGGTACAACATCCCCGCATTGTGGTAACCAATTAATGTTGTTAAATGAAATGATCGTCAGCCAGTTCAAAACCGTGACCCCACTTTGCAGCACAGAGAATCTCTTAAATTTGTATTTTGCTTTTTACTTTTCTAAGCTTTTTAAATTTCACTTGATTCTCTCAAGAGTTCTGTGTAGGGGGCTTCCCTGGTGGCGCAGTGGTTGAGAATCTGCCTGCTAATGCAGGGGACACGGGTTCGAGCCCTGGTCTGGGAAGATCCCACATGCCGCGGAGCAACTAGGCTCGTGAGCCACAACTACTGAGCCTGTGTGTCTGGAGCCTGTGCTCCGCAACAAGAGAGGCCGCGATAGTGAGAGGCCCGCGCACCGCAATGAAGAGTGGCCCCCGCTCGCCACAACTAGAGAAAGCCCTCGCACAGAAACGAAGACCCAACACAGCCAAAAATAAATTAAAAAAAAAAAAATAATAACAAATGTTCAAGTACAATTGGTGTCTTAAAAAAAAAAAGAGTTCTGTGTAGTAGGTGGGTGGGTTTAATATGATCACTTTCCAGGTGGGAAAGTACAAAGACCCACTGCATCAATAGCACACTTGGGAGATCTGTCTAATTACACTGATTATTTGTGGTGAGGGTAATTAGATGTTAGGTGCATTGTTAATTTTTTCTCTTCTAGATTTCAACTTGAAGACAGCAGAGGGCGCCTGACCACACAAAAGGTACACTAAATGTTAATGATATATTAGATTTAAGATTATTCATTAAAGTTTCAAAAATGTGAATTTCACTAAAATAGGACCGTGTACTTAATCTTTCTACTACTTTAGGATTCTGATCTCATTTTAAATGTTCTCTTCTCCTTCTTTCTTGGTAATGAGAGTTTCAACCTCACGTAAATCACCATGACACTATTAATTCCAAGAGCCTTCCAATTGAGCTTCAAGATTCTTTCAGATAATAAAAGTATGAAATCCTGCATCTACCAGATCCTTCCAAACCTTCAGCAGGGAATAGGCTCCCCCTTCTGTAGCTCTTAAGAGGCGACCCCTGTAATGTGTTGCAGACAGATGCGCTGTGACTGAAGGGCCATCTTACTTCAAGTGTATTGCCTCCAGGTTACCTAATATTCTCAGAAAAGTATAAAAGGATTAGGCATGCTCTTAGTCATATTGCACTAGAGGGAAAGTAATGGTTTCTGAGGAGCACTAGTGAGGCTTTCGCCATTTGTAGCTCATTGTTGAAGGCGATTATGTCTGCAGGTTCAGGGGCCAGGTTCCTGTGAAATTCTGCAGCTCTCTTCCAATTGGCTTCTAGCTGGTTCTTTTCTCTATCATCTCACATGTTCTCCCATTCTCCTACAATCAGTGTTGGGGACGGCGGCAGCCTGAATCCTATTCCACCCCACCCCCACCCCCCGTAGTTCCCCAAATTTTCTTTTTCTTTTTTTAAAGATTTAATTTTTAAATTTATTTTTGTCTATGTTGGGTCTTCGTTGCTGTGCGCGGGCTTTCTCTAGTTGTGGCGGGCGGGGCTGCTCTTCGCTGTGGTGCGTGGGCTTTTCCTTGTGGTGGCTTCTCTTGTTGTAGAGCACAGGCTCTAGGCGCACGGGCTTCAGTAGTTGTGGCTCACGGGCTCTAGATAGCAGGCTCAGTAGTTGTGGCGCACGGGCTTAGTTTCTCCACAGCATGTGGGATCTTCCCGGACCAGGGCTTGAACCCATGTCCACTTCGTTGGCAGGAGGATTCTTATCTACTGTGCCACCAGGGAAGCCCTATTTTTCTTCTGGAAGACTAGGCTAATGGACAAGGCTTGGAGTTGGCTGAAAAAGCATTCCTCCCTGGCTGCTCAGAGATTAGTAAATTGATTGGATCTAAGTTGATTTTGTTACCGACCAGGATTCTTGGACTCCTTAATCAATAGAAATTGATAAGAGGCCAGAGAAGAAATTCAGGCAAGGCTTTATTGGGACTTGTGCTGCAGCACGAGGGAGCGAAACCAAGTAGCAGGTTCCTTTGCTTGCTCCCTGATGGGGGATGGGGGTGGGGGGGCGAGCTGGTACCTTACATGGGGTGAGGGCATGAGCCGGTCCACGGGTTGGTCTCCAGCAGTGGCTTTGGTGGTCTGCCCCCCGCCCCCCTCAACTTGGCGGTGCTGAGTAGAGGGATCATTTGCAGTACCCGTGCTTTGCTTCCTTACTCCTCAGAAGTGGCAGTTGGGTCTTTTGTCTTTTTGTATCTTGTTCATAGTTTGCCCCAACTGCCACATGCATGCAGTTATTTTTAATCCCTTAGTTTCTTTGTATTTTGTTTGGAGGCGATTTGTCCAGGTGCAAGCACTGCACCAAAAGGTCTCAGGTCCCAGCCTGTCACAATTTCTTTAAGGCTGAGCCTTGTGGTGGTTCACCCACAAAGTAGGAAAAGAGATTATTTCCTGATTTATGCTTTCCCTTTGCCAAATGTTTGCTTGTGCTTGTCCTTAATTGATCCTGTTTCCTTGATCACAAGCCCAAAGATGACATCTTCTAAGCAATGAGAAGCATTTTCACTCTGCTCTGTCCAAACCATAGCATTCCACGTTCTACCTGTGGTTTTTCCCGTTTACTAAATCATTTGAGTCAAATGCTAGCGGGCGGTTTTGGCTTCCCAGACTTGGAACACTGACTGCTCTCGGAGGGGGTGTCATCAGCCCTGCTCGATCATGGAGAAACAAGTCCCCTCACACAGGACACTTAAGGAGTCACCTATAAGGCGGACTGGCAGGGCTGTTTTTCTTGCTGAGCACAGTACCCTCAGCCCCTAACAATATCTGGCGCTCAGGGTCTGCGAATCCTTTAAGTGCATAAGCATCTCTATGGGGAGCGAAGCCACAGCAATCATTTGACTCGTACAAGGGTTCGCGCTGACAAAACGCGGCTCATTTACCGAGTCACCCAGCTGGGTCACTGTGCAATGTGCACGCACTAAGCAATATGCGGAAACACGGTAGACACTGAAGCCAACCTTCAGGCCCGGGCCCGGTGGCGGCGGGAACAACAGGCGTCGAGTCCCCCGGAGGAGGTCTCCGAGCTGAGGGCGGACGGCACGGGGACGGGGACGGGGCCCCGCTGCTTCCAGGCGGACGCCACCCAGAGCCCGAGGCCCCCAAGCCCGTTTCCAAAGGCGGAGCACAACGAACCGGTAAAGCCTCCATCCCCCGGCCCAGGCCCGCCCACTCCGCCCACTCCGCCCACTCCACCCTCGGAAGCGCGCGGGGGGCGGACCGGAAGTGACGCGATTTCTGCGCGCCGCCCAGCACGTATTTTTTGAGCGCTGCGCGCCGCTCGAGACTCACAGGCGTCCCGGCATCTTCTCTGACGCGGCGCGATGGGCAAGAAGGGCAAGAAAGAGAAGAAGGGCCGCGGGGCGGAGAAGACGGCCGCCAAGATGGAGAAGAAGGTGTCCAAGCGCTCGCGGAAGGAGGAGGTGAGCGGGGCCGGCGGGCGGGCTGGCCTCCTTCGTCCCGGGTCTCGTGCGTAGCCGGGCCCCCTGTGCTGGGCGCTGGGAGGGGCCGGGCTGAGCGGGCGCGCCTCTGCTAGCCTCAGTCCTCGGCATTAAAAAGGGGTACGTGATCCTCACGGCAGCTCTGAGCAGTGAGCGTCCGTGGAATAAGTAAGTGGAACTGTGGGGCGTTCCAGAACAGTTCTCTGTGTCTCTCTCCGTCTCTGTCTCTCCCTCTCCCTCCCTACCCCTCTTACTCTCTCCCCCTCTTACTCTCTCCCCCTCTTTCTCTCTCTCTGTCTTTACAAGGGTCTACAAATGGATCAGTGCTGAACTTAGAGGAGAGCGCTCTGCTCTTAATTGACTGTTGCTCACGGGCTCCCTAACCCGGGGCGGTTTATAGTGGTTAATGAGTGTTTGCTGCGTGCCAGGCATTGTGCTCTCTGGGCTTTAATTCTTACAACCAATTGAGTTAGGTAACTTTGGCGTCCCCATCTGACAGGAAATCAGAAGCTAACAGGTTACGCGCAGCTCAGGGTCACACAGCTGTGAGGTGGCTTGGAGCTGGAATTTGACCGGATGTCCCTGATCCAGAGCTCTTGACCACATACGCTTGTCCCTTTTCTTCCTATGGCATTCGTGTTTCCATTTCCTCATCTGTCAAATAATGGGGTTGGGCCTTTCCTCTCCCTGTCTCCTATCATTTTTTGGCAGGGGGACTAAGCAAGTGGTCGTGGGGGACAACTTGGAGTTCTGCCCGGTGCAGAACTCATGTCTCAGATACCTGGTTGACACCTGCACGAGGCTGTCACGCAGATTCCTCCCCTTCTACACTGTCCTGTTGAAGCCCCATCTCTTCACCCTGCTGGGGAGACCTACATCACCTGGGCTCACTCCCCTCCAGCCACACAACTCTGTGCTGTGTCTCAGATATGCCACCTTCTTTCTGCACCTCAACCCCAAATACATTCTTCTACACTGGCTCCTTTTCACCTTTGAGCCTGTTGTCGCCTTGGAGAGGCTTTCCCCGACTAGGCCGCCTGTGCTGCCAGACCTACCCTGTCCCAGCCCCTCAGCCCCGTGAGTGTGACGCTCAGCCGTTTGAGAAGTGCTGCCTTAGAGTGGTAGGAGGGAAGCTTACCTGGCTCCTGGACCTTGTTCTAATCTGGTGAGATTTGTTCAACGTGCGGGCATGGGGAGCGGCTACTGGATTAACTGGCAAGAAGTGGAGGAGGTGGGGGTTGAAGCGAGTCACCCGACAGTCACCGAACCAAAGTTGGGTCCCCTCGCCTGCACGCAGCAAAGCCAACCTACAGACCCCGGGTTGTGGTGAGGGCAACTGCGGGGTTTATTGCAGGTGCTCGGTAAGGAGTCCAGGCAGCTGGTGCTCAAAAGACCCGACCTCCCTGAAGGCTTTCAGGGAAGGTTTTTAAAGACAGGGTCAGGGACGGGGTGCTGTGGCCTGTGTGATCAGCTTGTGGGCGTTCTTCTTGTTGGTTGGTGGTGAGGTCATCGGGAGTCAGCGTCATCAGCCTGTTTCCAGCCCGTCTGGGGTCTGCATTCTGGGGGCAGCACGCAGTTAACTTCTTCCACCTGGTGGGCGTTTCCGTATCTGCGAAACAGCTCACAGGACATGGCGCAGAGTATCATCTACAGCTGTTGAGGAGGGACTGAAGGTCCTTGACTTTAAGACCAAACTATTATTATTTTGTCTTCCTTGACTGTTTTTCTTCTTTCTGCATTTTCTCACTTCTCTGATTAAATTTATTCTTTGGAACTCGGGAAGGCCTAGGCCCACCAGGCCCGCTGCTGCCCATCGCAGCCACGCCTTCCTCCCACCTTGTTCCAGTCTTCCCTTCTGCCTTTAGGAAGATAATTTCTCGGGTGAGTGACAGTGGACTAGGAACTCTGAGCTTATTGAGGCGCCAACAGTCACTTCTCCACGCGGGTCTTCCTGTAAGGGTCCAGTGGGTCAGTAACTTGTTTTGAGTACCTAATTACACATAGGGGTAACAGGATAGCGGATGTTTTTGTGGAGTCCCGTGAAGGTGAAAATTGGTAGAGCCAGTTGGGTCCTAATTTGTCAATACCTAGAAAAGTGGAAGCTACAACCTAGCAGTTACACACCTAAAGGTTTACCTTGGAAAAATTACACCCAGCTACACAAAGACAGGTACTAGAACGGCCGTGGTAGTATTTCTTGTAAAAAAGAAAATTTTGGAGGTGACCCAGATGTTCGGCAGCAGCTGGATGGGTGGAGAAACCATATAGCTCTGCCACCGTGACAACGAACGGGTTCAGGGCATCAAACCTTTCTTTCAGCAGTGTTAAGCAAAAAAGCCAGTTGCAAGGGAATATTCAGTACGATAACATTTACACGGAATTGAAAAACCTAAAATAATAACGTACGTAGTTTAGGGATACATAACGTGTAGTAAAAGTATAGAGAGATGGCGTGAGAGTAAGGAGCCCTCCATTCCAGAGAGTGGCTGCCTTTGGGAAGGTGAAGGGGGTACACACGGTGGGGGCGGGGTTGCGGGTGGCTGTTCGGGCCCAGGGGGTGTGATGCTCTGATGAAAGGAACTGAGAGGAAGCCAGTGCGGCTGGGAGAGTGAGGAGATGGGGTGGGATGTGAGGCAGGCGAGGGCGGGAGAAGGGTCTGGAAGACCCGCTTTCAGGCCCTGCAGAATGTGGAGCCTGGGAACGAGAGCCGGGGTAGTGAGGGGTGGGGTGGGATGGGAGGAAGGATGGGGGGGACAGATGCCAGGTCTCAGCATGAGCAAGGTGCTGGGCTGAGCATTGAAGAGAAGGATGGGAGACTTTCCCGTGACAGACAGATCATGCATCACTGCGGGGTGGGCGGCACTCGTGTAAATGCGGGGACTTAGGGCAGGAAGACTGAGTTCCAGTGCTGCCCAGCTGTGCATGGAAATTGGTGCCTTAACGTCTAAATTGGTTTCTGCGTTCCTAACGGTGGAGACCTTCGTACACGGATTGGCTGCAGCTGATAGATGTCGGGCCCCCACCGCGCAGGTGCTGTTCTAAGCAGACTGACATGTCTGGTTCATTTGGAGCTTATGTTTTGTTATGTTGGTGGGAGGGAGGTGGAAACAAAATAAATAAATGAACAAGAAAACATCAGACCCTGCTCTGCAGACAGCAAAGCAGGCTGGTGCGGTGGCCCAGGCCTGGGTTTCCAGGGGTGGCTGAAGGTGTTGGCGTGAAGTTGGGTGGGCTTGTCTGAGAGGAAGGCCTTGGGGGGGCGGGGTGAGGGTTTGGAAGGAGATGACGCACATGCCGTGCGCGGGAAGGTCAGGCCCTGAGTATTAGCGCGTGTGTCAGGTTCTGTGTGTTTGAAATGGGAGAAACAAGTTCTAATTCACTGGTGTGACTGGACCCCGGTCAGGTCAGAGGGGCTGGGGAAAGCTGACCCAGGCATCTGGCCACGTGATAGGGTTTAAGAAAACGTCTCACGTGTGGTGGCTTGTCTGTCTACAGGAGGACCTCGAAGCCCTCATAGCCCACTTCCAGGCTCTCGATGCCAGAAAGACTCGGATCGTGGAGACACCCTGCTCCCCGCCTTCTCCAAGGTAAGCAGCACGGACTCTCCAGTGTAGCTTCCGACCTGAAGTTTTCTGGTATAGATTGGAAAACTGCTTGAAGTAGACACCGTGTTTTCATAAGTAACCGGGCACTTGGGACATTTTCATCATGAAAACCCGCCAGATCAGCTCCCACAAAACATTTTTTTCAGTTCCACTTAGGAAGAATGGGAGTGAGGCAACTCAGCTTCATTGTCGTGTAGAAACACGGCGACGAGGTCTCCCGGCACAGCTGCTCTGCTGGTCAGGGAGGTTGTATGGGTTTGGCCGCTCGCCACCTGGTGACAGTCTGTGGGCAGTCCGTGAGCTTCTCCTTGCTTCTTAGGTTTCTAAAGGCCCATCACGGTGCGAAACTTAAAATCATGATAGCTTTTTGCTGTGTTCGTTCATAATGCTTTCAAATTCTCATGTGAAAAGTGGGACCATTCAATGTAAACTGTCTGTTAGCCATTTTAGGTGGGTTTGTAGTTTATGTGAGGAGCTCCAGCACCTTTTGTAGGATTTGAGACCCTGTGGAAGGAGCAGGCTGTGGGGTTTCTTTTGTTTTTTAAAAAATTAATTAATTTTTGGCTGCATTGGGTCTTCGTTGCTATGTGCAGGCTTTCTCTAGTTGCAGCGAGCGGAGGCTACTCTTCATTGCAGCGTGCAGTCCTCTTATTAAAGTGGCTTCTCTTGTTGCGGAACACAGGCTCTAGGCACGTGGGCTCCAGTAGTTGCGGCTCGTGGGCTCAGTAGTTGTGGCTCGCGGGCTCTAGAGTGCAGGCTCAGTAGTTGTGGCACATGTTGCTCCGTAGCATGTGGGATCTTCCCGGACTAGGTCTCGAACCCGTGTCCCCTGCATTGGCAGGTGGATTCTTAACCACTGCGCTACCAGGGAAGCCCCAGGCTGTGGTTTTCACTGGCTTCTTGCTCCTTTCTTCCCGTCCCCTTGGCTCCGGAATGCCAGTTGTTCTCTAATTTGATCCAGGGATTCAGGCTCAATAGTTCTTACACCTGCTCCTGGCAGAGCAGAGGCCGGACATGGAGTGCATCAATCTAGGAGCCCAGGGAGGCTGAGTGACCCTGATAAGGAGATGCCATGTCCTTCGGAGAAGGGGAAATGCCTTAACTGCACGAGCATCCGGGGCTGTCTTGTTCAGTTGAGAAACGATTTGCTTTGTTTCCCTCAGGCCTGAGTGGAGGCCTTGGTCTAGCACGTCAGGAAGGGAGGTGGTAAGAGTGCCCACCTCTGCTTCAGTGGGTGCAGGGCACGGCCCCGAATCCCACGACTTCGCCCCCGGCGTGCGATCGTTACCTGTTCAGGGTCGGGAGCAGTGTGCTTACCCCTGAGCAGACACAAGCGGCTTTGCAGCCGCTCCCAAAGTTGCAGATCCTTCTTGTTCTTCGACTCATAAATTCCGTTAGGAATCTGCTGTGATTTTCCTTGTATTTATCGTGTTATCGTTGAGGCCAAGCATAAGAGTCACACGTGGTAGGTGGACGTTTTCATCTGAATTGTTGAAGCAGATAAATCCCTGAGACCTTTGAGGCTTTATCTGTACAGCACCCCTGAGGGAATTCACTTTGAATGTGGGTTGACTTCTTTTGGATGACATTTTTCCTAAAGTATGCTGCCCAAAAAGCCAGGTGTAATGTCACAATATGATGTGAGACGTTGGCAGTTCCATGGGTCAGCTGGGAAGCTTCCTGGCAGAAGGGAGCAGTTGGAGCTGAGATCTACTGGGATGCAGACCTTTTGGTGGTAACCTTAGTACCTTCTCGCCTCCACCTCTCTATCGCATTACGGGAAAAAACCCAGGAAAATCACCAAGTTTAAGTGTGTACGTCCCCACGTCTTGGCTCAGAGGTAATTTAATGGGGACATGAGGATGAGGTGCTCGGTTGTACCGGAGCCCAGGGCGCACTATCTTGCCTTGAGGGTTTGACTACAGAGTTTCTCAGCCTATAGAATGTCTCTGTCTACAATAAATCCCCAGGAGAAAAAATTTTCAGATTTCCCAGACTTCCTTGACCTTGAAACCCTTTTCCCTTTGAGAAGCATCCTGTGGGATTAATGTGGTGGAGGGCACCTTGGGGAATGCCGCTCTAAGGGCTTCTGCAAGAAGGGTATTTTCCCTCTCAGTCACCGTGCCCTTCATTACTTCTGCTGCAATGGTCAGGACCTACTTATAATTCCCTTATGGCTATTCTCTTGTCCTCGTGTGTGAAGTAAGTAGAAAAGTATTTGCATTTTCTAGATGGAAGGGATCTGGGATGTATATTGAAATGCTTCAATACTGGACCTCTTAGAACAGTTTAGATTGTGATTTAAGAGGATAGACCTTTAAAACAGGACAGTTCTGGAAAATTGGCACATAAATAGGAGCCCCTAGACTTCCCACTGCTGATGATTTTCAGCCAAACGCTGTGTGAGTAGCCCCTGCCCTCCTAGGAGACTGAGCCTGGGTGTTAGTGTCTTGAAGGTGAGGCTGCTTCTAAGGGCGGTGCCTCAGCTTCTGTCCTCAGTGCCAGGCTCCTCTCTCACAGAAGTTTAGGACGGGCATGTCCCTGGTGGCGAAGCCCTCTGATGGAAAGGAGAACGGCTCTCAGTTTGGGCGTCAAGTGGTTTGATTTTGTGTTGAGCTGCTGCTTGTGTCTCTTGCAGGTTAAATGCCTCACTCTCCGCTCATCCTGAGAAAGATGAATTAATCCTTTTTGGTGGTGAATATTTCAATGGCCAAAAAGTTAAGTATATATTTTCTTCTTTCCCTCCAAGTTTTCATGGGTCTCATTTAGAGGAAACTTCATTTTAAGCTGATGTCAGATATTCATGGTCCTTTAACTCCCCTCTTGTGTGTCCACATGTCAGAACTGGCCTGGGCCATGGTCCTTGACAAGGCACCAGGGTCCTTTAGGGACCTTTAGGGTCACGCCTCTTACCGCCTGCATGAGGTGGGCCAGCACCCTGCTGTTCTTCCTCATGATGGGTTTCCAGAGGTGTTTGAATAGGGAAAGTGCTGATAAATTGCAGAGCAATTGATAAATTGTACAACCTGTAATTTTTATTTTTGAGCAGACCAGAAAGCCGTGTGATTCAGAGCTATAGATGAAACAGTTCCAAAATCCTGAGTTCGCCTTCCCTGCGTGGCAGTCCAGAGATGGTCTTTGTCATTGTGTCATCATCCTGAAGGGTCCGGGGACCAGCCTTAGAAAACACGTTTCCTGGGGAGAGCTAGTGATTGAGATCCTACCTTCCATTTGCTGTCGCTTGTGTGGAAGCACCATTCGTGACACTAAATTTCTTCTTCCTTTCTGCAGACTTTTTTCTATAATGAACTCTACATCTACAACATCAGGAAAGACGCCTGGACTAAAGTCGAAATCCCCAACCCACCTCCGAGGCGTTGTGCTCACCAGGTACGTGTCCGTATGGCCATCAGCCTCCCCTCCTCTCTCGCTGGGGCTGTGACTTGGGGTTCCATGACAGACCTTTAGAGCTGGTGACGGCGGGCAGCCTGGTGTGGAGAGGCTGGACCTTGCACCTGGTCCTCTCTCTCCAACTTGGACTTGCTTCTGAGCTGCTTCACACTCAGACTTCACCTGTGAGGCTGGGAGAGGAACTCCTGCTCCTCCAGGTGGTGTGAAGCTAGGTGAAAACACCTACGTGGTGCCTGGCGTGTAGCAGTCAGGAAAATGCTCCTGTATTTGAGTGAGAGAGGCTCCCACAGGCCCAAGATCTGGTGACCAGAGAGATGAAGACAAAAAGACAGAGTGAAAGGTGTCAGCGGTTACCGAAAATAGCTGTTGCAGAGTGAAGTGAGTCGTGCCCAGGGACGCTGAGGGAGCAGCGCCAGGTCGGCGTGCTCTCAGCTCGTTTCTGCGCACCGCAGCGAGCGCTGTCAGAGCCGATGACTTACAGGGAAGGGGCCCTGGTTTCATGGTTCCACCTTCGTACGCTCCGCGAGGGCGGGCATTGGTCTGTCTTGTTCATCATTGTACCTGGGACAGTGTTGGGGCTCAAAAGATAATGCGGAAGAGTGATGCCTCTCCAGGGTCAGCCTACCGCGGCGTGACTGAAACGTCCGTCCACGGCGTGTGCGTCTCCTTTTTCTAATCCTGCGCCCAGAGTGACCTCCCGGTTGAAATGGGGTCTGTGAGGGGGAGCCGACTGCCTGAACTGCATAGACGTCTCGTGCATAGCCGGGCTCGCAGGCATTTGGACTGGTTCATCTTCTGGAAGAGAGGCATGCACTGCTTTCTGGTTTAAAAGCTAGACCTTAGAAAGGCTGGGTTTTAATTACTAAATGGATCTTGGTAAGTTCTAGTCCATTCACTGGAGCCCTCTCCAGTTCTGAGAATGCACCCACCCCAGGCCTCCAGGCTAAGCACTTAGTCCTGTCCTGTCCCATCCCGGCCCCTCCTGGCGGGGAGCAGTCCCCTCTCAACGCCTCTCCAGTTCCCGGGCCCCAGGAACGCAGGCTGAGGTGCTTCTTTGGTGTTTGTTTTCTTATCCGTTTTAATCAGTTATTAACTCTGTCCTTGAAGAATTAGTGTCATAAGTCTTTGAGACTTCTAAGTCAGTTACTTTGGCAGGCTCTGATTTGTATGTACATCTTGTGAGTGCTTTATGAGTCTGAGGGTTAATGTTATCCCTGTAGATAAGGTTGGCTTGCTGTTTACTCTGTGAATTTCACAGCAAATCAGAGCTCTGGGAAACAGAAAATTGGTTATAAAGTCTTTTGCCTAAAGGTCATTACAGTTCAAATTCCACTACGTTAAATTCTGAGGCATAAAAATTCCCTCATGGGACTGCCCTGGTGGTCCAGTGGTTAAGACTCCATGCTCCCAACGCAGGGGGCCCGGGTTTGATCCCTGGTTAGGGAACTAAATCCCAGGTGCTGCAACTAAGACCCGGTGCCGCCAAATAAATAAATAAATAAATAAATATTTTAAAAAGTTTTTTCCTCATTATGGACTAGTTTAATGAATGTGATGATAGAAGCCACGTTCTTTAATCAATTAGGGGCAAAACGAGTAGAAGGAGAAAGCTTATACGTGGACCCTTCATTCTGTCTTTTCCCTCTAGATTTTTGGGGGATTATTTTATTTTGTTCACCCATTCATTCATTCATTTAGCTGTGCTGTGTGGCTTGTGGGATTTTAGTTCCCCAACCAGGGATCGAACCCATGCTCCCTGCACTGGGAGCGTGGAGTCTTAACCCGGGACTTCCCTGGTGGTCCAGTGGTTAAGTTATTTCAGCGTGTAATTTGAGGGTTCATTGGCCTTTTCTAAAATGAATACAGCCAGTGAGAGAAAGGAAGGGGTCACGAGGCCCACTGAAGGTGTGCCTGACGACGACCTGTCAGGCCTCACCTGTCAGGCCTTGGCTGGTGCTCCCCTCCCGGCACCCTCCCCTGGGGAGAATGTTCAGACACTCGTGCCTGGACGGGCTGACGGGACTGTTGAGAATGGAGGGGTGGGGGAGTGGGAGGTGCGGGCGCAGACGGAGTTCACGTTTTGTTACTCGCCTGATGGTTTGTTTCTCCCCAAGCAATAACTAACTAAACTCACTTGAAACAAGATGCATTCTCTCATGCAGTAGAACAAAAGGTTCCATATGGTTAAAAAAATGTCACCTGTGTTCTCGTCAGCCTTTGTGCGAGCCTGAGCAGTAAGGAGTTTACGGAGAAGAGGTAATGTTTACAAAATGCTTGTTCCTGAGTGAGCAGATTGCGCGGACAGTGCCCACATGAGCTGCAGGAAGTGTTTTCCTCCAGCTCAGTCACAGCTTCATTGCCGTCCATCCGAGAAGGTGTTGCAGACTTGTTCCTTGGGAAATTCTGAGCATCTTTAACATGCAAGGCACTCTTCTAGGGCTGCAATACGGCGACAGAAAAGACACATTTGCTGTTCTTGGTGATGTCCCATATTTTGTGTTTTCTTTGGTCCTGATGGCCTGGCACGTTTTTAGGACTTGGCTTTCACAAAGCTGACGTGTGTGGCTGATGTCAGAATCCATTCACAGAGTCTGTATGTTGTTTGGACTCCATTGTGCCTTTTTTTTCCACCCTTGGAGGGAGAGTCGTGAACTTAAGGTTTTCTAGACATGATTTTATTCCAGTTAAGACAACAATACAGAAACCCAAACACCTGGGAAGCATACAGCCTCGTGGGACAAGGAGCAAAGTAGATGCTGGCTAGGACAGCCCTGCCTTGTATGGGGAGCAGTGCCGTCCTACTTTGGTCACTGGGCAGTGCTTTGCCTCTGTTAGATCCAGGGAATGTTGGTTGTGTACATGTTTATTTATTATGTTCATGTTTTCTTCTAAGTCTTTGGACGTATTTATAACTTTTCAAGTCCTTGTCTGCTGATTCTCTCATCTGTGTCATTTCTGGGTCTCTTTGTGTTGACTAACCTTGTTGATAATGGGTCACATTTTTCTGCTGGAGCTGTGTGGTTAGATGATAGACTTTGTGAATGCAAAAGCAGATCTTAGGGAAGCCTGGGCAAGCCCCAAAGCTGAGATACATCCCTGAACACCAGAGCAGTTCTTGTCTTCTTATTCACAACATTCCCACTGGAGTCTCCATACTCCTTCTCTGTCAGGTTGTCATTGTTCTGATGCCTTCTGCAGTTTCAGCCTGGCCCACAAGGAGACAGCGTCCTCAGTCTGTGTCACGCTAGTAAAGTGGGTGGTGTTTGGGTTGCCCAGACCCCTCCTGCCATGAGCATGACGCCATTCAGTGAAGTGCCGCTGGAGTGTTGACTGTCTGCGTTTGTTTTCGTTCATCAACAGATGATGAGTTTCGTTCTGGTAGGTGGCTCAGCCTCGTGCAGATCACCGTGAGCCTTTGGAGGCTTTCTCTAAGCATGGTAGCTCCATGGCGTGGCCTTTCTGGGGTCTCTAGTGAACGCCCTGGGTATTCGGTGACACCTTTCACTCTGGTTGGAAGCTGTCTGTCTCCGAGCCCCCTGTGAGCTCAGGTCGTTTCCAAGTTTTCAGCCTCGCAGTGATGGTGCCCGGCCTCCGGCGGTCTCAGTCTGCACACGTGCAGCTTAGTGTTTATGGGCTCCAGGGGAGCCCACCCAGACTTCAGGGTGCTCGGCCCTGCAAATTCCAGCTGCCTCAGCATCCTGGAACTCTGGCTTCTGTTTCCTCAGCTCAGCAGGACCACGAGGGTGCGAAACTGCCTGCGGGGTCAGAGGGCTGACCTTGCTCGTTTACCGTCTCTCAGGATCACGGTCCTGCACGTTGTGTTGTCTGGCTGTCGTGCTTCATAGGTTTTGTCCAGTTTCCTCCTTGTTTACAGTGGGAGGGCTGGCATGGTGCTGATTGCTGAGCCTGGTCAGAAGTGGAAGTTTTATGCCTGTCTCTTTATAGTTTTCATCTTCTCTTGAGAAGTATGTTAGCTCTTTCTTGGTGTTTATGGTCTTCGAGGAGGAGGATAATACAGAGCCCTCAGATCACCGGCCCTCAGTCCACCTTCGTGTCGTCCCCCGAGTTCTGCCTGTGATGGGACGTGGGAGACACACTCTGGTCACAGTCTGTTTTCTTGCCTGGAGTTTGACTTCATTTTTTAAGAATGGCTCTGAAAACTGCTTATGTAAGTAATAAATATTCATTGTGAAAAAAAAAATGAAAATAATGAAAGCAGAGTAAGTCCATTGTCCATTCTTCCAGAACTCCTAATTTATATTTTCTGCGTCTTTTCTCTGCACCTGTGATTCATAGTTCTATGCATCTATATTTCATATTAGTTGGACTATACACGTGCATACATGTGTATACGTGTGTGTGCACATATATACATGTGTATATGTATGTATACATACACATATTCTCCCTGTACTGTTCTTCCCAGTTAATGCATTATTTGTGGTATTATCCTGGGACATTCAGTAGCTTCTATAATATGATATTTCAAAACTATATTGTATTGCGTAGCGTGAAAGTACTACCTAAACTTCATTAAGCTCAAAAAAATGTGTTAGGTTTGGGCCTGAGCTAATCCTCATGTCTGATTTAAAGATTTGAAGTGATCAGTTTCTTTCTTTATAATTACTGGGGTTTTAGAGTCCTAGGAAGCTGGCTTGTCTCTTGATAGGTCAGTCCTGAGAGGATGCACAAGACTGAGTGAAAATGGTGGGGGGGGGGGGGCACATCACCCTAAGTGTGTCACCAGGACCCTCCAGTTAGTCCAGGGCAGGAGCTGCGTCGGTGATGGAGCCGCAGTTCTGCAGCATTAAGCTTAATTAAGAGAAGGACCGCACTGCAGTGCAAGCCCCAGGGTGCTCGGAGGGTGCCCGGGGGTGGGCCTCCTGGGAACCACCGTCTGACCACTCAGTGTGTGCTTGCCCGTGGCGGTTTGCGAGGGCAGGAGGCATTCACACAGGCTGCTTTGGAGCACCTGGCGTCCAGCTGCCCCCGACCCAGTTCCCCTGCCCCGGCCACACCGTGCCTGCTGCCGTCGGCACTGCTTGTGAGCCCCTGGCCAGATGGCCCCTCAACAGTTTCCCGTCCCGCACCCCCTTGGTGTGAAGGACGGGCCCAGTTGCCTCCTTCGCTGTCTGGGCCCAGGGCTGGTGACTCTCAGGGCGGGCTGGCCCACCAGTGGCTTGTGTGGCTCTGCCAGCCCAGGCGGTCCCGCCTGGTTCCCACGTGGCCTGTGAGCCCTGGGCCTTCAGCAGAACCACAGAGGGGCAGGCCGCGAGAAGGACCTGATGGGGCAGGCATTTGAAGACGAGGTCAGGGCTTGACACTGGGTGGTCTGGGGGAGGGGCTCCGGTTTTACCTGAGAGCTGTATGGCTGTGCCCTGACCTGTCGCCATTCTCTCAACAGGCTGTGGTGGTGCCCCAGGGCGGCGGACAGCTGTGGATCTTTGGCGGGGAGTTTGCCTCTCCCGATGGAGAGCAGTTCTACCACTACAGGGACCTCTGGGTCCTGCATTTGGCCACCAAGACGTGGGAGCAAGTCAGGTAAGGTGAGGAGCATGACCCCTGGGCCTGCTCCTGTTCCGTGCCAGCGTCTGGGGTTCACGGTGGTGGGATCGGCTCTTGTAGGATAATTCCAGGGCTCCGAGGAGCGTGGTTGCCCGCCTGGGAGACCAGCCTGGCTGGTAACCAAAGTGAGGGAAGAGCTTCCCCTTCGCGGAGTGGCCCGGCCCGGTGCCGGCTGCCTGACATCTGGCTTCGTGGAAGGCGTTGCCAGGGTCTCTGGGACCAGCGCCGCATCCGGGCTCATTTTCCTGGTCCTCCCTCCCCTCGTCAGCGTCAACGATGATCATGTTTTGCTGCAGTTCTCCTGTCTGTTTATCGCCCCAGAGGAGGCTCTGGGTTTCAGCTTGCTGCCAGTGGAGTGCCGTGTCACTGAGAGGAAGTATCCGGATAGGTCTGCTTGACATAGGAATAGTGGAGCTTTTAAGAGGAAGGACAGGGGAGGCTTTACGTCACTGTTCAATAAACCAGGCTCGGCCATCGTTGATGCTTGATTCCAGCTTCTGTCGGTGACGTTGACCTGTGGTTGTCACCTTCACCCCTGCAGTCTCCGTGGGCAGAGCCACACGCCTGACTCTGTAGAGAGACGGACGGTGTGTCTGCGTATAAATTATGTACAAGAAGAAGCCTAGTAGCACGACGGATTGAAAGTGGAGTCAGTGGCTTTGCCCTCGTGGGGTGCACGCGCGGCTCTGGGGCACTGGCTTTGTACTATTAAAGCGGCCGCCAGGCTCCCCGCCTCAGCGGAGCGGAATTCGGGGGGGTTCAGGACTGCTGTCAGGTCCCGGGACTTGCATCCGTGGGAGGTCCCTGGAGGGTGTGCTCCGTGGTCCCCTGAGGGGCCTTTTAGGAGCCCGTGAATACCCAGCTGTCGGCCTGCTCAGATCGGCTTCCAGCCTGGAGCGTTAGACTCAGTGTAAAGAGTTGACCGTGAGAGTGATTGGAAGGTGCTCAGACATTCCCAAGCTCGCTAAGCTGCCGGGGGAGCTCTGGAGAGCAATCCTAGTAAAGCTGGACCCAGGGTGAGCCCTGTTGTGCTCTCCCGAGCGCCGCTTGCATCTCCTTCTCTTGCTTGCTTTGGGAAACGCATGGCAAATAAGAACTTTTCACATTAAAAATTGATTTTGTTGTGTATACGTTGAGACCTAGTCATTTTCTTTTCTTTTTTTTTTTTTAATTAATTAATTAATTTATTTATTTATTTTTGGCTGTGTTGGGTCTTCGTTTCTGTGCGAGGGCTTTCTCTAGTTGTGGGAAGCGGGGGCCACTCTTCATTGCGGTGCGCGGGCCTCTCACTATCGTGGCCTCTCTTGTTGCGGAACACAGGCTCCAGACGCGCAGGCTCAGTAGTTGTGGCTCACGGGCCTAGTTGCTCTGCGGCATGTGGGATCTTCCCAGACCAGGGCTCGAACCCATGTCCCCTGCATTGGCAGGCAGATTCTCAACCACTGCGCCACCAGGGAAGCCCGAGACCTAGTCATTTTCATTTTCCCCTTAATTTAAAGAGTGTTCAGGCCCAGAGCATGTACCCTTTTTTGTCTTTCTTGCTCTGCTTCAGTTATTCTTTTCAAAATCCAGTTGTTATTTCTTTGTTCACTTCTGGTGAATTGGTTCTTGGTGTTTTCGTTGCATGTTTGTCAGCTTTGGTAGCTTTTGCCTGTAACGTATGGGTGAGGGATGGTGAATGGCTCCGTGAGGAAGCAGCACCCGTGGGGCCTGGTGTTGATGGTGGCGGCATGTTGTGGGGTGTCCCGCAGTGGCCTGCTGGGCTGTGTTGTGGCGCGTGCTTTCTCGTGGCCTTCAGACCTTTCCGGTTCCGTGACAGGTGTTGCAGGTGTTCGCTCCGAGGAAGCAGGGAGGCACTAGTGACATGCAGTCACTTCCCTTTGCAGAGCTCGCTGCGCCTGCTGTCCCTAGCCCCGCCTCATTGCGCGACTTGAGCTGTGTCCCGGCGTTATCGGCCTGGTTACGCTTGCTCTGCATTCGAGGCCTCTGTCCGAAGTCAGAAGTTGTTCCTGGTGAGCAGGTCTCGCATTACTTTTTTGCTGATTGTAATTAAAGTGGGAGAATTCCCAAAGGTATACTGGGGGACCTACTAAATGCTAATGTGAAGGTGCAGAGGCAGAACTGAGCTGCCTTTCTCAGCCCCCCTGCTCTAGCCTGGATAGAGTGGTGTGGCAGGGAAAGGGTTAGGCGCTTTACTTTTTGTCTTTTTTGTCTACAGCGTCTTTTTTTTGAGCCGACCTCCTGGGCCATCATCTCTGGTTCTCGGTGGGGGATGGGCAGCCGGGCAGAGCTGCGCTGAGCTGCTGTCTTCAGCGGCCAGGGTGCGGCGGTGCGTTTCACCAGAGCCCGCGGTCCCTGCGGGGCTGAAGGTCGGGGGGCGGAGGGCCTGCCCCTGGCTTCTCCTCTTACTCTGTCTGCCGGGAGATTTTAATCGACCGGCTGAATTTCTGTGTCTCTGCTGCTCAGCCCGGTTCAGTTACCGCTGCTTCACGTGCCTACGGTTCCCAGATGCGTTGTGTTTGAGGCTGGCTCTGCTTTTAAGGCCCCTGGTGGGATGCAAGAAATCAGAAGCGGTGTGCGAGAGATACTGTGTGGTGACGACCTCCGTTCCCCTTTGTCCTCGTGGGCGCTGGGCTCGGTGCCTGGGCGTGCGCACAGCCGCAGCCCTTCCCCCGCCCTGGCCCAGCGTGTTCTGTGAGACCAGCGAGGAAGGTGTGCCCTGTGTGGCCCGTTCCTTGCTGTTACAGTGTCTGCAGCCACCGTGTGTAGGGAGCAAGCACGTCTCAGGGAAGGCTCCCTAAGTGAGTCACACACCGGAAGCCACGAGAGGGTGACTGTCTGACCGTGGGGAATGTTAAGGTTTTTGTCAGGAATGATGCCACCAGGAAAGTGTGGGAGTGGTGACAGGTTTACAGCGTGAAGCGAGCTCATGTTCAGAATAGAGACGTTGTGTAGAGTAGCGAGCAGCAAGGGGCAGCCACAAGTGGCTCACACGGAAGGTCGGACTGTCAGGCGGCGAGGGCTGGGCAAGCAGGGGTCCCTCCCGCTGGCTGAAGTGTCGGCTGGCAGCACCCGTCGTTCCAGCATCCTGTTGCTTGTGCCTGCCCCTCGACCCCATCTTCACTTTTAGGAATATACTCTAAAGAAATGTTCCCTCTCATTTTGTACAAAAAAGCTTGTACAAAAATATGTGTACAAAAAGCTAAGATGCAGAGCAACATGTGCCTGAGTGTGTGTGCACGCACGTGTGCCTGCAGACTGGGCCACAGGGCCGGTGCAGGCACACATGCGTGCACACACACAGTCCAGAAGGGTCTGGATGTTTCCGGGTTTTCTTCTGATTCCTTGATCTTCTCTTCCCACCTATTCTAGTATCGCTCCACTTTAATCGCTATAGCTCTGTGGTTTATTTGGATAGCAGGAAGGTTTTTCTCATTTACTTAAAAAATTTGTCATGCACTCTTTTTTTTTTTTTAAAATTTAAAAGTTTTTTTTATATTTGGTTGCATTGGGTCTTTGTTGCTGCGTACGAGCTTTCTCTAGTTGTGGCGAGCGGGGGCTACTCTTCGTTGAGGTGCACGGGCTGCTCATTTCGGTGGCTTCTCTTGTGGAGCACGGGCTCTAGGTGCGCGGGCTTCAGTAGTTGTGGTGCGCAGCCTCAGTCGTTGTGGCTTGCGGGCTCAGTACTTGTGGCTCGCGGACTCTAGAGCGCAGGCTCAGTAGTTGTGGTGCACGGGCTTAGTTGCTCCGCGGCATGTGGGATCTTCCCGGACCAGGGCTGGAAGCTGTGTCCCCTGCATTGGCAGGCAGGTTCTTAACCACTGTGCCACCAGGGAAGCCCCACTCATTTTTTTCATAAGAGCTTCAGAATGTTCAAGTTTTGTTTTATAAACATTCCAATGGGATTTCGATTGGATTGCAGTTTGTAGATTTCACCTAGGGAGAATTGACAGCTGTCTAATCCTTAGCCTTCCCAGTCGGGAACATTTCACTTCTCTTAGGAGTCTCAGTTAGGTTTATTTTTTTATCCTTCAGTAACGTTTAAACCGGCCCAGAGGTAGAGTTTCAAAGTCAGAGGGCGTGTGTTCCTGGAGCCTTGTCCCCGGGTCTGACTTTCTCCCCAGGCAGCGTGGGCACAGCTGTCTGCAGCGCACAGGTGTCTTGGTTGGGGTAGTTCTTACTTGTTCGCAGGGCCCACCCTCGCTTCACAGTGTAGCACACACTGCTGCGGGGTGGCTGCCCTGTCTGCACTTTGGAGCGGGCGTCTTAAAGCACTTACGAGGTTTCACGGCAAGAGTCGGTGGTGGAGTGGCTGGGAGGCTTGTCAGCCTGGGGAGATGGCTCAGAGTTGACAGGATGCCTCTCTGGGTGATTCTTGGACTTTTGTGCACCGATTAGCGCCTAGGGAGCTCTGAAAATGCATGTTCCTGCCCTCATCCCCCCAAACATCAAGTCTGATTCAGAGCCGCTTTAAAACGGGGCTCAGGAATCTGCATTTGACAGTAACCCCTCCTCACCTCCCTTAGTGACCTTGATCCAGGCGGCCCTGGATCACAGCTGGAGGCCTCGCCTACTGGCGTGTCTCATGCTTATTTTGAGCACCGTTCACTAATGTGAAAACAAACGTTGGCTGCCTTTTCAGAAGTAAGAGAACTCATGTAAAATGCCTCTTAGATCCTTAACAATGAAAAGCAGTGTGGGTATTGCTTTTGTAATTTACTACTTATTCCAGAATGAAAGCGTTACCCCACTGTTGTTTGGCAGGGCTGTGCAGGCTTAATTGACGAGGCCCGGCGTAGCCGCGGAAGCAGGCAGACTAATTACTGAAGTCGGTCTATCGATCCTGGGGGCTGGGTTACAGCGTGTGGGGTTTTGCCTTGGAGCTGCTGCCGCTGGGAACTGGGCCTGGTTATTAATAGGCTGACACAATGGCTGCTGTTGGGAGAGGGTGACTGCTGGCAGGTTCTCCTCTGTAATTTTTTCTTACTGACCTAAAAGAAAAGGGAAGGCGCTTCAGCCAAAATGAAGGCTGATTTTGCTATTTCTGGGGAAGGTCACTGAGTCTGGGGGAATCCACACGGTGTGAGCTCAAATCATGGGAAAAGTGCAGGAAGAGGTCATTGTGAACCGAATTTATTCGGCCTCCAGGACTTGGCCCCGCACTCTGCATTCTTTTTGCCATGCTGCACGGCTTACAGGATCTTAGTTCCCTGGCCAGGGATTGAACCCTCGCCCTCAGCAGTGAGAGCACCGAGTCCTAACCGGGGAATTCTCTGCATTCATTTTTTAGGAAACATTTTTCACTCCCATGGGGGTAGTTTTACATTTGGGGAGACTGAGACCAAGAAAAGGTTACATAACAGTAAAGGCCAGCAGAGGCAGAGTTAAATCAGTATCTGGTATATGTAGTCCCTTTGTTGGCTTTTAAGCAAGTTTTTCTCGTGGGAGGGCAGGGTGATCGATTCCCAGGCATCCGCTTTGTCTTTCATTTTTGCCCTTCTTGTGTTTCTGTAGCACGTTTACAACGAGCAGACCCTTAGGAGTCTTTATTGTCTTCCTTTATGCACGTTCTCCATTCTTGCAGCATTTAATTGACATTATAACAGTTGGAAAATGAAAAGTTCGTAGGAAAAGTTCATAGCGTTACTAACGTCAAGAAGACCAAAGCTTAAATGTCAGCACAGCCTCCTGATTTACATTGGACGAGTATGACCAACTTTAACAGATGTTTTGAGATTCCCTTCAGTGTCTGTCTTCGGTGGGACGTGCCTGCACAACTGACCTGATTTAAAAAAAAAAACGGCCTGATTTGGTAACACAGATTCTGTCTACTAATCGTGTTTTTATTTTTGTACCATACACAGCCTCTCTCCCCGTCCCCCGCTGCATCTCCTCCAGGAGGTCGGGGAGGAGAGTGGGCTATGTCTAAGTGTATGTGCACCTGTGTGAGTCTGAGGGCAGTTCGACACCAAAGGCAGGACTCAGCATTTGCCCACCTGCTCAGTCTCTCACAGCGCAGACTCCACTATGGTCGGTTTATTATTATGTAAACACTCCACAAATGGTTTCATTACTAATAGTAATAGTTAAAGTAAAAGAAGGACACAGTTTGATAGGCTGCCTGGATTCTAGAGACTGCTACTAGTTATTCTGTGCAATGTGAGTAAATACTTACTAAGCTCCCAATTTGTTGTTTAATGGTACTTGGAAAAGTGGGGCTGAATTCTGAAGGCGGCCTGTTTGATGAAGGGGGAGATGCTCTTGCCTGCGTTTCCTGCTCTGGCCACATCGGAACCATTCTTGGAGGAGGGCCCTTTCCTTTCCTGAGGATGGGCCACTAGACTAAGTTCCCCGTCAGGTCGGCCTGTGTGGCCTTGAATCTCTGGGATTGTGAGAGAAATTTTTCCTTTGCTCAGTAAATATCTCGGGAACAGCATGGTACTATGGTGTATCTTTTGTAAGGTGTAAACTTTCAAATAACTCAGGGAAGCATTTGCATACTGAGTGCTTAACACTCTGTTTGTACCCGAAGCCCATGGAGCTATCAGACGCGTGTGCGTCTTCTGTAAACGTCACCGCAGCCGCTGGCTGGAAGGGGCCTGGGTGATGCTGAGTGGCGGTGTGCCCTGCCGCAGCGCTGCTCTGCACGCAGCTCACATGTGCTGGAAGCACTCGCTCCCACGAAAGTACACATGTATTTTTGCGCTGCTTATAGAGCTGGCTGAGTAGGACATGTTAATTTTTTAAGACTCCATATTTAGGAGTGACGGCAGTTGAAAAGTGCCTGTTGGAGATTCAAATATAAACGGGCTTTTTTGGGTGGCTTTATTTTCTAAAGGGGTATATGGAGTCTTTTTATAGAAAAAATTTCCCTTTTCGGTTACAAAACACAGTGGCACTTGGCTGCTGCCACAGAAAGTTAATTGAGTCCTTGATGCCTGGCTCACCGAAGGACAGAACACCCATCAGATTTGTGGCCAGAGGCTGCAGGAGGCCCTAACCTGGCCGTCTCGGCTCTGGGGAGTCATCTAGAGATGACTTGGCTCGCTGGTGCTGCTTCCATAGGTCACTGGGCCATTACATTCACGGTTACTGGAGTAACATTGGGAGCGTTTTGGGCTCTCCTGTGTACCTTTTTTGAAGTAGAATTGGAAGCAAACCTATTAGTTTTTGAAAAGAAAACCTGTTTCCCAGGTTGTACTTACAAAGTATTGTAACAGACAGTTTCTCAGAAGGGGGGTTTGTTGCTTGCCCAGCACGGTGGTGTTCTTCTCACTCACCTTCTCTGTTGTGCAGCTGTACATTGTGGCTTGTCTCCTAGGCACCCAGCCCCGGGACATGGAAAAGCCGTGCCAGCCGCTTCAGCCTGTGGAGTGGGGCCGGCTCCGAGGAGAGCGCTGCTCTCACCTTGCAGAGCGCACAGGCAGGGTCAGGGCCCAGTGACGGCGCGACCTGCGGCGGTGGTGTCGTGGCCTGGCGCAGACCCTCCTTCTGAACCTCGTCCGTCTGGGATTTTTATCATGAATTTGGAAAAGAAAACATGCTTACTAGATTTGTGGGTGATAAACAGCTAGGAAAGGACTTCCCGGTGGCACAGTGGTTAAGAATCCACCTACCAGTGCAGGGGACATGGGTTCGATCCCTGGTCTGGGAAGATCCCACGTGCTGTGGAGCAGCTAAGCCCGTGCACCACAACTACTGAAGCCCGTGCGCCTAGAGCCCGTGCTCTGCAACAAGAGAAGCCACTGCAATGAGAAGCATGTGTACCGCAAGGAAGAGTAGCCCCCGCTCACTGCAACTAGAGAAAGCCTGCACGCAGCAATGAAGACCCAAGGCAGCCCAAAAAAAAAAAAAAAAAAAAAAAAAAATTAAAAATAAATAAATTAAAAAAAAAAACTGGGAAGAAAAGCAAATAAATTGGTTGGCAATTCAGCATCCAAAATTATCTTTGTGTCGGACCAAATCTAGCAAGATGAAATTGAAGTGGGGTAAGTTTTCCCTGTAGGTTGCATATAAATGTAGCATTTAAAGAAGCTGCCCTTGCTAGTAGAAGAGAAGTATTTAGTAAGTTGAAACGCCGGTAGTCATCTGCATGCAGTGAGGCTACTCCAAGACTGATGCTTAAAGATCAGATTAGCAGGATATAGTCTTCAGGAATATGGAACGGGTAATTTTCGGTGGACTTTCCATGGATGAGTACCATGGTTGGTTTGAATGACACATTAAAAGGGAAGTTAATAAGCTGAGGGCATTAGGAGAGAGAGACTAGGATGATCAAGCACTTCAAGAAAGGTGAGAAGAATGGAATTTGTTCTAGGTTGGAGTAAGGGAAGATCCTGGAGGTCCTCATAGCAGTATGTGATGAAATGTTCATCTCAGATTTGCTAGTGGGGAGATGCTGGGTTGGGCAGCTCAAGCTTCTCTTTCATTTTGAGAGTCTTTGCGTTGTATTGTTTTTAGGGCACCTGGTGTGCGGGAAAGCTTTGTGGAAATAAATGGAAAATAATGCCTTGTATAGAGAAGTGCTGGACTGGGCAGCTCAGGTTGTGACCATCTTTTGCAGCCTTGACTTAGTGGTTGGACTGTATAGGTGGGAGAGCCAGATTGAGATAGCACCAGTGCAAAACAAGGTGGGCAGAGGTACCTGGTGAGTGTGCCCGGGTGACCACGTCAGCTCTTTTTACATCAGGTTGTTTCCTTACTGTTGAGTTTTAAGAGTTGTTTGTGTGTTTTGGATAATAGTCCTTTATCAGATGTGTTTTTTGCAAATATTTTCTCCCAGACTGTGACTTTTAATTCTCTTGATACTATCTTCTGCAGAGCAGAAGTTTTAAATTTATAAGTCCAGCTTATCCATCAGTTACTTTACACGTAGGCCTGTGATCCATTTTGAGCATTTTTTGCGAAAGGTCTGTGTTCAGGTTCATTCTTTTGCATGTGGATGTTCAGTGGTTCCGACACCATTTGTTGAAGAGACTGTCTTTGCTCCATTGTATCGCCTTTCCTCTTTTGTCAGAGATCAGTTGACTATATTTATGGAACTCTATTTCTGGGCTGTCTATTCTCTTCCATTGATCTACCTGTTTACTCTTTCACCAACACCACACTGTCATGATTACTGTAGCTTTATAGTAAGTCTTGAAGTCAGGTAACATCAGTCCTCCAACTTTGTTCTTCTCCTTCAATATCGTGTTGACTATTCTGTGTCCTTTGGCTTTCCACTTAAACTTTAGAATTAGTGTGTTGATATCAATGAAATAATTTACTGGGATTTTGATTGGGACTGTTGAATCTATAGATCAAGTTGGGAAGTACTGACACCTTGGCAATAATGAGTCTTCTTATCCATGAACGCAGAATGTCCCTCCATTTACTTAGTTCTTCTTTGATTTTCTTCATCAGAATTTTGCAGTTTTCCCCATAAAGATTTTATATATATTTTGTTAGGTTCATACCTAAGTATTTCATGTTGTAGTGCTAATGTAAACAATACTGCTTTTAATTTCAAATTTCACTTGTTCATTGTTGGTTTATAGGAAAGCAGTTGACTTCTGCATATTAACTTTGTTGCCTACAACCTTGCTATAAATGCTTACTAATTCCAGAAGTTTTCCTGTCAGTTCTTAAGGATTTTCCACATAGATGATCATGTCATTTGTGAACAAAGACGTTTTTATCTTTCTTCCCAACACGTATACGTTTTATTTCCATTTCTTGCCTTGTTGCATTAGCAAGAACTTTCAGTACGAAGTTGAAAAGGAGTGGTGAGAGAGAATATCCTTACCATGTATCTGCTGTTAGTGGGAAAGCCTCAAGTTTCTCATCATTAAGTATGACTTTAGCTGTAGTTCTTTTGTAGGTCTTTATCAAATTGGAAAAGTTCCCCTTCATTCCAAGTTTACTGAGAGTTTTTATCATGAATGGGTATTGGGCTTTGTCAAATGCTTTTTTTCAACTGTTGATATGATCATGTGATGTGTCTTTTTTAGTCTGTCAAATGTGATGGATTATATTGATTTTCAAACCTTGAACCAGCCTTGCATACCCGGGATAAATTCCACATGGTCATAGTGTATACTTCTTTTTATATTTTTTGGATTCAATTTGCTCATATTTTGTCGAGGATTTTTACATTTATGTTCACAAGAGATATTGGCCTGTAGTTTTCTTATAATGTCTTTGTCTGGTTTTGTCATTAGAGTAATGCTGGATAGAGGATAGAAGCTATCCTCAGAGAGATTGTAGAGGATTAGTATAATTTCTTCCTTAAATGTTTGGTAGATTTCACCAGTGAACCCATCTGGGCCTCGTGGCTTTCTGTTTTGGAAGGTTATTAATTATTGATTACTTTTACTTAATAGATATAGGTCTATTCAGATTGTTTATTTCTTGTGTGGATTTTGACACACAATTGTTTCAAGGAAGTCCATTTCATGTAGGTCCATTTCATATAGGCTATCAAATTTGTGGGCATAGAATTGTTCACAGTATTCCTTTATTTTCATTTTAATTTCCACGTGATCTGTAGTGATGTCCCTGCTTTCATTTCTTTTTTTATAAATTTATTTATTTATTTATTTATTTATGGCTGCGTTGGGTCTTTGTTTTTTTTTTTTAATTTATTAAATTTATTTATTTTTTGGCAGTGTTGGGTCTTCATTGTCGTGCGCGGGCTTTCTCTAGTTGCGGCAAGCGGCCGTGTGTGGGCTTCTCATTGTGGTGGCTTCTCTTGTTGTGGAACATGGGCTCTAGGCACGTGGGCTTCAGTAGTTGTGGCTTGCGGGCTCTAGAGCACAGGCTCAGTAGTTGTGGCGCATGGACTTAGTTGCTCCATGGCATGTGGAATCTTCCCGGACCAAGGCTCGAACCCGTGTCCCCTGCATGGGCAGGCGGATTCTTAACCACTGCGCCACCAGGGAAGCCCTCATTTCTGATATTAGTACTTTGTATCCTGTCTCTTTTTTTCTTAGCTTGGCTAGGGATTTATTGATTTTATCAGTCTGTTCAAAGAACCAGCTTTTCGTTTTGTTCATTTTTTTTCTCTATTCATTTCCTGTTTTCAATTTCATTAATTTCTGCTGTAATTCTTTTTTTTTCTTCTGCCTACTTTGGGTTTAATTTCCTCTTCTTTCTCTAGTTTCCTAAGGTGGAAACTTAGATTACTGATTTTAGATCTTCTTATATGTGCATTCAACCCTATAAGTTTCCCTTTAGGCACTGCTTTCACTGCATCCCACAAATTTTGGTAAGTTGTCTTTTCATTTCCATCTGACTTAAAATATTTAAAAATTTCCCTTGATAATAATTCTTTGGCCCATGTGTTATTTAGAAGTGTGTTGTTTAATTTCTACCTTTTTTGGGATTTTCCAGTTATTTTTTTTTGTTACTGATTTCTAGTTTAATTCTTTCGTGGTGTAAGAGTAGACATTATATGATTTCTGTACTTTTAACGTTGTTACAATGTGTTTTATGGCCCAGAATGTGGTCTGACTTGGTGAGTGTTCTTTGTGAGCTTGAGAAAAATGTGTATTCTACTGTTGTTGGATGAAGTAGTCTGTAGATGTCAATTTTATTCACTTGATTGATGGTGTTGTTGAGTTCAACCGTATCCTTACTGATTTCTGCTTGCTGTATCTTATCTGTCCATTTTTGAGAGGGAGGCATTGAATTCTCTAGCAATGATAATGGATTCATCTGTTTTTCCTTGCAATTCTGTTAGTTTTGCCTCATGTAATTTGACACTCTGTTGTTAGGTGCATACCTGTTAAAAATTGTTATGTATTCTTAGAGAATTGACTCCTTTATCATTATGTAATGCCCTTTTTATCCCTGACAACTTTCCTTGCTTTGAAGTCTGCCCCATCTGAAATTAATGTAGCTACTGTTACTTTCCTTTGATTATTGTTAGCATGGTATATCTTTCTTCATTTCCTTTTTTTTTTTTTTAATTTATTTACTTAAATTTATTTATTTTTGGCTGCATTGGGTCTTCATTGCTGTGTGCAGGCTTTCCCTAGTTGTGGCAAGTGGGGGTTGCTCAGTAGTTGTGGCTCGCGGGCTCTAGAGCGCAGGCTCAGCAGTTGTGACGCACGGGCTTAGTTGCTCCGTGGCATGTGGGATCTTCCCAGGCCAGGGCTCGAACCCATGTCCCCTGCATTGGCAGGCGGATTCCTAACCACTGCGCCACCAGGGAAGCCCCCATTCCATTTACTTTTAATCCATATACGTCTTTATAGTTAAAGTGGGTTTCTTGTAGATAATATGTAATTGGGTCTTGTGTTTTGATCCACTCTGATAGTCTCTGTGTTTTAATTGGTGCATTTACACCGCTGACATTCAAAGTGATTACTGATACAGTATCTACCATGTTTGTTATAGTTTTCCGTGTGTTGCCCTTGTTATTTGTTCTTGTTTTTATCCTCCACTCTTTTTTTTTTTTTTTTTGCCTTTTGTGGTTTTAATAGAGGATTTTATGATTCCATTTTCTCTCCTTTCTTAGCATATCAGTTATACTTCTTTTTTTACTTAAGTGGTTGCCCTATAGTTTGCAGTGTACATTTACAACTAATCCAAGTCCACTTTCAGATAACACTATACCACTTCACAGATGTTGTGAGTACCTTGTAAGAACAAGATAACCCTAATTTCTTTTTCCAATTCCTTGTATCATTGTGTCATTCATTTCACTTATATGTACACATATGTGAGTATATATACACACAGAAATATATATTCCTCAGAGGCGTATACATGTATACACACACACTCACGCACACAGGCCCGAAAGCAAACATAACCGAATACGTTGTTGCTATTATTATTTTAAACAGCCTGTTCCCTGTTTGATCAGTTAAGTTTCTGACCTATATTGTTTTCCTTTTCTCTAAAGAACTTCCTTAAACATTTCTTGTGAGGCAGGTCTACTGGCAACAAATTCTCTCCATTTTTATTTGTCTCATAAAGGCTTTATTTCTCCTTCACTTTTGATGGATACTTTCATAGAGTACAGAATTCTAGGTGACTGGGTTTTTTCTCTCAGCACTTTCAATATTTCTCCTCTTGTCCTGCTTGCATGGATTCTGGGGAGTAGTTGGATGTAATTGTTATCTGTGTTCCTCTGTAGGTGAGGTGTTTTTTCCCTTGGTTTCTTTCAGGATACTTTCTTTATCTTTGATTTTCTATAATTTAAAAATGATATAGCAAGGTGTAGTTTTTGGCATTTATCCTGCTTGGCATCCTCTGAGCTTCCTGGGTTTGTAGTTTGGTGTCTGAATTTAATTTGGGGAAATTCTCAGTAAGTGTTATTTCAAATATTTCTTCTGTTCCTTGCTCTCTTCTCCTTCTCATAGTCCCATTACATGCACATTACACCTTGTGTAGTTGTCCCACAGTCCTTGGATATTCTGTGCTTTTTTTTTCCCCAGTCTTTTTCTCCTTGCTTTTTGGTTTTCAAGGATTCTATTGAGAGATCTTCTAGCTCAGAGATTCTTTCCTCAGCTGTGTCCAGTCTAACTACAAGCCCATCAAAGGCATTCTTCACTTCTGTCACTGTGGTTTTCATGTCTAGGCTTTCTTTTTGGTTCTTCCTTAGGACCTCCATCTCTGCTTACATTGCCCATCTGTCCTTGCATGCTGTCTGCTTTGTCCATTTGAGCCCTTAGCATATTAAACATTGTTGTTTCAAATTTCTGGTCTGAGAATTCCAGCATTCCTGCCATGTCTGGTTCTGACGCTTGTCTCTTCAAATTGTGTTTTTTGCTTTTTAGTATACCTTGTAATTTTTTCTCGATTGCGGGACATGATGTATCTGTGAAAGGAACTGCTATAAATAGGTCGCTGGTGATGAGGAGGGAGGGGAAGCGGTCGCTAGTCCTTTGATTGGGTTTAGGTCTTCTAGTGACGCCTGTGCCTCTGCACCATGAACTTCTCCAGTGTTTCTCAGTTTTTTCCATCCCCTTAGGTGGGACAGGGTGGCTGGAGTGGGCTGGAGGTGGGTATTTCTCTTCCTCCAGGTCATTTTGGCTCTGATAATACGCAGCAGCTTAGGCTGTGGTTAACTAGTTTCCCTCGAGGGCCGGCCTTGTTAAGAACAGGGCTCTGATGTCCCTCAAAGTGGTTCCTTTTCCTCTCCCCCTGCCAGAAGCACGAGGGGGTTTTTCTCTGATATTTACTGTGGGACTCCGGTCGAGCCCCTGGAGGTAAACCTCACAATATTGTGGGTACCCTAGTGATGCGGTCCACCTGGAGTTTTCCACTCTCAGGGTTGTCTGCACTGAGCCTTCAGCTGAACTAGGGGTTTCTACCCTAGTTTCTACCGCAGCACTGGTTCCTCTTGGGGTCTCTGCTTGTGTGTGTGTCCCCCGCCCCGAGCACAACTCTTGTGTCACTGCCCGTCTCTCCAGTCTGTGGGCAGCAGTGTTCCCTGTGTCCTCACCTCTCTCACAGATCAAGAACTGTGGATTTTTCAGTCTGTTTAGCTTTTTATAGGACAGAGTAGCAACTTCCAGGCTCCTTATATGCTGAACCAGAAGCTGGAAGTCCCTTTTCGTGGTTTTTTTTTTATTGCTGTGTATTTTTATATCTGTTTTATTGAGATACAGTTACATTCTATAAAATGTATACCTTTTATGTGTACAGTTAGATGAATTTCAGCAACTATATATACCTGTGTAGCCACCCCCATACCCAAGACAGAACGTTCCATCACCCTGGAATGTTCCTTTCTGCCCCTTTGCAGTCAGTTCCCTAACCTCGAGCCCCAGGTGGCTGCAGTCACCAGGGATTCATTTTGCCTTTTTATAATCTCATACACGTGGAATCACCCAGTCCGTGCTCCTCCGTCTCCCTGCTTCCCTTGTTCATGATGTATTTGAGACCGTCCACGTTGTGGTGTGGTGTCAGTAGATGGCTCCTTTCTATGGCCGACGCGTGTTCTGTCTGATGAACACACCACACCTTGTGTATCTGTTTACTCGGAGCACTTCCCACCGCTTCCAGCTTTGGACAGTCAGGAAGGAGTAAAGCTTCTGTGAACACGTGGAGGTGTTTGTGTGCACCTGTCTTCTCATTTCTCTTGAGTAAATGTCTGGTGTCACGTTGCTGGGTTGTGTGCTGAGTCTGTGTGTGGCGGTTGTGAGAAGCTGTTGTCCCGTTTTCACCCTGCCCACAGCAGAGAGGGGGCGGGGGAGCGGGCTCCAGTGCTTCCCGGCCTCACACCTCTGGGTGCCGTCTTTTGTCTCAGGCCCCCCGCGGGGTGCAGGGAGGAGCTCACTTCGGGTATGAAACAGCTGGCATCTAATGACCTTGACCACATTTCATATTTGTGTTAGTCGTTTGTATGTCTATATATAATTTTTCTATCTTTTGTGAATTTTGTTTTCATATCTTTTGTGAACTTTCTGTTCAGATCTTTTGCCTGTGTTTTTATTGGGTGGTTTATCTTACTGATAAGGTAGTAAGGATTCTTTATATATTCTGCATACAGGTCACTTGCAGATGTATATTTGCAAATACTTCTCCCAGTCCATCACTTGCCTTTTTATTTTTTAGTGGTTTGTTTTGAAGAGCTGAAGATTTTTATTTTGATGGAGTACAGTTTGTTAGCGTCTATCTCTATCTACTCCAAGGTCATAGAGATTTTCTCCTGTTCTATTCTAGAGTTTATAATAGTTAGTTATACTCAGGGTGGTTTTGGTAGCTTGTGGTCAAATTTGATGGTACCCAGTAAGTGCTTACAGAATAAATTGGTGTAAAAAGTGGTTCTTTTTTATTTTTAATTTAATTTTTCTTATATATTGGAGTATAGTTGATTTACAATGTTGTGTTAGTTTCAGGTGTCCAGCTAAGTGATTCAGTTATACATATACATATATCCATTCTTTTTCAGATTCTTTTCTTGTATAGGTTATTACAGAATATTGAGTAGAGTTCCCTGTGCTATACAGTAGGTCCTTGTTGATTTTCTATTTTACATATAGTAGTGTGTATATGTTAATTGCAATCTCCTAATTTATCCCTCCCCCCTCCACGTTTCCCCTTTGGTAACCATCAGTTATTTTTGAAGTCTGTGAGTCTGTTTGTGCTTTGTAGATAAGTTTATTTGTATTATTATTATATTTTTAGATTCCACATTTAAGTGATATGATATTTGTCCTTGTCTGACTTACTTCACTTAGTATGATAATCTGTAGGTCCATCCATGTTGCTGCAACTGGCATTATTTCATTCTTTTTTATGGCTGAGTAGTAGTATTCCATTGTATATACGTACCACATCTTCTTTATCCATTTCTCTGTCAATGGATTTTTAGGTGGCTTCCATGTCCTGGCTATTGTAAATAGAGCTGCAGTGAACACTGGGGTGCATGTGTCTTTTTGAATTATTGTTTTCTCTGGATATATGCCCAGGAGTGGGATTGCTGGGTCATATGGTAGCTCTATTTTTAGTTTTTTAAGGAACTTCCATACTGTTCTCCATAGAGGCTGCACCATTAACATTCCCACCAACAGTGTAGGAGGGTTCCCTTTTCCCCACACCCTCTCCAGCATTCATTCTTTGTAGATATTTTGATGATGGCCATCTGGTAAGGTGTGAGGTGATAACCTCATTGTAGTTTTGATTTTCATTTCTCTAGTAATTAATGATGTTGAGCATCTTTTCATGTGCTTTTTGGCCATCTGTATGTCTTCTTTCGAGAGATGTCTGTTTAGGTCTTCTGCCCATTTTTTGATTGGGTTGTTTGTTTGTTTTTTTTTGATATTGAGCTGCATGAGCTGTTTATATATTTTGGAGATTAATCCATTGTCAGTCACTTCATTTGCAAATACTTTCTCCCATTCTGTCGGTTGTCTTTGTTTTTTTATGGTTTCCTTTGCTGTGCAAAAGCTTTTAAGTTTCATTAGGTCCTATTTGTTTATTTTTGTTTTTATTTTCATTACTCTCTAGGAGGTGGATCCAAAAAAAATATTGCTGTGATTTATGTCAGAGTGTTCTGCCTATGTTTTCCTCTAAGAGTTTTATCATATCCAGCCTTACAGTAGGTCTTTAATCCATTTTGAGTTTACTTTTGTGTATGGTGTTGGAGAATGTTCTAATTTCATTCTTTTACATGTAGTTGCCCAGTTTTCCTAGCACCACTTATTGAAGAGACTGTCTTTTCTCCATTGTATATTCTTGCCTCCTTTGTCATAGATTAACTGATTGTAGGTGTATGGGTTTATTTTGGGGCTTTCTATCCTGTCCCATTGATCTATATTTCTGTTTTTGTGCCAGTACCATACTGTTTTGATTACTGTAGCTTTGTAGTATAGTGGGAAGTCAGGGAGTCTGATTGCTCCAGCTCCGTTTTTGTTTCTCAGGATTGCTTTGGCTATTTGGGGTCTTTTGTGTTTCCATAGAAATTAAAAAAATTTTTTTCTAGTTGTGTGAAATATACCATTGGTAATTTGATAGGGATTGCACTGAGTCTGTAGATTGCTTTGGGTAGTATAGTCATTTTGACAATGTTGATTCTTCCAATCCAAGAACATGGTATATCTTTCCAGCTGTTTGTGTCATCTTCGATTTCTTTCATCAGTGTCTTACAGCTTTCAGGGTATGGGTCTTTTTCCTCCTTAGGTAGGTTTATTCCTAGGTATTTTGTTCTTTTTCATGCGATGGTAAATGGGATTGTTTTCTTAATTTCTCTTTCTGATCTTTCATTGTTAGTGTATAGGAATGCAAGAGATTTCTGTGTATTAATTTTGTATCCTGGAACTTTTCTGAATTCATTGATGAGCTCTAGTAGTTTTCTGGTAGCATCTTTAGGATTTTCTATGTATAGTATCATGTCATCTGCAAACAGTGACAGTTTTACTTCTTCTTTTCCAATTTGAATTCCTTTTATTTCTTTTTCTTCTCTGATTGCCATGGCTAGGACTTCCAAAACTATGTTGAATAAAAGTGGTGAAAGTGGACATCCTTGTCTTTTTTCTGATCTCAGAGGAAATGCTTTCAGCTTTTCACCATTGAGAATGATGTTAGCTGTGGGTTTGTCATCTATGGCCTATGGCCTTTATTATGTTGAGGTACGTTCCCTCTTTGCCCACTTTCTGGAGAGTTTTTATCATTGATGGGTGTTGAATTTTGTCAAAAGCTTTTTCTGCATCTATTGAGATGATCACATGGTTTTTATTCTTCAGTTTGTTAATGTGTATCATACTGATTGATTTGCATATATTGAAGAATTCTTGAATCCCTGGGATAAATGCCACTTGATCGTGGTGTATGATCTTTTTAATGTATTGTTGCATTTGGTTTGCTAGTATTCTGTTGAGAATTTTTGCGTCTGTGTTCATCAGTGATACTGGCCTGTAATTTTCTTTTTTTGTGGTATTTTTGTCTGGTTTTGGTATCAGGGTGATGGTGGACTCATAGAATGAGTTTGGGAATGTTTCTTCCTCTGCAGTTTTTGGGAAGAGTTTCAGAAGGATAGGTGTTAACTCTTTAAATGTTTGATAGAATTCGTCTGTGAAGCCATCTGGTCCTGGACTTTTGTTTGTCGGAAGATTTTTAGTCACAGTTTCAATTTCAGTACTTGTGATTGGTCTGTTCATATTTTCTATTTCTTCCTGGTTCCATCTTGGAAGGTTGTACCTTTCTAAGAATTAGTTCATTTCTTCTAGGTTGTCCATTTTATTGTCATAGAGTTGCTTGTAGTAGTCTCTTAGGATGCTTTGTATTTCTGTGGTGTCTTTTGTAACTTCTCCTTTTTCATTTCTAATTTTATTGATTTGACCCCTCTCCCTTTTTTTCTTGATGAGTCTGGTTAAAGGTTTATCAATTTTATCTTTTCAAAGAACCAGCTTTTAGTTTCATTGATCTTCGCTATTGTTTTCTTTGTCTCTATTTTATTTATTTCTGCTCAGATCTTTATGATTTTTTTTTTCTACTACCTTTGGGTTTCGTTCTTCTTTCTCTAGTTGTTTTAGGTGTAAGTTAGGTTGTTTGAGATTTTTCTTGTTTCCTGAGGTAAGATTGTATTGCTATACACTTCCCTCTTAGAAGTGCTTTTGCCACATCCCATAGGTTTTGGATTCCCGTATTTTCATTGTCTTTTATCTCTAGTTATTTATTTATTTACTATTTGATTTATTCAGTGATCCATTGGTTGTTTAATAACATGTTGTTTATCCTCCACGTGTTTGTGTTTTTTTTTTTTTTAAGTTCTTTCTGTTATTGATTTCTAATCTCACAGTGTTGTGGTTGGAAAAGATGCTTGATATGATCTCAGTTTTCTTAAATTTACCAAGGCTTGCTTTGTGGCCCAGCATGTGACCTATCCTGGAGAATGTTCCATGCGCGCCTGAGAAGAATGTGTATTCTGCTGCTTTTGGATGGTCTAATGTGTTACTTATGGCCTGTGTTTCCTTACTGATTTTCTGTCTGGATGATCTGTCCATTGATGTAAGTGCGGTGTTAAAGCCCCCTACTATTATTGTGTTACTGTCAATTTCTCCTTTTATGGCTGTTTGCATTTGTCTTACATGTTGAGGTGCTCCTATGTTGGGTGTATATATATATTTACAATTGTTATATTTTCCTCTTGGATTTATCCCTTGATCATTAGGTAGTGTCCTTCTTTGTTTCCTGTAACAGTCTTTATTTTAAGGTCTGTTTTGTCTGATATGAGTATTGCTACTCCAGCTTTCTTTTGATTTCCATTTGCATGGAATACCTTTTTTCCATCCCCTCACTTTCAAACTGTATGTGTCCCTAGATCTGAAGTGGGTCTCTTGTAGACAGCATATATATGGGTCTTGTTTTTGTATCCGTTCAGGCAGTCTTTGTCTTTTGTTTGGAGCATTTAAACCATTTCCATATTAGGTAATTCTTGATATGTATGTTCTTATTGCCATTTTGTTAATTGTGTTGGATTTGTTTTTGTAGGTCTTTTTTCTTCCCTTCTTTTGTTCTCTTGTGATTTGATGACTATCTTTAGTCTTGTGTTTGGATTGCTTTTTCTGTGTGTGTGTCTATTGTATCTGTTGTAGATTTTTGGTTTGTGGTTCCCATGAGGTTTTGGTAAAGCAGTCTATATAGTGAATATATACAAGATTGTTTTAAGTTGCTGGTCTCTTAATTTCAAACACATTCCCTATATCCTGCATCTGTACTTTCCTCTTCTCACGATTGCTGGTTTTCTTTTTTTTTTTTTTTAAGATTTATTGATTGATTGATTGATTGATTGCTATGTTGGGTCTTTGTTTCTGTGCGAGGGCTTTCTCTAGTTGCGGCCAGTGGGGGCCACTCCTCATCGCGGTGCGCCGGCCTCCCACCGTCGCGGCCTCCCCCGTTGCGGAGCACAGGCTCCAGACGCGCAGGCTCAGCAATCGTGGCTCACGGGCCCAGCCGCTCCGCGGCATGCGGGATCCTCCCAGACCAGGGCTCGAACCCGCGTCCCCCACACTGGCAGGCAGACTCTCAACCACTGCGCCACCAGGGAAGCCCCACGATTGCTGGTTTTGATATCATATTTGTGTGTGGGTGATTTCCTACCTTTACTGTGTGTTTGCCTTTACTGGTGAGCTTTCCCATTCATAATTTTCTTGTTTCGAGTTGTGGCCTTTTCCGCCTAGAGAAGTTCCTTTAGCATTTGTTGTAAAGCTGGTTTGGTGGTGCTGAATTATCTTAGCTTTTGCTTGTCTGTAAAGCTTCCGATTTCTCTTTTGAATCTGAACGAGAGCCTTGCTGGGTAGAGTATTCTTGGTTGTAGGTTTTTCCCTTTCATTACTTTAAGTGTATCATGCCACTCGGTTCTGGCCTGCAGAGTTTCTGCTGAAGAAACCTTATGGGGATTCCCTTGTATGTTACTTGTTGCTTTTCCCTTGTTGCTTTTAATATTTTCTCTTTGTCTTTAATTTTTGTCAGTTTCATTAATATGTGTCTTGGCGTGTTCCTCCTTGGGTTTATCCTGTATGGGACTCTCTGCACTTACTGGACTTGAGTGAGTGTTTCCTTTCCCATGTTAGGGAAGTTTTCGGCTATAATCTCTTCATATATTTTCTCGGGCCCTTTCTCTCTCTCTTCTCCTTCTAGGAGTCCTATATTGTGAATGTTGATGTGTTTCATGTTGTCCCAAAGGTCTCTGAGACTGTCCTCGTTTCTTTTCATTCTTTTTTGTTTATTCTAGTCTGTGGCAGTGATTTCCACCACTCTGTTGTCCAGCTCACTTATTCATTCTTCTGCCTCATTTATTCTGCTATCGATTCTTTTCAGTGTGTTTTTCATTTCAGCTATTGTGTTGTTCATCTGTTTGTTCTTCAAATCTTCTAGCTCTTTATCAAACATTTCTTGTATCTTCTCGGTCTGTGCCTCCATTCTTTTTCTGAGATCTTGGGTCATCTTTACTGTAATTACTTTTAATTCTTTTTCAGGTAGATTGCTTATCTCCACTTCACTTAGTTGTTCTTCTGGGTTTTTAATCTTGTTCCTTCATCTGGCACATATTTCTTGCCAACTCATTTTCTCTAACTTTCTGTGTTTGTGGTCTCCTTTCTGCAGGCTGCAGGATTGTAGTTCCTCTTGTTTTTGGTGTCTGCCCCTGGAAGGTGAGGTTAGTCCTGGGCTTGTGCAGGCTTCCTGGTGGGAGGGACTGGAGCCAGCCCACTGGTGGGTGGAGCTGGGTCTTGTCCCTCTGGTGGACAGGCCCATGTCGGGAGGTGTGTTTAGAGGTGACTGTGAGCTCAGTACAACTTTAGGCAGCCTGTCTGCTGATGGGAGGGGCTGTGTTTCCCCTGCTGGTTGTTTGGCCTGAGGCATCCCAGCACTAGAGCCTGCTGGCTGTTGGGTGGGGCCAGGTCTTGGTGCCAAAATGGCGACCTCCAGGAGAGCTCACGCTGGTCATATTCCCTGGGGCCTCTGCCACCAGTGTCCTTGCCCCCACAGTGAGCCACATCTGACTCACTGCCTCCCCAGGAGACCCTCCAAGACCCGCAGGTGGGTCTATCCCAGGCTCCTGTGGAGTCACTGCTTTGTGCTGGGTCCCAGTGCACACGAAATCTTGTGTGTGCTCTCCAGGAGTGGAGTCTCTTGTTTCCCCCAGTCCTGTGGAGATCCTGCACTCAAGCCCTGCTGACCATGAAGGCCAAGAGCTCTGGGGGCTCCTCCTGAGGCCAGACCCTCAGGCTGGGGAGCCTGACGTGGGGCTCAGAATTCTCACTCCTGTGGGAGAACCTCTACCATATAATTATTTTCCAGTTTGCTGGTCACCCACCTGGCGGGTATGGAATTTGATTATATTGTGAAAGTGCTCCTCCTACCATCTCGTTGTGGCTTCTTCTTTGTCTTTGGGTGTAAAATATCTTTTTTGGTAGCTTCTGGTCTTTTTTTAAAACGTTTGTTTGTTTATTTATTTACTTACGGCTGAATTGGGTCTTTGTTGCTGCACGTGGGCTTTCTCCAGTTGTGGTGAGTGGGGGCTACTCTTCCTTGCGGTGCACGGGCTTGTCATTGTGGTGGCTTCTCTTGTAGCGGAGCACGGGCTCTAGGCGTGCGGGCTTCAGTAGTTGTGGCTCACGGGCTTCAGTAGTCGTGGCTCATGGGCTTCAGTAGTTGTGGCACATGGGCTCAGTAGTGGCTCGTGGGCTCTAGAACACAGGCTCAGTGGTTGTGGTGCACGGGCTTAGTTGCTCCGTGGCATGTGGGATCTTACCAGACCAGGGCCCGAACCCATGTCCCCTGCATTGGCAGGCGGATTCTTAACCACTGCACCACCAGGGAAGCCCCCCAGTCTTTTTTGTTGATAGCTGTTTAGCAGTTAGTTGTGATTTTGGTGTTTTCTTGAGAGGAGGTGAGCTCGATCCTCTACTCTGCCATCTTGTCTGGCATTGAGGGGCTGCTTTTAGTCTGGATGCTTGCTGCCTCTTTCCTCAGTGTATGCTGGACATGATCCCCTTGATGTGGGGTGTGCAGGTGCGGTGGCCCGTGTGCGCTCCTGGTGTGGCGGGGGCAGCGATCAGTGCCCGCTTGTTGGTCTCCCCGCAGTGGCGGCGGCCCCTGAGGCTTTTGGACGGCGGGGGCAGTGGCTGGCCCCTGCTCCCAGTTCTCGTAGTGGTGGTGGCGGCCCGCATGCTCCCAAGAGGGCAGAGACAGTGATTGGCGCCTGGTGGCGGGTCTCTTGGTGGTGGTGGCCCATGCCCTCCCGAGGCAGTGCAGGCAGCACTTGGCACCTCTTCATGGGTCTTGTGGTGGCAGCGGCAGCCCATGCACTCCTGGGACAGCAGGGGCAGTGCTTGGGGCCTGCTCGCGGGCCTTGTGGTGGCGGCCCGTGCCCTCCCAGGACAGCGGGGGGCAGTGCTTCGGGTCTGCTTGTGTGTGTCTTAGCAGTGGCGATGGCCCATGCCTGCCTCTAGAGCCCATGACGGTGGTGGCGGCTCACACCCAGCCCAGAGCTCGTGTGTCCGGTTGACTGAGAGCACGTGCACAAGGAAGGAAGCTCTTATGGTGGTCCTGCTCCTCTCCTTCCATGCCCCCCAACAATGGCACCTTGCCTCTCTGACAGGCCCAGGCTTCTTCCGAGCACACCCTCAGTTGCCACAGGCCAGCCTCTTTAGGCTGTCTCTGTGTGCCAGCCCTGGTCCTTTCCCTGGGTCTGACCTCCGAAGCCCAAGCTTCAGCATGCAGCCGCCCCCCACACCTGTGGATGAGTGTCTCAGGCTGGGGAGTGCAGGGCAGCTGTACCGACTGTCTGTGCAGGGCACTCTCCGTGTTGCCGTCCGCAAACTGGCTGTTACGCTCTCCTCGGAGGCTCCAAAGCTCCCCGTCTGTCCAGGCTGATCTCCCTGACGATGAGTGGACTTCCCAGGGCGCAGGAACCTTTCCTCCTTCACAGCTCCCTCTCTGGGGTGTAGGTCCTGTCCCAACTCCTTTCACTTTTTTTTTCTTTTTCCTTTTGTCCTACCCAGTTATGTGGAGGTTTTCTTGTGCTTTCGGAAGTCTGAGGTCTTCTGCCAGCATTCCGTAGATGTTCCGTGCGAGTCGTTCCACTTGTAGATGTATTTTGGTGTGTTTGTGGGAGGACGTGAGCTCCACGTCCTACTCTTCCGCCATCTGCCAAGCTTCTCTTCTTTTTTTTTGTTCCATTTTAGATCACCAGGCGGTCCTTCAGGACGGAGTGGACATCGGATGGTGGCCTGGAAGAGACAGTTAATCCTTTTCGGTGGCTTCCATGAGAGTACCAGGTCAGTACAAATAGGAGGATCATCTTTGCTGGAGCAGTCAGGAGTGGGCTCCTTATGGGAAGAACCATTCTGAATACACGTGGAAAGTGCTGCCCACCCCTTAAAACCAGGGCCAGCGGCTTGGGCAGCTGCAGAGGAGGGCCCTGAGCTTGGTTGAATGCTCTGCTGTCACTGTCCTGGGGTTCTTCATAATTACTGAACAGAGGTTCCCACAGTTTTATTTTGCACCAAGGCCTGCAAGTAATGTGGCCAGTCCTATGTAAGATGGGCTCTCAAGCTTCAGCCTGTTGAGAACCCTCTGAAAGGCTTGTTCAGACCCTGACTTGTGACTCCGTTGGCCTGGGATCGGGCTGAGGATCTGCATTTCTTGAGGCTCCAGGTGATGCTGATACTGCTGGCCAGGGAACCCCACTTTGAGAACCACGAGGCTAAAATAACTTTAAAATCCACCCGATGGGGAACATGCGGCAGCCTGCATCCTGCAGAGGGACCTGAGGGGACATCCAGGTCTCCTGTGCCTGGTTGTGTCGCCACAGTGCTTGTGTGCCCAGCCTGGCGGCATGTTCTCCGCGGGTTTTAAGCCCGTCATCTATACTGATACTTTCCTTAGTGGCCTTATTAGTTCAGTCCAGAGAAAGAAAACGCTTGGTGAACAGGTTAGTTCCTGCCACTGTCGTAAAACGCTAAGGTTCTGGGTGAGACATCCAGACTGCTCTGATGCCTGGCACAGGCCGCGCGAGTGGTGCTTTTCCTCTGACCTTGGGCCGTGTCAGACAAGGTGGGTGGATGGCTTTCTCGCTGGTGCCTCGTTTCACGTGCTCCTCTGTTGCCTAGTCCTTTAAAAAATAACATGCTTATCAACTCGTGGTGGTGGCAGCACGCACTCTTTTCTCAGTGTGACTCCATGGACACATATTTTTTTTTTTTTTAGAAATCTCCATTTTAATTTTTATTTATTTACTTATTTATTTATGGCTGTGTTGGGTCTTTGTTTCAGTGCGAGGGCTTTCTCTAGTTGCGGCAAGTGGGGGCCACTCTTCATCGCGGTGCGCGGGCCTCTCACTATCGCGGCCTCTCTTGTTGCGGAGCACAGGCTCCAGATGCGCAGGCTCAGTAGTTGTGGCTCACGGGCCCAGCTGGTCTGCGGCACGTGGGATCTTCCCAGACCAGGGCTCGAACCTGCGTCCCCTGCATTGGCAGGCGGATTCTCAACCACTGCGCCACCAGGGAAGCCCCATTGGCACACATTTTTTACGATACTCACTGGCTCGTGAAAATAAGTCCTTGCACATACATGTGGAGAGAGTGGCGCTCGGTACGTTAGCGGGAGTGAGCATTGCTGTGTTCCCTGTTCCCTACCCGAGCTGAGGCATCCTGGTGTCGATCTGGCTCAGTTGAGGTTTCAGGTTTCTTTCACGAACAAAAAGTATTTTCATTAGTTGAGAAAAGGGGATATAATTCTTTTTTTAAAAATTCTTTTTTATTTTTTAACATTTTTATTGGAGTATAATTCTTTACAATGGTGTGTTAGTTTCTGCTGTATAACAAAGTGAATCAACTATACATATACATATATCCCCATATCTCCTCCCTCTTGTGTCTCCCTGCCACCCCTCTAGGTGGTCACAAAGCACCGAGCTGATCTCCCTGTGCTATGCGACTGCTTCCCACTAGCTATCTATTTTACATTTGGTAGTGTATATAAGTCCATGCCACTCTCTCACTTCGTCCCAGCTTACCCTTCCCCCTCCCTGTGTCCTCAAGTCCATTCTCTATGTCTGCGTCTTTATTCCTGTCCTGCCCCTAGGTTCTTCATAACTTTTTTCTTTTAGATTTGATATATCTGTGTTAGCATACGGTATTTGTTTTTCTCTTTCTGACTTACTTCACTCTGTATGACAGACTCTAGGTCCATCCACCTCACTAGAGATAACTCAATTTCATTTATTTTTATGGCTGTGTAATATTCCATTGTATATATGTGCCACATCTTCTTTATCCATTCATCTGTTGATGGACAATTAGGTTGCTTCCATGTCCTGGCGATTGTAAATAGTGCTGCAATGAATATTGTGGTACATGTCTCTTATTGAATTATGGTTTTCTCAGGGTATATGCCCAGTAGTGGGATTGCTAGGTCATATGGTAGTTCTATTTTTAGTTTTTTAAGGAACCTCCATACTGTTCTCCATAGTGGCTGTATCAATTTACATTCCCACCAACAGTGCAAAAGGGTTCCCTCTTCTCCACACCCTCTCCAGCATTTATTGTCTGTAGATTTTTTGATGATGGCCATTCTGACTGGTGTGAGGTGATAACCTCATTTGTAGCTTTGATTTGCATTTCTCTAATGATTAATGATGTTGAGCATTCTTTCATGTGTTTGTTGGCAATCTGCATATCTTCCTTGGAGAAATGTCTGTTTAGGTCTTCTGCCCATTTTTGGATTGGGTTGTTTGTTTTTTTTGATATTGAGCTGCTTGTAAATTTTGGAGATTAATCCTTTGTCAGTTGCTTCATTTCCAAATATTTTCTCCCATTCTGAGGGTTGTCTTTTCGTCTTGTTTATGGTTTCCTTTGCTGTGCAAAAGCTTTTAAGTTTCGTTAGGTCCCATTTGTTTATTTTTGTTTTTATTTCCATTTCTCTAGGAGGTGGCTCAAAAAGGATCTTGCTGTGATTTATGTCATAGAGTGTTCTGCCTATGTTTTCCTCTAAGAGTTTTATAGTGTCTGGCCTTACATTTAGGTCTTTAATCCATTTTGGGTTTATTTTTGTGTATGGTGTTAGGGAGTGTTCTAATTTCATTCTTTTACATGTAGCTGTCCAGTTTTCCCAGCACCACTTATTGAAGAGGCTGTCTTTTCTCCATTTTATATTCTTGCCTCCTTTATCAAAAATAAGGTGACCATATGTGCGTGGGTTTATCTCTGGGCTTTCTGTCGTGTTCTGTTGATCTGTATTTCTGTTTTTGTGCCAGTACCGGACTGTCTTGATTACTGTAGCTTTGTAGTATAGTCTGAAGTCAGGGAGCCTGGTTACTCCTGGTCCATTTTTCTTTCTCAAGATTGCTTTGGCTATTCGGGGTCTTTCGTGTTTCCATACAAATTGTGAAATTTTTGTTCTAGTTCTGTGAAAAATGCCAGTGGTAGTTTGATAGGGATTGCACTGAATCTGTAGATTGTTTTAGGTAGTATAGTCATTTTCACAATGTTGATTCTTCCAATCCAAGAACACGGTATATCTCTCCATCTGTTTGTATCGTCTTTAATTTCTTTCATCAGTGTCTTATAGTTTTCTGCATACAGGTCTTTTGTCTCCTTAGGTAGGTTTATTCCTAGGTATTTTATTCTCTTTGTTGCAGTGGTAAATGGGAGTGTTTCCTTAATTTCTCTTTCAGATTTTTCAAAATTAGTGTATAGGAATGCAAGAGATTTCTGTGCGTTAATTTTGTATCCTGCCACTTTACCAAATTCATTGATTAGCTCTACTAGTTTTCTGGTAGAGTCTTTAGGATTCTCTATGTATAGTATCACGTCATATGCAAACAGTGACAGCTTTACTACTTCTTTTCCGATTTGGATTCCTTTTATTTGTTTTTCTTCTCTGATTGCTGTGGCTAAAACTTCCAAAACAGTGTTGAATAATAGTGGTAAGAGTGGGCAACCTTGTCTTGTTCCTGATCAGGGTGGAAATGGTTTCAGTTTTTCACCATTGAGAATGATGTTGGCTGTGGGTTTGTCATATATGGCCTTTATTATGTTGAGGTAAGTTCCCTCTTTGCCTACTTTTTGGAGGGTTTTTATCATAAATGGGTGTTGAATTTTGTCAAAAGCTTTTCCTGCATCTATTGAGATGATCATATGGTTTTTATCCTTCAATTTGTTAATATGGTATATCACATTGATTGATTTGCGTATATTGAAGAATCCTTGCATCCCTGGGATAAACCCCAGTTGATCGTGGTATATGATCCTTTTAATGTGCTGTTGGATTCTGTTTGCTAGTATTTTGTTGAGGATTTTTGCATCTATATTCATCAGTGATATTGGCCTGTAGTTTTCTTTCTTTGTGACATCTTTGTCTGGTTTTGGTATCAGGGTTATGGTGGCCTCATAGAATGAGTTTGGGAGTGTTCCTCCCTCTGTTATATTTTGGAGGAGTTTCAGAAGGATAGGTGTTAGCTCTTCTCTAAATGTTTGATAGAATTCGCCTGTAATCCATCTGGTCCTGGGCTTTTGTTTGTTGGAAGGTTTTTAATCACAGTTTCAATTTCAGTGCTTGGCATTGCTCTGTTTATATTTTCTATTTCTGCCTGGTTCAGTCTCGGAAGGTTGTGCTTTTCTAAGAATTTGTCCATTTCTTCCAGGTTGTCCATTTTATTGGCGTATAGTTGCTTGTAGTAATCTCTCATGATTCTTTGTATTTCTGCAGTGTCAGTTGTTAACGTCTCCTTTTTCATTTCTTTTTTTTTTTTTTTTTTTTTAGAAATTTCATGTAATGTCTGAAACATTTATACTAACATATTTCCATACAAATAACCCAATGAAAGTTTAGTATTAGTTGTTTTGTTTGTTTTTTTATACTGCAGGTTCTTATTAGGCATCAATTTTATACACATCAGTGTATACATGTCAATCCCAATTGCCCAATTCAGCACACCACCATCCCCACCCCACCGCAGTTTTCCCCCCTTGGTGTCCATATGTCCATTCTCTACATCTGTGTCTCAACTTCTGCCCTGCAAACCGGCTCATCTGTACCATTTTTCTAGGTTCCACATACATGCATTAATATACGATATTTGTTTTTCTCTTTCTGACTTACTTCACTCTGTATGACAGTCTCTAGATCCATCCACTTCTCAACAAATGACTCAATTTCGTTCCTTTTTATGGCTGAGTAATATTCCATTGTATATATGTACCACAACTTCTTTATCCATTCATCTGTTGATGGGCATTTAGGTTGCTTCCATGACCTGGCTATTGTAAATAGTGCCGCAATGAACATTCGGGTGCATGTGTCTTTTTGAATTACGGTTTTCTCTGGGTATATGCCCAGTAGTGGGATTGCTGGGTCACATGGTAATTCTATTTTTAGTTTTTTAAGGAACTTCCATATTGTTCTCCATAGTGGCTGTATCAATTTACATTCCCACCAACAGTGCAAGAGGGTTCCCTTTTCTCCACACCCTCTCCAGCATTTACTGTTTGTAGATTTTCTGATGATGCCCATTCTAACAGGACTGAGGTGATACCTCATTGTAGTTTTGATTTGCATTTCTCTAATAATTAGTGATGTTGAGCATCTTTTCATGTGCTTCGTGGCCGTCTGGATGTCTTCTTTGGAGAAATGTCTATTTAGGTCTTCTGCCCATTTTTGGATTGGGGTGTTTGTTTCTTTAATATTGAGCTGAATGAGCTGTTTATATATTTTGGAGATTAATCCTTTGTCCGTTGATTCGTTTGCAAATATTTTCTCCCATTCTGAGGGTTGTCTTTTCATCTTGTTTATGGTTTCCTTTGCTGTGCAAAAGCTTTGAAGTTTCATTAGGTCCCACTTGTTTATTTTTGTTTTTATTTCCATTGCTCTAGGAGGTGGATCAAAAAAGATCTTGCTGTGATTTATGTCAAAGAGTGTTCTTCCTATGTTTTCCTCTAAGAGTTTTATAGTGTCCAGTCTTAGATTTAGGTCTCTAATCCATTTTGAGTTTATTTTTGTGTATGGTGTTAGGGAGTATTCTAATTTCATTCTTTTACATGTAGCTGTCCAGTTTTCCCAGCACCACTTATTGAAGAGACTGTCTTTTCTCCATTGTATATCTTTGCCTCCTTTGTCATAGATTAGTTGACCATAGGTGCGTGGGTTAATCTCTAGGCTTTCTATCTTGTTCCATTGATCTATGTTTCCGTTTTTGTGCCAGTACCATATTGTCTTGATTACTGTAGCTTTGTAGTATAGTCTGAAGTCAGGGAGTCTGATTCCTCCAGCTCCATTTTTTTGCCTCAAGACTGCTTTGGCTATTCGGGGTCTTTTGTGTCTCCATACAAATTTTAAGATGATTTATTCTATCTCCATAAAAAATGCCATTGGTAATTTGATAGGGATTGCATTGAATCTGTAGATTGCTTTGGGTAGTATACTCATTTTCACAATGTTGATTCTTCTAATCCAAGAACATGGTATATCTCTCCATCTGTTGGTATCATCTTTAATTTCTTTCATCAGTGTCTTATAGTTTTCTGCATACAGGTCTTTTGTCTCCCTAGGTAGGTTTATTCCTAGGTATTTTATTCTTTTTGTTGCAATGGTAAATGGGAGTGTTTCCATAATTTCTCTTTCAGATTTTTCATCATTAGTGTATAGGAATGCAAGAGATTTCTGTGCATTAATTTTGTATCCTGCAACTTTACCATATTCATTAATTAGCTCTAGCAGTTTTCTGGTGGCAGTTTTAGGATTCTCTATGTATAGTATCATGTCATCCGCAAACAGTGACAGTTTTGCTTCTTCTTTTCCAATTTGTATTCCTTTTATTTCTTTTTCTTCTCTGATTGCCGTGGCTAGGACTTCCAGAACTATGTTGAATAACAGTGGTGAGAGTGGACATCCTTGTCTCGTTCCTGATCTTAGAGGAAATGCTTTCAGTTTTTCACCATTGAGAATGATGTTTGCTGTGGGTTTGTCATATATGGCCTTTATTATGTTGAGGTAGGTTCCCTCTATGCCCACTTTCTGGAGAGTTTTTATCATAAATGGGTGTTGAATTTTGTCAAAAGCTTTTTCTGCATCTATTGAGATGATCATATGGTTTTTATTCTTCAATTTGTTAATATGGTGTATCACATTGATTGATTTGCGTATATTGAAGAATCCTTGCATCCCTGGGATAAATCCCACTTGATCGTGGTGTATGATCCTTTTAATGTGTTGTTGGATTCTGTTTGCTAGTATTTTGTTGAGGATTTTTGCATCTCTATTCATCAGTGATATTGGTCTGTAATTTTCTTTTTTTGTAGTGTCTTTGTCTGGTTTTGGTATCAGGGTGATGGTGGCCTCATAGAATGAGTTTGGGCGTGTTCCTTCCTCTGCAATTTTTTGGAAGAGTTTGAGAAGGATAGGTGTTAGCTCTTCTCTAAATGTTTGGTAGAATTCACCTGTGAAGCCGTCTGGTCCTGGACTTTTGTTTGTTGGAAGATTTTTAATCACAGTTTCAATTTCATTACTTGTGATTGGTCTGTTCATATTTTCTGTTTCTTCCTGGTTCAGTCTTGGAAGGTTATACCTTTCTAAAAATTTGTCCATTTCTTCCAGGTTGTCCATTTTATTGGCATGAAGTTGCTTGTAGTAGTCTCTTAGGATGCTTTGTATTTCTGCGGTGTCTGTTGTAACTTCTCCTTTTTCATTTCTGATTTTATTGATTTGAGTCCTCTCCCTCTTTTTCTTGATGAGTCTGGCTAATGGCTTATCAATTTTGTTTATCTTCTCAAAGAACCAACTTTTAGTTTTATTGATCTTTGCTATTGTTTTCTTTGTTTCTATTTCATTTATTTCTGCTCTGATCTTTATGATTTCTTTCCTTCTGCTAACTTTGGGTTTTGTTTGTTCTTCTTTCTCTAGTTTCTTTAGGTGTAAGGTTAGATTGTTTACTTGAGATTTTTCTTGTTTCTTGAGGTAGGCTTGTATAGCTATAAACTTCCCTCTTAGAACTGCTTTTGCTGCATCCCATAGGTTTTGGGTCGTCGTGTTTTCATTGTCATTTGTCTCTAGGTATTTTTTTATTTCCTCTTTGATTTCTTCAGTGATCTCTTGGTTATTTAGTAACGTATTGTTTAGCCTCCATGTGTTTGTCTTTTTTACGTTTTTTTCCCCTGTAATTCATTTCTAATCTCATAGCGTTGTGGTCAGAAAAGATGCTTGATATGATTTCAATTTTCTTAAATTTACTGAGGCTTGATTTGTGACCCAAGATGTGATCTATCCTGGAGAATGTTCCGTGTGCACTTGAGAAGAAAGTGTAATCTGCTGTTTTTGGATGGAATGTCCTATATATATCAATTAAATCTATCTGGTCTATTGTGTCATTTAAAGCTTCTGTTTCCTTATTTATTTTCATTTTGGATGATCTGTCCATTGGTGTAAGTGAGGTGTTAAAGTCCCCCACTATGATTGTGTTACTGTCAATTTCCTCTTTTATAGCTGTTAGCAGTTGCCTTATGTATTGAGGTGCTCCTATGTTGGGTGCATATATATTTATAATTGTTATATCTTCTTCTTGGATTGATCCCTTGATCATTATGTAGCGTCTAAAATAAAATAGACTATTTTAAAGTCTATTTTGTGTGATATGAGAATTGCTACTCCAGCTTTCTTTTGATTTCCATTTGCATGGAATATCTTTTTCCATCCCCTCATTTTCAGTCTGTATGTGTCCCTAGGTCTGAAGTGGGTCTCTTATAGACAGCATATATATATGGGTCTTGTTTTTGTATCCATTCAGCCAGTCTTTGTCTTTTGGTTGGAGCATTTAATGCATTTACATTTAAGGTAATTATCGATATGTATGTTCCTATTACCATTTTCTTAGTTGTTTTGGGTTTGTTATTGTAGGTCTTTTCCTTCTCTTGTGTTTCCTGCCTAGAGAAGTTCCTTTAGCATTTGTTGTAAAGCTGGTTTGGTGGTGCTGAATTCTTAGCTTTTGCTTGTCTGTAAAGGTTTTAATTTCTCTGTCAAATCTGAATGAGATCCTTGCTGGGTAGAGTAATCTTGGTTGTAGGTTTTTCCCTTTCATCACTGTAAATATGTCCTGCCACTCCCTTCTGGCTTGTAGAGTTTCTGCTGAAAGATCAGCTGTTAACCTTACGGGGATTCCCTCGTATGTTATTTGTTGTTTTTTCCTAGCTGCTTTTTTTTTTTTTTTTGAAATTCACGTTCTTTTATTTATTTATTTATTTATTTATGACTGTGTTGAGTCTTCGTTTCTGTGCGAGGGCTTTCTCTAGTTGCGGCAAGTGGGGACCACTCTTCATCGCGGTGCGCGGGCCTCTCACCATCGCGGCCTCTCTTGTTGCGGAGCACAGGCTCCAGACGCGCAGGCTCAGTAATTGTGGCTCACGGGCCCAGTTGCTCCGTGGCATGTGGTATCTTCCCAGACCAGGGCTCGAACCCGTGTCCCCTGCATTGGCAGGCAGATTCTCAACCACTGCGCCACCAGGGAAGCCCCCTAGCTGCTTTTAATATTTTTTCTTTATATTTAATTTTTGATAGTTTGATTAATATGTGTCTTGGTGTGTTTCTCCTCGGATTTATCCTGTATGGGACTCTGTGCTTCCTGGACTTGATTAACTATTTCCTTTCCCGTATTAGGGAAGTTTTCAACTATAATCTCTTCAAATATTTTCTCAGTCCCTTTCTTTTTCTCCTCTTATTCTGGGACCCCTAATGTTGGTGGGGTTATTCGAATGTTGGTGCATTGGTGCGTTTAATGAGGTCTCTGAGACTGTCCTCAATTCTTTTTTTTTTTTTTTATAAATTTATTTTATTTTATTTATTTTTATCTTTGGCTGTGTTGGGTCTTCGTTGCTGCGCGTGGGCTTTCTCTAGTTGCCGCAAGCGGGGGCTACTGTTCATTACAGTGTGCAGGCTTCTCTTTGTGGTGGCTTCTCTTGTTGGGAGCACGGGCTCTAGGCGTGCCGGCCTTCAGCAGTTACGGTACACGGGCTTAGTAGTTGTGGCTCGGGGGCTCTAGAGCGCAGGCTCAGTAGTTGCGGTGCACGGGCTTAGTTGCTCTGCGGCATGTGGGATCTTCCCGGACCAGGGCTTGAACCCATGTCTCCTGCACTGGCAGGCAGATTCTTAACCGCTGTGCCACCACGGAAGCCCCTATCCTCAATTCTTTTCATTCTTTTTTCTTTATTCTGCTCTGCAGTAGTTATTTCCACTATTTTATCTTCCAGGTCACTTATCCATTCTTCTGCCTCAGTTATTCTGGTATTGATTCCTTCTAGAGAATTTTTAATTTCATGTATTGTGCTGTTCATCATTGTTTGTTTGCTTTTTAGTTCTTCTGGTTCCTTGTTACACGTTTCTTGTATTTTCTCTATTCTATTTCCAAGATTTTGGATCATCTTTCCTATCATTACTCTGAATTATTTTCAGGTAGACTGCCTATTTCCTCTTCATTTGTTTTGTCTGGTGGGTTTTTCCCTTGCTCCTTCATCTGCTGTGTGTTTCTCTGTCTTCTCATTTTGCTTCACTTACTGTGTTTGGGGTCTCCTTTTCGCAGGCTGCAGGTTCGTAGTTCCTGTTGTTTTTGGTGTCTGCCTCCAGTGGGTAAGGTTGGTTCAGTGGGTTGTGTAGGCTGCCTGGTAGAGGGGACTAATGCCTGTGTTCTGGTGGATGAGGCTGGACCTTGTCTTTCTCTCGGGCAGGTCTGCGTCTGGTGGTGTGTTTTGGGGTGTCTGTGGCCTTATTATGATTTTCGGCAGCCTCTCTGCTAATGGATGGGGCTGTGTTCCTGTCTTGCTAGTTGTTTGTCATAGGGTGTCCAGCACTGTAGCTTGCTGGTTGTTGAGTGGAGCTGGGTCTTAGCGTTGAGATGGAGATCTCTGGGAGATTTTCACCATTTGATATTATGTGGAGTTGGGAGGTCTCTGGTGGACCAATGTCCTGACCTAGGCTCTCCCACCTCAGAGGCACAGGCCTGACACCCGGCCGGAGCACCAAGACCCTGTCATCCACACGGCTCATAATAAAAGGGAGAAAAAAAGAAGGAAAGAAAGAAAAATAAATAAAATAAAGCTATTAAAATAAAAAATAATTATTAAAAATTAAAAAGTAATTAAAAAGAAAGAAAGAAGAGAGCAACCAAACCGAAAAACAAATCCACCACTGATAACAAGTGCTAAAATCTATACTAAACAAACCAAAAAAAAAAACCCCGACAGACAGAACCCTAGGAAAAATGGTAAAAGCAAAGCTATGCAGACAAAATCACACACATAAGCATACACATACACACCCACAAAAAGAGAAAAAGGAAAAAAATACATATATCGTCGCTCCCAAAGTCCACACCGCCTCAATTTTGGGATGATTCGTTGTCTATTCAGGTATTCCACAGGTGCAGGTACATCAAGTTGATTGTGGAGATTTAATCCGCTGCTCCTGAGGCTGTTGGGAGAGATTTCCCTTTCTCTTCTTTGTTCGCACAGCTCCGGGGGTTCAGCTTTGGATTTGGCCCCGCCTTTGCGGGTAGGTCTCCTGAGGGCATCTGTTCCCGCTCACACAGGATGGGGTTAAAGGAGCAGCTGATTCGGGGGCTCCGGCTCGCTCAGGCCGGGGCGAGGGAGGGGTACGGAATGCGGGGCCAGCCTGCGGCGGCAGAGCCCAGCGTGACGTTGCAGCAGCCCGAGGCGCGCCGTGCGTTCTCCCGGGGAAGTTGTCTCTGGGTCACGGGACCCTGGCAGTGGCGGGCTGCACCGGCTCCCGGGAGGGGAGGTGTGGATAGTGACCTGTGCTCGCACACAGTCTTCTTGGTGGCTGCAGCAGCAGCCTTAGCGTCTCATGCCCATGTCTGGGGTCAGCGCTAATAGCCGCGGCTCGGGCCCGTCTCTGGAGCTCATTTAGGCGGCGCTCTGAATCCCCTCTCCTTGCGCACCACGAAACAATGGTCTCTTGCCTCCTAGGCAGGTCCAGACTTTTTCCCGGACTCCGTCCCGGCTAGCTATGGCACACTAACCCCCTTTAGGCTGTGTTCACGCAGCCAACCCCTGTCCTCTCCCTGGAATCCAACCTCTGAAGCCCGAGCCTCAGCTCCCAGCCCCCGCCCGCCCCGGCGGGGGAGCAGACAAGCCTCTCAGGCTGGTGAGTGCTGGTCGGCACCGATCCTCTGTGCGGGGATCTCTCCGCTTTGCCCTCCGCACCCCTGTGGCTGCGCTCTCCTCCGTGGCTCGGAAGCTCCCCCCTCCGCCACCCGCAGTCTCCGCCGGTGAAGGGGCTCCCTAGTGTGTGGAAGCTTTTCCTCTTTCACAGCTCCCTCCCACTGGTGCAGGTCCCGTCCCTGTTCTTTTGTCTCTTTTTTCTTTTTCCTTTTACCCTCCCCAGGTACGTGGGGAGTTTCTTGCCTTTTGGGAGGTCTGAGGTTTTCTGCCAGCGTTCAGTAGGTGTTCTGTAGGAGTTGTTCCACATGTAGATGTATTTCTGATGTATTTGTGGGGAGGAAGGGAATCTCCACGTCTTACTCTTCTGCCATTTTGAAGGTCTCCCAGAGTATAATCCTTAAGTGCTTTGGGAGGAGATTTTTAAAGTCGAATTCAAATTAAACAAGGAATGATTTTGTATCCTTAAAGGCATAGTCTGGGTATAATAGTGCTTAAATTTAATGTCTCGTCACAAAGTTCACCAAGTGGTTTTTACAGAATTCACTTACAAACCAAGCTATTGGGAGGGCAGGTTATTATCTCAAGTTAAAGGTGAGGAAACCAAGATAACTATTAAGTAGTAGAACTTGTCCTCGACCAAAGCTTGCGGATGTTCAGTTCTCCCATATTTTGTCGTGCTGCAACCCCCGGCTCCCTGCCCTGGTCCATCTGCTGCCCCTGGTCACGTCTCCTGCTCCTGGTTTGTCTCTTGCCTACACCCTGGTTTTCTGTCCTGGTCCATCTCCTGACCTGCAGGTGTTTGGTTTCTTGCCATTTTGGAGAAGAGAGCCTGCTCTGTTTTTTAAAATTCATATTTAAAGGATTGTTGTTTACGTTTAAAACCCCTTACAAAGCAAATAATTGTTTGCCATTGCAGACACGGGGGTTCATGAGACGTCAGTGTGTTAATTCAGCACCTGATGTGTGTGGGACAGTGAGTGGGGTCTACACAGGCCCTTCTCCTGAGACTCACAGGTTACAAAATGAGTCAAGGTTTACAGTGGTTATAACTTGGAACCATTTCAAACTCAGAATGTTTTTCAAAGCTATTATCTGTTACTTTGTTTAAAATTATTTTTTTATGAAGTATTTCAAACATATAGAAAAGTTGAAGTTCCTCAAACAGATATCTGTGTGGTCACCATCCATATTAAACAAAGTACAGTTTGACCTTTAAAACCCAATGACAATTATTTACTTTGCGTGCAGAATAGAATTTTTTTTCCCTGGAAATCTGCAATGTGAAATCTGAGAAAACTGTGGAATGTGGTGAAGTCTTTTAAAAACTGTGCCCCTGGTTCCTCAGTTCATCTACTGAAAGCCCTCCTCCTGCGGAAGGATGCGTTTGATGGGGAGTTCACGTGGCTCATCCTGTTCCGAGTGCCCTGCTCTGGATGGCATTCCGGGGGAGCACAGTGACCTGCATGTTGGCTGCGGGGCGCCAGACTTGGGTGATCTGAGTGCAGCAGGAGAGTCAGGAATCACGTCCGACTGGTGGGGCTGCTCGCTCCTTCCATGCGTCCATGCTTTCTTCCTGCGAACGTCGGGCCCAGCTCTCCGTGTGGAGTAGCTGGGGAGCATCTCTCATTCTTCCGTGTAATTCTGACCCAAGGCCCCTTGGCTTTGCCCGTGGCCACCTGTGAAATTCCCGTCAGGACACACGGTTGCCTCTGTGTCTGTGGCAGAACCGCTGCTTTCCTCACACATGTGCTCCCTCCTCAAGGCCCCATCTCTGTTTTGAGTGCTTTGCCACTGAAGTCCCAGGAGCGTTGAGCAGGGCAGGGCCACTGTGCCTCTTGGAATGCCTCAGCCATGTCCTCTTGGCTTTTGCTCGGGCTCGTGGGCTCCAGGAGTTCTCCTCTCTGAGTTTCAGGAATGCTTTGCCCCATCTCTGCCCAGCCCGGGGTCTCCACAGCCCTTGCCAAACTGTAATATCTCCCTTCTAGGTATGCAGGGTATTGGTACATAGTTAATTGTCCCGCTTAAAGTTACACATACAGAAAACTAAGATAATTGTTTGCAAGACTGTGATTGTATAAACTGCGTAACTTTCAGAGTGAAAAGACTTTCGGATCCCGGCGTGTTACTGTGCTTCTCTGGGCCAGTGTTATTTCTAGCTTCAAATGCAAACTCACATATGCTTGCTGTCCTTTTCTATGAATTTAAACTTTAATTAAACCAATAACTTAGTACATATGGTAGCAAATGTACCTTTATTTTAAATCAAGTTCACTTTTTCATGTCACCGCCTTTTTGTTTGTGTTCCTATATTGTAACAGAGATTACATCTATTACAATGACCTGTATGCCTTCAGCCTGGACGCTTTCACGTGGAGCAAGCTGTCCCCGTCCGGGACGGGGCCCACACCCAGGTCAGGCTGCCAGATGACCGTCACCGCCCAGGGCAGCGTTGTCATCTACGGGGGCTACTCGAAACAGGTCAGACGCGCGTGTGGGACGCAGAGTGACTTCTGTCTGCTGCCTTTTCAGTTTCACTAGCGATGAGAACTTCAAGTAATAGTTCATTAGATTAATACGAACGGTCCTTTCTGTTGAATGAGAAATGGACAGAGGTGGTGGTGATCTGCTCCTGTGCGAACATACTAAGGTTCTTTACGGCCACGTTGCGTTCTCATCCACACGCCCCCGAAACACGCAGCATAAGTGATGGCTGTGGCAGGGAGGTGCCCCGGCCACCTCCTTCCACCCTGCCACACCCCCACTCAGCCAGCCGCCAGCCCTTGTTCTGGAAAGGAAAACTGGCTTGGGATTTGTGCCTGTGACCTGCCTGGGGCGTGGCTAGGCGCGTGACAGTTGGGAGGGCCCCGCAAAACAGGCGGCTGTTGCCAGAAGCTGTGCGCGGCGCCCAGAACTGACGCTTTATCGTGGTAGATGCTCCTCAGAAGCCATGCGCGGCGCCCAGAACTGACGCCTTATCGCGGTAGACGCTCCTCAGAGGCCGCGCGCGGCGCCCAGAACTGACGCTTTATCGCGGTAGACGCTCCTCAGAGGTTGCGCGCGGTGCCCAGAACTGACGCTTTATTGCGGTAGATGCTCCTCAGAGCAAAGCAGGATGATGAGCATGAAGCCCTTGTCAAGCTGACGCCGCTTGAATCAGAACAGCGCCTAGTTCCCAAACGCTGCTCTTCTGCAGCCACACGGGCCGCCAGGGGATGATCTGAGGGCCTTCAATGCAGGGCCCACTCTCGCCAGGCCTTCGGCGTTCGATGGCAGTGAGAAGCTGCTCTGTTTGCACTCACGGGGCATTTACCAGAGTTGGTGAAAGACGTGGGTGTGACACTGGGGTTCTTCTGGGTGGGAACGCCCTCCGCAGGAGCAGCGTAGTGTTGTGACATTTGGGACACGTCTCTCTCAGATGTCTGTGGGTGCCGTTAATACCGTATGAGACAGAAATGTGCGAGCAGCGGAAGGAATGCTGTGTCAAGTGCACGCCCGTCGCTGCTCCGTGGTGTTAACGTCCCCCCCACCTTGGGGAGGAGCTGAGGCCCCGCTCAGAGCCTTGCACGCCTGGGGGAGTCTGACAGCCCCGGAGGTTCACGTGCATTCTGGTCCCTCTCTAGTCCAGCGAGGAGACTGAGCGTCTGGCCAGTGTGAGGCGCGTTACTGAAGGGCGGCGCAGGCCACCGGGTGAGGGACTAGCGCCCGAGCCTCGCAGCACCCCTGTGAGGAAGGGGAGGTGGGGTGGGAGTTGCGTGCTTCGGGGGGAGCCCGTGGCTGCAGCCTCCTTGCCTCCCCGGCCCCGGGCTCTGCCACGCCGGCCACTGTGTGGAAGCCGTGGCCCCGGGCGGGCAGAGCGGCGTTCTCAGGGAGGGCTCTGGCGTACAGGCCTCGCGGGGTGTACTTAAATGTGACGGCATGCAAGTTCCCCTCAGCTCGTTGGTTCTAAGGAAGGATGGTCGCTGTCGGCGGAGCAGTGCCATGGATGCCAGCAGGTGCAGGAGGACGGGGGGCTGAGAGGGAAGGGCTGGAGCCCGGCTGCGGTCAAGTTTGTAACGCAAGCAGACGGCACTGAATTCCTGCAGTGTGCCGCCAGCCGGCAAGGCCTCGTGTGGATTTATTTTTATTTTTTGAAATTTATTTATTTTATTTATTTATTTTTGGCTGCGTTGGGTCTTCGTTGCTGCGCACGGGCTTTCTCTAGTTGCGGCGAGCGGGGGCTACTCTTCGCTGCGGTGCGCGGGCTTCTCGTTGCGGTGGCTTCTCTTGTTGCGCAGCACGGGCTCTAGGCACGCGGGCTCAGTAGTTGTGGCACTTGGGCTCTGGAGCTCAGGCTCAGTAGTTGTGGCGCACGCGCTTAGTTGCTCCGCGGCATGTGGGATTTTCCTGGACCAGGGCTCGAACCCGTGTCCCCTGCATTGGCAGGCTAATTCTTTACCACTGCACCACCAGGGAAGCCCCTCGTGTGGATTTAGTTCCTGAGAGTGCTGGGCTTTTGGCTTGGAAGGGTGGGCATGGGAGTGGCAGCCACTTCCCCTGCTAGCCTGCTGGAAAAGAGGAGTATGCAGTCTCAGTAATTGTGATTGCATCGCTTGAATTGTGCACCTGTTTCCAGAGGAGAACAGAAGAGGCATGCACCTAGCTCTCGTTTCCTAGAGACAGCTGCTTCCCACGCGTGACTGACGTTGGCCCTCCTTGGTTTTACGACGGTCAGGTCACATGTCCGGCCCACAGACAATTGGATTGTTTGTTTTCCAAAAGGAAAATAGGTTTTCCCCCCTTACAGTAAACACAATACATACTCGTTAGTTAAACAAAACAAAATGAATTGTGCACACATATTCCCTGGCTCTGTCGGCTGATAGAACAAAACACCACCACCCAGCAGAAGTCAGCATACCTTGTGCCCAGATCTTGGATTCTAGGGCCATCTCCACGAAGTAACCAGGGCTTCTCAGGGAAGTAGCCGGTTCTGGAATTGGGGCAAGAAGTGTGCAAGGTGCTCCCGGAGCTGCTTGTAGCGCCAGAGCCCAAGGAAGCGCGTGTAAGAAACGTGCGCTGATGGGGTGCATCAGCGGCTCGGGAGCCGCCTGAAAGGGTTCCCAGGGCACTGGGCTGGAACTCTGAGCAACAGAGTAAGTAAGGTCGTGTCGGACTGCAGTGCACAGGGGCCCGAATATCCATGAGCCACGCGATCGCGATCCAGCGATTGAATAGATTAAATGCACGGGGAAAAGGCACAGTGCTCTGTGCAGCATTCCACACAGAGGTGGACCCTCCACCCTCCTGAAGAGGGGGCCGCGCAGACTGACGCTCTTCCAAGGAGGACAGGCTGGAAAGTTGGTGCGGGGCAGTAACTCGACAGCGAGAAACCTGAGAAACACACCTCAGCCAGGCGAGCAAGGTCCACGTCGGCAGGGATGGGTCTTGGTGACAGCACGCACCCTTGATAGGATGTGATGGGAAGGACACTTGACCTCTGGGATCCACCACCCAAAACCCACAGCCCTGTCCAATTGTGAGAATAGTGTCAGACGAGTCCCGGTAGAGGGGACCCTACAAAACACCTGACTGGCCCTCCTCGGTGTCACCAAAAACAAGGCAAGTCTGAGCAACCCTCACGGCTCAAGAGGCCTAAGGATTCATGACGACTCCGTGTAACGTGGGTCCTGGGACAGGGAAAGGACATTAGGGAAAACTGAGGAAATGTGAATAAACTGTGCGCTTCAGTTAATAGTCATTTGTCAGTATTGGTTCCTTAATTGTGGCAGATGTGCCACACTAACGTAAGATGTTAACCATAAGGGGACACAGGGTGCAGCGTGCACGGGAACTCTCGGTACCGTCTTCTCCTTTTTTCTGTAAATGTGAAACTATGCTGAAGTTAAAAGTTTATTAAAAATAGGGAATCTGAGGGACAAAGACAAAGCAGTTAAAATTGCCGAGATCATGCCGCTGAGGCGAGCTGTTTTCCAGGTCGCCCTCTAGACCCTTCTACACTGAGGTAGAAGGTGCAGCGTGAGGACTGGGGTGCTGCTCGGGAGGGTAAAGTGTGTGGTCTGCCCAGGGTCGTGAGCCTAGTTTGAAGCAGCAGACCGGGGTGGAAGCGGGCCGTGCTGTCCACAGCTCAGGAAAGCTCTGTAAATGGCTGTGCTGGCTTCTGCACACGGCGTTCGTTGGATCCTCGCACCGAAGCTTGAATCCCATTATTGGGAAGGTGATGGGAATTGAGGGCACAGGGGTTGGAGATGGAGGGTGGCTGTGTAATGATAGGAGGGTCCCTGCGGTGACCCCGCCCACCCAGAGCAGGGCTCGGCTCGGAGCCACAGGAAGCTCTGAGAGGGGAGCTCCGGGGTGTCCCCAGCCTGTGGTCATTTATTCTATCCGTTCGGATGCGGTCTGGATGGAACCTGTTGTGTTTCAGATTTTGAGGCTGGTCTGAAGGCTGGAGAGTCACCCCCATGGAAAACGGGACCACGAGCTTGGGGGGCCTTGCGTGGCTTGGCACAGCACGTGGCATTTGTCACGGCTCCCTTTTCCTTTCGCAGAGAGTCAGGAAAGACGTGGACAGAGGTACCCAGCACTCCGACATGTTCCTGCTGAAGGCTGAGGAGGGAAGAGAAGGTACGTGCGCCGTGCAGGTGACAGACCACGCGGCTGGTCTGTGTGTCGCTGTGGAAAGCGGGCAGAGGGTCGCGGGGCTGGTGGGGCACTCCATGAACAGCCCCCGTGTCCCCTCTGGGGCGTTGAGGACGCACTGAGTTAGAAACACAGGTGATGTCAGTCCATCCACAGCTCCCTTCTTGGGGGCGGGGCCACGGCCTCTGTGTCATCTCTCATTTGTTCTTGCTCAATGTTAGGACGTAGACTTTTGGAATGCATCTTGTGGGGTTGAAATGCCCACTTTTTTTTTTTTTTATTTGAAGTATAGTTAATGTACAATGTTGTGTTAGTTTCAGGTGTACAGCAAAATGATTCAGTTGTACATACGTTTTTGTTTTTCAGATTCTTTTCCCTTATAGGTTATTATAAAATATTGAGTAGAGTTCCCTGTGCTATAGAGAAGGTCTTTGTTAATTATTTTATACATAGTAGTGTGTACCTGTTAATCCCATACTCCTAATTTATCCCTCCCTGCTTTTCCCCTTTGGTAAGCATAAGTTTGTTTTCTTTGTGAGTCTGTTTCTCTCGTGAATAAGTTCATTTGCGTCATCTTTTTAGATTCCACATATAAGTTCATTTGCGTCATCTTTTTAGATTCCACATACATCTCATATGGTATTTGTCTTTCTCTGTCTGACTTCACTTAGTATGATAATCTCTAGGTCCCTCCATGTTGCTGCAAATGGCATTGTTTCATTCTTTTTCATGGCTGTGTGATATTCCATTGTGTGTGTGTTTGTGTGTGTGTGTTTGTGTGTATACACACACAAACACACACACACCCCACATCTTCTATATCCGTTCCTCTGTTGATGGACACCGAGGTGGCTTCCCAGCGCTCATTTTTAAAGCTCAGAAGTCGGGAGGTGGTTAGTTTGCATGGTGCACGTGATGGGAGAGGGGCCTGAGCGGATGGGACCCGTCTGGTCCTGGCTGCCCCTTGGCCCCTGTGAGACCCGTCTCCGTAAGACGAGAGGCCTGCTGGGCAGGAACGTTTCCTCTTTCCCGCTGTGACGTTCTTCAAGCAGAGGCTGCAGAAACGTCACGTACAAGGCGTTTCTCAGGTCCCAACCACGCCGAATTGCGGTGACTGATGGGCACGTGGGAGCCAAGGTTTAGAGCCCCTTTTACATGTCAGCGCACTTGAACTTGAAAGTGGACCGTGTTCTAGGCAGTGGGACCCCAGCCCTTGTGTTCAGCCCCCGCGTCTGGCCGTCAGGCCCTCGGCCCCCAGTGAAAAGTACATGGTGTGTCCTGAGACGCATCCGGCACGGCAGGGAAAGCGACCTCCCCCGACCACGTACAGGGCACGCTGGTGCTTATTCTCTTCTCTTCTTTAAACATTCAGATGCTGGTTGCTGTGAGTGGCCTTGTGGCCCACTAACGCGTGCCGCTCGGGCTGCGCCTCCAGGGAAGGCTTGCTCTTGGCTGCTTCTCTCTCTCTTTTTTTAAATGTTCATTAAAGAAAAAACATCCCAGTTTCTTTTTCTGGACATGTTGGGAAGACTCCCACATGTTTTGTGCCAGGCCACATCTTGAGGGTTGCTGCGTAAACACGGCGCCCGCCCAGAGGGAAGGACCACAGTGCGTGGCCCACGGGAGGTTCTGGGGGTGTCTGTGGTCGGGGCCCCGCCCGAGGGCACAGTGTACAGGATCCCCCGGAGCTGGTGCGCCCGCCTCTACCTCACCCCTGCCTTCACATCACAGCTGCACGGCACCCCTGGGCAAGTGTTGGGAGGGTGTGTGGACCCGTTCCCTACCTCAGTGCAGCCTGACCCTTGAGGAGGAGGCATGGCCTCCAGGGTGCGCCGGACCCGCAGGCGCAGAACGACGGCCATGGCATTCTGCAGGCCCCCCCTCCCCATTTCCTCTCCTCATCAGGCAGATGGGCCTGGGCTCGGGTCAACCCTTGCGGAGCCAAGCCCTCGCCAAGGTCCGGCTTCTCGGTGGCTGTGGCCCCGAACCATCAGACGCTGCTGTTTGGAGGTGTGTGCGATGAGGAGGAGGAGGAGAGCCTGGAGGGCCACTTCCTCAACGACCTGCACTTCTACGACCCCGTCAGGAACCGCTGGCTCGCGGGGCAGCTGAAGGTAGCGTGGGCCCCAGACCTGCAGCCAGTGCAGGGCCTGCCCGGCTGTCACGTCCGTCAGTGATGCCCAGGACCTCCCCGGTCACTCTGTCTGTGAGGCTCTGTCGAGCTGCCACCAACTTTACTGTCACCGTAAGCAGGGACCGGGCCGCCTCTGCCCCTGCTGCTGGCACCAGCCTGAGAGACGCGGCACAGTGGCTGCTCTCCCGGGACTGACATCCCTGGGGGCTTCATCAGGTCAGGGACCTCAGAAGCAGGGCCCTATGGCCAAAGGAGGGCGGGTGGTCCACTCTGCGGCAAAGACTGGCTCTGGTTGAAGTCCCTTGGCACCTCTGAGGGGAGTCGGGCAGCGTGTGAGGGCTGGTGTCTGCCGCCCGTTCCCCTGAGAGGTCACACCAGGCAGGGGCGGTGTGGTCCCCGGGGTGAGCCCCAGCAAGTGGATGGGGGTCCTCTGGCTGTCGGGTGCTCGCTGCCCCCCCATCCTGAATCGCGCTGCCTTGCTCTTTATCAACAGGGGCCCAAGGTGGAGAAGAGGAGGCGCAGGCGGGGCAAAAAAGGGGAGCCCGGGGGTGCCAACCAGCAGGAAATGAAGGGGACCGGGGCCCAGGAGCCCCTGGAGGTGGTCAGAGAGGTGGTGGCAGAGGACGGGACTGTGGTCACCATCAAGCAGGTGCTCGCTGCCCTGGGCCCGGCAGGACGGCCTGAGTCCGACAACGACGATGACGATGACGACGGCCCCAACGAGGCGGGTGTCCCTGCGGTGGAGCCCAGCCCCCGCTCCAATGCCATGCTGGCCGCGAAGCACGGGCGCCTTTACCTCTATGGGGGCATGTTTGAGGCTGGCGACCGCCAGGTCACCCTCAGCGACTTGTACTGCCTCGACCTTCACAAGATGGAGGAGTGGACGGTCTTGGTGGAGATGGATCCAGGTGAGGGGGTGGCACCTCTGCAGTTGCCTCGGGAGCCCCCAGCTTGTCCGCCCTGCGCCCGCCGAGAGTGCTGCACGGCTCTGCCCCCTCCCATGCCCTCAGTCCAGGGGGGAGGGCCCTGCTGCCCGGGGGCCTGTCTGTGCACGGCCGTCCCTGCAGGGGGCCCGGGGGCGGGAGCGGGCTAACCCCGACACCGCCCGTGAGCCTCGGACCTGCCCCGGCAAAGCGGACTGGACGCACATTTTCCCCGTGGTGCGCGTGTGCGCCCGGGAGCAGACACGCGGCCCACCCGTCTCCGCTGCCGTGTCGCACCACAGGCTGCGCCCGACTCACTCACTGCTCAGTCCTTGGGTCTGAGGCTGAAATCCCTTAAAATCCACACGTTTGGGCAGAGGCCCTGAGCGGCTGTGCGAGACGGCTGCTGTCTTGGAGCGCAGCTTCTCACTCTGCCCGTCTCTGCCTCGACGTGTGGGGATGTGATGTTTGCCGCGAGCTCCAGACGCACTGGGGGCGGGGCCCCCGCACTCAATGCGCGTGTCCAGGCGGAAGGTGGGCTCCTCGGGGCGGCCGCGGCTCGTGTGCAGTTTCCCCGGTGCCCTGGCCGTGCTGACACTCTGTGGTTTTCGCTTTTGCCTAAAGAATCTCAGGAGTGGCTGGAGGAGACGGACTCGGAGGAGGACAGCGATGAGGTCAGGGGCGCAGAGGGCGGCGGGGAGGACGAGGATGACGAGGAGGACGAGGCCAGCGGCGCGGAGGCCGGGGGTGAGTGTGCCGCGGGGCCAGGCCCGGCCCCCCCAGGGCTCGCAGCTCAGGTCCCTTCTCTGCCGGAGCCCTCGTTTTTATCGGTGATGAGGGAATGTACAATTTTACCAAGCTTCTGTTAAAATTTGACTTTGCTGTGGGTGTGCTCCTGAGGCCAGCTGAAGTGTTTTTTCTAACTGTGTCTGGAGTACGTTTGCGCGCTTGCTGTTTAAGCAGGGTCGTAACGGCCTCGTGACGTCCTCCATGTAAATGCGGGTGCTCACAGCGCGTTCGCTCCGTCAGGACTCAGGCCTCCTTCCCGGACTGAACGCGTTTCTTTCTTATTCCCCTCCTTCCCCACGAAAGAGCAACGCCCCTCGGCGGCACCCGGTGAGCCGTTCGCAGACTCCCTGCCCAGGACCGAGCAGTAGTGGGCGAAGCTGGCACGGGACGACGCCGGGCCCCGGAAGGAGAGTGCTGAGAGCCGCCCGGGCCGTGGCCGCGGCTTTCTCTGCTGACTCGGCCTGAGCCGCACACCAGCCAGAGCTTAGACTGCGGGGGTCGGGTTCCCCAGTCTAACCGCAGTGCGCTGCGTGCGGTTTAAAATAAACTGGACTTGGCAGGGGGCTGCCACCGCCAAGGTGGTCTTCCGTGCAGCCACCGGGCCCTGGTGGTTCTGGCGGGGCCTCTGGCTGGATCGGGGCCAAGATGAGGGCGAGGGGAGCCGCCTCCACGGCAGGCGGCACCTTGATCGTGAAGTGGAACGCTGCGGGCTTTGTGGGGTTCCCCTCTGCAAAACTAGGAGACAGGTTCTGCCCGCCTGCATGTTCAGCTGACTCTTTGATTTTTAAAAATTATCGGTAGCCGCCCACCGCCTCCTGTACTCATTTTCTTGGTTCTCTGGAGAATAAAGCGCCTGTTGTGGGCTGGTCTGCTCGCTCTGCCACGTGGCTTTGCCTGGGGTCTCTTGCAGTGCCGTGTGCCCAGCTCCTCCGGCCGCTCCCCACCTTTGGGGAGGAGGTGGTGGAGCTGTGCTCTGCCCCTCTCCCCTTCAGGCTCAAGGTCGTCATTCGCACAGCAACAGAAGAGGACAAGCAGCCGGAGGGCGGGCCCCACTGTCCCCACGCGGCCTCACCGTCCCGTGCTGGGCACGTCTGGGTCTGCGGTGCGTGGGCGCGCTCCCTGGTGCCTGCTCCAGGGTTAATGGCAGGAGGCCGCTCTTCATTTATGTAGTTGGGGCAGAGCTTGGGCTTTGAATTCACACCAGGTGAATTCATCCTCATCTAAAATATCATCAGTAACAAGAAGGCAGGATTCTTAGTTTTCAGTGACAGGCCGAACGACCCATCATTACCTTGGACGGGTCATCCTGCTCATTACCTGGAAGTTAGAAGTGAAGAGTGGGCGCACCCACCCCAGCAGAGCGGGCCCGGGCCCGGGAAGGCTTCAGTGGAAGGTTGAGGCCAACTTGCCCAGAAGCAGCCCCTCACCCCAACCAGCGCTTACTTTCTCGCCGTGCTCGGCCCCCGCACCTCTGGCCGTGTGACCTCACTCGTCAGACTTCTCCTGCTTGACTGCACGCGGATCAGAAATAGGAAGCTCTCTCCTCGCCCCTGCCCACCAGAGCCTCCCTCTGGTACGGGGCCTGGCAGAGCCCGTGGGGGTGCCGGTCACTGGGGTTGGGCAGACGCAGCCTGTGTGTGGTGGAAGGGCAGGCGCTCCGGCTTCAGCATCTTGCGGCTCCCTGTGGGTGCTGGGGCAGGGTGGCAGGGCTCAAAGCCAGGCCGGGTGCCACGGCAGGCCCGCGGGGGCCCCAGAGCCCTCCCGGTACCTGCCCTGCGTGCTCGCGATGCGAGGCCCAGGCGTACAGCTCCCGCTCTCTTGGCTGCTGCCTTGGGAGGAGGTGGTTGGGAGAGCGTCGGCCCCAACGCAGGCTTCTGTTCCCGGGGCCGCTCTTATTACAGAGGAGCCTGCAAGCAGGTGAGACTCCAAGGAGGGTGGTTTGGAATCAAACAAGTTGAAAAAGAAATGACAACCCCCCGAAGAAACTTCTGTTTTGCTCTCTGCTTTGCTGTCCGGTCCACGGGGTTGTTGCTGAGGACGCTGTTTGAGTGACAGAGGAAGAAAAGCCCAAGCTCCACACAAGGAGCTGCCTCTGCTGTGTCACCCCCGTGATTAAAGCATCCCTTCAGTGGGACAGTGGCAGGGAGAGGTGGGCGTATGCTGCAGGACTGCGGGGTGCCCAGGGTGGGCAGCGGCCAGCGCACCGTCCCCGCTTCTGCCTGCCGGCAGCTGGTTTGCTGAACCGAACGCTCCTGGCGCCTGGACGGCCAGCACAGAGCCCCAGGCCTCCGTTCCCTGCATTGCTGGAGCCAAAACAGCAGGGTGACAGCTATATTCAGGGTCAGCGAGGGCCCTGAGTGGACGTCCGTCTTGCCTGCTCCTTGGTTTGCTGACCTGTTGGTAAGACCCCCTCACTGCCCCACTTTGGACGGGTTCTGCCCCTGTCTCTCGCTGGTGCCCACCAGCTGGCCCCGTCACTCCTGCGGACACCACACCAGAGCCCCTGGAGGGCTTTGTGGGGTTTGAGTGTGAATAGCTGTGCTTTCTCCCCGCTTCCCAGGAGCAGCTCAGCTGGCTGACGGCGTCAGGCTTAGTCAGATAATTTGAGAGGGTTGGTCTAAGGCGGTGATTCCTTGGGGTTGGACTGAATTGAGCAGAAATCAAGGGAAACACCTAGCGAGCTCGGAAATCCCTGCCGCTCACAGAGTCGTCCGTGGCGTGTTTGTTAGCATGTGACAGTGGTGTTTGTTGCAGTGTGACATCCGGTTTTTGTACCAAGTGGGTGCAGGCAGGAAGTCAGTGCTCCGTGACGGTAGAAACGCGCTGGGGGACCCGACGCTGGGCGGGGCTGCCGGGGAGACGGCCGCTTCGCTGTCCTCGCGGGGTAGAGGAGGCCCTCCTGAGGCCCCGCTCAGGCACCGGCCAGGTGACACGAGAGAGACTTGTGCTTAGGGAACCCCCCCCACCAGACACCGCCCCCCCCCCCCCCCCCCGTGTGTGGGGATGCGAGTGTGACAGCGTGCCCGGAGCTTCCGCTGGAGGAGTGTAGCCCGGGGGGGACAGCAGGTCCTGCCTGGGAGGAGCGCGGTGGCTGCAGCTCGGGTGGGCGTGTGATGCCTCTGCCCGCTGCTGCCTTCCCAGGCATCTTAGGTCGGAGAGCAAAGCTGTGTGGAGGCCGTGGGTCCAGAGTGTAGAGCGCGGTCGCCTGCACTTCTGTGGAAGATCCGTCCGAGGCCAGGCCTGGTCGTCGGGGCTCTGGACACGGGCTCCAGTGGAAGCTGAGGCACCGACTGGCGCAGCTGGTGGCCACGGGGCTGGGGCCGAGGTGACCTAGGCTCTGGTCCGCCCAGCCATTCACCTCGGAGCCCCCTGGACGTGAGCCGTCTGGGGCCGAGGAGCCGCGCGGGTGCAGCCAGTGCCAGGCCCGGCCGGCAGGCTGTGCAGGAGCAGAGCGGGGGCGCTCTCTGTTCCTGGACCTGGGTCGGGACCGGGACCAGGGCAGCGCGTGGAGCGCAGGGGCCCTGAGCCGAGAACTCGGGAGGGGCGGGCTGCTCCCGGCCTCGGGGCAGGGATGGGGGTGCGGGGAGGGGGCTCTCGTCTGCGGAGCTGGGCCTCGGGGCAGGGATGGGGGTGCTGGGGGGGGGCTCTCATCTGCGGAGCTGGGCCTCGGGGCAGGGATGGGGGTGCTGGGGGGGGGCTCTCGTCTGCGGAGCTGGGCCTCGGGGCAGGGATGGGGGTGCGGGGTGGGGGCTCTCGTCTGCGGAGCTGGGCCCGGAAAGACCCCCGTGTGTCGGGAGGTTGTGGAGGTCAGAGAGACTCCAGTCGGGAAGAAAGAGTAACCGCCCCAAGAGACACATGGCTGTCGAAGTTTAAGAAAGTTAAGGTAGGTTTGGAGCAACGCTGCTGGGCGGTCCCTCGGCAGAGCGTGCCTCTGCGAGTCGCCTCTGTGTCCTCTGTTCGCTGGCAGAGGGGAGCAGGCGCGAGGTGGGCTCCCGGGTCGGTGAGGGGCCGGCGCCCAGTGGGGCAGCGCTGGCGAGGGAAGGGGGCGCATTTCAGATCCCTGCTCTCGGAGCTCTGCTGCTCAGGGTCGTAAGACCCTCCAAATACGATAGACGGACGCTGTCGGGTAACATAAACCTGGTTCCGTGAGAAGGAATTTGTGTGTGTTCATCTCAAAATGTGGGCAACAGAAGGAATTTGCAGTGAAGACACTTATAACGAGATGATGCAAGTTACCAAACTTCCAAATGGTGACGTTTATTACTAAAAGGAGCGAAATTTTTCTGTAATCTCGACAGTGTCCCTCACTTGCGGATAGTGAAGAATGTAGTAATGGTATGATTTAAACAGTTACATTCGTTAAGGAAAGTTATTTTCATTTCGGAAGCAACCAAGCCATTTTTCCAGCTAAAAGAAGGGAAGAAAGGCAAAGGTAACGTTTTAACCGCTTCATCAGTGAGAAAAATCAGAACACAGTCGACATTGCCTTTTTGTCAATGTGGAAAACGATTGCCTGTATTAACAGACAGTTTACATGTACCAGGACGTAAGGAGGGAGAAAAGAAAGTGCAGGTTGAGACCGATGTGTGAGAGAATCCACAGGAGGGCATCTGCGTCAGGTTAGTGGCTTCACCTCTGGAGTGAGGGCCCACCTGCGCGGAACGGACCGTGTGGGTTTACTTCAGTCAGGCTACGTCAGGTGGCATTTCTTTGGAGATGGCGGATGGTACCCATAAGTAGGGTCCCGCTGGAGGACATTGTCAGGGAAGCACGAGATCAGCATCAGGGGCACATCTGCCCACACGTGAGCCACGGTTCTGCAGCGCGGGGCGGACCGCCACGCAGCAGGCCCGGCGGTGAGTGCGGGCCGCATTGCTGTCACTGGAGCTGGGCTCCCGAGAGGCCCAGTGGGAAGAGCTGGGGGTCCCAGGGGTGCAGGAGCAGCACGGGGGGAGGCGGGCCCCTACCCCCTGCATTCACGCCCGTCTCCTCGCTGCACCTGCCCCCGGTGTTGGGAAGCCCTTGCTGGGGCAGTGGAGCGCGGCCCTTCCTGCCCCGTCCCTGCCCTCTGCGGGCCTTGTGTGGGGTGGGAGTCACTCACTGAGCGGCAGTCGGCTGCCTGATGGTCCTGTTGATGGCGTTCAGAGGGGGGGACCCTTTGGGCCAGGCCCGTCTCTTGGTCATGGTTGAACACAATACCTGCCGGAAAACCCTCGGTCTGCTCTGTGGTCCACACGCAGGAGGCCCTGGGATACCAGTGTGCTCTGCTCTGAAGGGACCAGGAATTCTCACGCCTGCCTTGGGTGTGTCAAGCGCTGACCTCTCAGGAGGAGCCTGGTGCCTGTCTGACCGTCCTGGCAGGCGTGGAGTGAGTTACTGAAATGGGCTGAACGAGGAACCGCCAGCGGGTGGAGGGCAGGGTCCAGCCGAGGCCCGTCTCGGCCACTCCTTGGGGCCTCCAGGGTTAGGATTGAGCTGTCACCGTGTTGCCAGGCAGCGGCTGCGCACCTGGAGACCTGCACCCACCTGTGACAGGCAGGACGGGAAGGGTGTGCACGTGTGATAGCCATGTGAGCCCCGGCTTACCGTGAGGGGTGTGTGTTGGGGGCAGCGAGGTGGGCGCGAGAGGGGTGCTGCCCCCGACCCAGGCCCGAGCCTGCTCACCGAGGCTCGCCCGGGGCTGGCTGCGTCCACACTGTGACCCACCCCCGGGGGTGCCTGCTTCCCTGAGGTGTGGGACGATCTGGAACAAAATGTGTTGCCCGTTTGCATCCCAGGCTCTTCCACGTTGGGGTGGAAGCAGACTCCAGAAGCTGCGTCTGTGCTAACGCATGCGCCGGTTCTGGGGAGCGTTTGGCATTGCTTCCATCGTCCTCAGGGGTGTCCACCTGCTTTGGGCCCCCCTCCGTGCGGCCGTCTCCTTCCTGCTGTTCCCCTGGGTGCCCGGCAGCCCCTGCTGGAGGACGGGCCCCAGCATCTCGGTGCCCGGCGCCTCGTACCCACCCTCGAGGGTGGTCCACGTCCTTGAGGTCATGTTGTCCAGGCTCATGGACATGCTGTACAAGAGCAGCTTCGTTCTCTGGTTTTACACAAAGGCAACTGCACTTTTTCTTCTTTGAAGGCTGAGTTAGTGACACTAGTCGGCACTTGGGACCGGTGGTTTTTCAGTCTTTGCTTCCTGCCCGTTTCCTGACACCTGGACAGCCCTGGGCAGGAGAGCGAGACTGACCAGGCCCCGAGCCTGGCTCCCCCTCCCTCCTGCGCCCTCATCTGGACTCTCGGTCCCCCTACGTAACTGACCAGCAGCACATCCTCGTCCCTGGCAAGATTAACAGTGACTCTGTCGTGGTGCTGACTCGATGTCACGACAGGACAAGCTGGAGGCTGTCGGTTGACTGTGGGTGGGCGGCCCGTGTGGCAGTGAGAAGAGAGGTCGTGACGTCTGGGAGGCACCTTTACGGTAAGTTTCTGGGACGGAAGGCACGGAGCATTGGAGACGAGACCTGGAAGGCTGAGCTGAGCTCGGTCCGGGGGGGGTGGGCTCCACCCAGGGCGCCTGGAGGACCCGGGCGATGGTACCCAAGCTAAAAAAAAAGGGTGAAAAACAGAAACAGTTCATTTCATTCACGCTCCCGAATATTCGTCTGCTCCAGCGGTCCGTAGCGTCTTGGGCTGGTTACCTGGGTCTCTCCCCTGGGCTCTCGGGAACGCCCTTCGGTTTTTAAGTGGGGCGGCCGTATAACTTACTGTCCAAAGTGGGACTCTTGAGATGAAAGGGAGCACTCTGATGACCAGGCTGGATGTTGGATGTTCGCCGGGCCCGGCGGGAGTCTGTGGGACCCGCACTGCGTTCTCCGTGCACCCCGGGGGAGCCGTGGGCTTCGTGCGTGTAGGAAAGCACCTGTCATCCTCCCACACGCCCCACACGGAGGGCGTCTAACAGAGAAATGGGCTTATGGTTGTTAGACGGGGTGTGGACAGTCCTTGTATTTGGAGCCCTCTCAGCCCTCCCCTGCAATGGCTTCAGCCACGGGCATTGTGTTTTTGTGGCCATGCTGAGCTTTTCTGCATGGACACCATCTTCCTCGTCAGTCGTTTGGGTGCAGGTGTCGCATACCCTGTGCAGCGTCCTCTCCCGCTCTTGCAGGTGAGGTGCGGGTGCAGCTTCCCAGCCTGGGGGTGGGGGATGGCCGGGCGGCGGCGGGGGGGGGGGGCGGCCTGTCCCCCACTCCCCGGCTCAGCGCAGGTAATGCAATTTCTCAGCCTCTGGTTTTCACATCCTAAGCACGGAAGCAGCTGTTAGGGGAGAAGATGACTCTCACGAGGTTGCTCTGGGATTAATTAAAACCTGTCAGCGCTCCGCGCCACTAGGGCCTCGCGCCAGCATCTGTTCCTGCCCCGTCCCGCGTGTCCACCAGGAACGCGCCCGGCAGGAGCGGGGTCAGCCAGCCTGGACCAGAGGGAGCTCACGGGCGCACCTGTCAGTAAACCCAGGCCTCCGGCAGGTAGGAAAGGCTGGCCAGGCTGAGCGAAAGCTTTAGGCCTGTCTGCAGGGCAGCCTGGTCTGGAAACCAGGTAAAAACTAGCTTTTAGGGCCTCTCAGACGCAGTACGTCGTGGTCTCCGTGGAATCCACTCGGAATTCACCCGGGTGTAGGGAAATGGCAGTAACGTGGGTGCTGCTCTGGTTTTCAGTTGTGTTACTGGCCGCCGGACAAGTGATGGGGCGCCGGCCAGCCCCCTGGGAGCCCCCAGCCCTGAAGCCACTGCTTGCCTCAGATGACGGGCATTTGTGCTGTTGCTTTTCTATGTAGCTATGTTACCTCAGGGTGTGTGCATGTGAGTATGTAACCTGCCTGTGTAGGTGCCATTTTGTGTCATGCAGTTACTGGAATGCACAGAAGTCTTTCTCATCTTCACAAAGCGTCGCAGACGGAATCACCAGACACACACCCCAGCGTGGACGACGCAGAGAGCTGCGACGAGGAGCAGGCATGTTTATTTGGTTCCCTCCAGGGCTGCGGCAGCCACGCGGTTGTAAAAAAGGAACAGGAGAGTAAGATGTACAAAAACGTGAACTGTCCCTTTAGAAAGTAACATCATCAGCCGTGTATTTCCCATGGATCCGCCCTCCCTCTCCTGTGTCCCCACGCCCTGAAAGAAGACCCCCAAGCGCAACCAAACCGTGAGAAGGAACGGGGGGAGTACAGTATGTAACAGAAAAAAAAAAAACTGAATTCAACGGGAACATGCTCTAATCTTTAGTTTATTTCTGGTTAAAAATATAGCAATCCAGTGCAGTGTAGTAAAGAAATCTGCTTCAAAGGTAGCAGAGAAACAGCTGAACATAAGCAAAGCAAGGCAGGGTCCACGGACGGCCGTGCCCAGGACCTTCCCAGGCGTGGGTGCAGGGGCCCCGTCTGGACGGGCCCGGGCCCCACAGACACATCCATGCACGTGGCCGGGGCTGCTCCACGGCTGGGACCACGGGGCATCCAGACAGTCCGGGACCTTATTCTTTTGTTTGGACGGTGGGACAACGCTGGCAGGGAGGGCAGACACACCAGGAACCTGGTTTGGATTGAAACAAGGTATGTTGCATATTTTGGAGATGGATATGTCATGATTGCTCAGGAATTGTCGAGCCACTGGGTTTCAACCACATTCCTGTCCTGGGACCCGACCAGCTCCAGAGTATGGATGAGGCATCTGGAAGAAATATGCATATCTGTGAGGGAGGTCGAGGCAGGCACAGGACAAGAATGTGAAAACCCGTGGGCTCAGTGACACCGAGGGAGGACGACATCGTGTGAGGGCCGTCAGGGCCGCGGACATCTGACAGCCTGGCCGCACAGCCTGCATCCTCAGCGCAGAAACGCCACGTGCTCCAAGCCCAGGCCCAACGGCAGGCTGTCCAAGTGAGGCCTTCCCCCACGCCCGCGCTGCTCCCTGGCCCCCTGGCCCTGGCGCCAGCCCCCTGGATGCCCACAGCACAGTAGCCCTGGGGTCTGGGGGTGGGGGGAGACTGGGGAAAAGAAGGACTTTGCCTTAAGACTCAGTGTCGGGGCAGCGCCGGAGGGCCGGGTGGTGATCGTTTCATGGGCAGAAGAGAAAGCAGGTCTCTGCTTCCCTAAGTAAGTGTGCAGCACAGATTTAAAGTAGAAAAAGGCCCAGGCCGCTGCCAGCTGGAGCGGGCGCCCTCTCCCGTGCCTCACGCCCGGGCTTGCCACCCGCTAGCCGCCTCGCAAGCCGCCGGACGCTCCACGGGCTCTGCCTCTGGTTGCCTCCTTTTCCACGTCCCAGACGGGGATGTGACGACGGTGGTGACTGTATTTTTTGCCATTGATTTGCCGGGATCCCTTCTCTTTCCACGTCAAGGTGGAGGGTCGGCGTGCTGGCCTCCTTCTGCCATGCCACACAGCAGAGTGTTATACAAGCAAAGAACTTTGGCTAAAATCCAAAAAACATGACCCAGAAAAAAAGGCAAACTGTGAGTAATACCCAATCACGTGGTTCTGTGAGAAGACCAGGAAGTTGTCGTTGGGTGTCCGACCTACGAGCCTTCCCTTCTGTCGTTCTGCTTTTAATGTCCCCCGTTTGTACACCAGCTGCTTTTGCTAATGCGACACTCTCCTCAGATGAAAAAGTTAATAAACAAAATGGCGACTCCGATGTTTAGCAAGATCACCATGGCGACCAGGATAGGCGCCGAGCCCTGGAACGGAAGCAGAAGAGGGGAGGTGAGCCCAAGGCCACACCCCCTCCTCCTGAGCGAAACTAGGGCTTCCCAGAGGGCCGGGGGAACGGAAGGTTCAGGCAGCGGTCAGAGGCTCCCACGAGCTTCTCAGTGTGGAGTCCTTGGGGCTTTGACCCTTTCAGACCTGCGCGCCTGGGTCCCAGCATAACCACCCGAGCTCTGCACACCTGGGACGCCAGGGGCAGCCCGCCCAGCGTGGCCCCAGACCTGGCGACGGGAGAGCCCTCTCAGTTCAGTGAACAACTAACTGCCCAGGAGCTGCGCAGCCGCCAGGAGCCCCTCGCTCTCCTGGGGCACGAGCCCACCTGGTGCTTAGACCACAGCCTCTCCCCCCCAGACCCGCCGTCCTTGAGCCTCTGCAGTGACGGTGCCAAGGCCACGGTGCTGGACAAGGATGAGGGGCGCCAGCCGCCCCAACCACCCCGGGCCTCTGCTGGAAGCCCCCTCCCGTGGAACCACTCAGCGGTGAGTACATGCCCGGCTGGAGGTGGCCACGTGCTCGTGCCACTGCCCGAAGCAGCATTGTTTTAAAGCACCCAAGACGCGCTTGAAGAGGTTTTAAAGCCACAACACGGTTCAGTGGGCTAAATATAGAACCCCTTCCTGCATCTCCCACCCTGCCCATCATTTGGCTTCCTAAAATACCCACACGCGCACCACATGCGTTTCTGGAATAGAGCTGGTATCTAGGTCCCAGCGGGAGCACCTGGGTTCAGAGAGGGCAGGCGCGTCACAGCAGCTAGCCCACCGCCCAGACGGATGCCCACAGTGGCCTCGAGGGCCGCCTTCCAACAGAAAGCTTCTCGGCCCTGGGGTCTGCCTGGCAGGTACTGGGTCCCAGAGGGCCCCGTGGGGATGCCCCGCAAGGCAGGCTCTCGGTTTCCTCGTGTTCAGATGGGGCTGAGCACGCTGTGCCCCACCAGCGGGTGAGGGGCCTGATGGCCGTTTGCACAGGGCGTCAGCGCTGGGCCGTGGGGCTGAGAAGGCGTTTCACGGGCCATTCCCGCTGCCATTCGGTCAAGGGAGCGGGGAGTGTCTACTTATGGGTGGGAGCCGGTGGGCCAAGGGCCGGCCAGGAGGTCCCTCCTGGGTGCGAGTGCCCCAGCCCTCAGCCTGGCCCAGGACCTCTGTTCTTTCCTCAACACTGCCCGCCCTCCACGGGAGGAGTGTGCTTAGGGCGGGTCTCACCCATGAGGCGTGGTCCTCACCCGTGAGCGAGGACTGAGGAAGCCGAGTCACGGCCCCACCCCGCGCATCTGATCCCACAGGCCTGCTCTCACCCACGTGGGAGCCAGACCCGTGTGTGTCCTGCCTGCTCTGGCCTCTGTGTTTCCCTCCAGGACGCAGGACGTCCCTCCAAGGTGAGGACCGTCCTAGGCAGCAGGGGGAGGTCTGGGGGCAAGGGTGGGGTCTCATGCTGTCCCGTTTCTTTTGGGGAGCTTCCAAAACCACCCAAGTGCATTTGCTGAAAAGATGGCACCTGGGAGTAGCCCTCACGTGGACCCGTCAGAAGCAGTGCAGCCCGCACCCGTGTGGACTTCCTGCAGAGGAGGGTCCTGAGAGCTGGAGGGTCGGGGGAGACCCAGGGGGACGGGCTCTCAGCCCCCAGACTGCTGGCGTCCACTCACCGTGCCGGCCTTGAGCTCATCCCCGTTCTCCTCGTCCGATTCCAGCGCCACCGGTGAGGACCTCTGGGGCGGAGAGAAGGTCAAGTCCCAGCGCAGCAGCCGGGGCTCCGCCCGGTCCCCCAGCCGCAGGCTCTCCAGCCTCTGAACGGCGGGCTCCGCGCACGAGGCCGGCCTGGCGTGCTCCTTGTTCTGGGCCGTGGAGCGCAGCCTCGGGGCCCCGAAGCCCCGGTCCTCGGCGCCCCCCTTGCTGTAGCGTCCTTTCGGGGGGTGCACCTCCTGCGCGTAGGAGTCCATCCGCAGTAGGGGTTTCATCTCCATCTCGTAGCTGCTCAGCTTCTCCTCGTCCAGCTCCAGCAGCTTGCTGCTCCCCGGGCCGGGGTTGCCGGCCCGGTGGTGGGAAGTCCAGGAGAACGTGGTGGGGGACCCCGTCCGCCGCTCCCGGGGCTTGGGGTTGCTGGGCTGCCTGTGGCCTGGGCCCCGGGCCCGGAAAGCGTCTGCGGGCTGGCCGCTGCGGAGGGCGCCGCTGCGGACGCCCCTGGAGCCCCCGGCCTTCTCCTCTCCCCAGCTGTTCCGGGCGCAGTCCCCTCCCCGGCCCTCCAGGAGCATCTGGATGTCCCCACCCCGCTCCTCGTCCACCGAGACCTGCCGGGAGAAGTGGGCCACCTTGTTCCTCGAGGCGGGGGCCGGTGGAGGGGTGGCCGTGGGGCTGGCGGGGAAGCTCTGCAGGGGGCTGTCGTCGGGGGTGGTGCCCTTGCGGTACAGCTCTGGGCTCTCCTGCTGTACGGGTGTCCCGGTGGAGATGACCTCGATGTCGTCACTGGAACGCTGACGCTTTGGCCGCTGGTACTCGAGCCCTGGATCAGGGAGGAGACGGGGAGCACAGAGGTGGGTTACTCGGACCTTCTGGGTGGAGGCCCAGTCTCACCTGAGGATGGCAGGGGACCAGGACCGGGCTATGGTGGCAGGTAGCCAGGGTACTCGCTGCCCACCAGCAGGCTGTGGGGCGAAGAAAGTGGGAGGACAGTGTTCCCAAGGCCCCTAATAGACCCCCCAACTCCCCTGTGGGCACTTCAAGGATGACCAGATTAGGACGGGCGGGGTGGACGGTCGTTCTGGTCCACGCCCCCAGCTGCAGGGGTGACCCAAGGCCCGAGAGCATGCTGGCCTGGCCTGCTCGGGGATTCTGAGGTCCCACCCCTGCGGACCCCTCCTGACAATAAAAGAAACATCTCGTGCTAGGTGACGTTCTACAAGGCAGGACTTGGACTGTTTGTGGCTGAATTCCAATGCTTCTGTTCCCTATGTTGGGTCCTGGGGTTCTCAAGGCTGCGCCAAAGGCCAGGAATCCTACCAGCAGGACCGAGAACTGCAGGCTCTGGGAGGAGAGCTCAGGGGGTGGGCCCAGAACACATTCCACCCCAAAACCTCGAGAGGCTTCCACTCGCTATGGGAAGCGTGAGTCTGAGAGGAGTGAGCCTGACCCAGGTGGGGTGGTGCATGGGGCTGGGAGGATCGTGGCCTCAGCGGGCCTCTCCGGTCAGTAATCCCCCTGCTCCAGCCTCCCTGCCTCCCTCAGGCCCGTCCCCCAAGGGGGGACGAGGGTCTCGGATCTGGCTGACGCGCAGTGGCTCCTAGCTCCTTCCAGCCCCCCCAGCCCCACCCCGAGGACAGGCGGGAGCCCCCCCGTGTCCCAGAGCTGTGCTGACCGACTCGGCCACTGCCAGTCACGCGTGGCTACTGATGGATTAGGTGAGACGAGGTGAAGCTAAAGACGCAGACCCGTGGCCGCAGTCCCTGCATGGCGGGCAGCAGCCTCGTCGGACAGAGCAGTCACAGAAGGTTCTAGCATAACCCTGGGGGGAGGAGCGCACACAGAGTCTCGGGGGGGATGCAGCGGGCTGATGGCGGCTGCGGGCAGAACCCTCGGAGGTTACTTGGCACCCCCCCCGGCTGCCCTGCCCCCAGCGGCACCGGGACTCACCGTTTTCCCTGTGCTGGAAGGAAGGGGAGAACTCTTTGGCAGTGATCCTGGCGATGCGCGCTTCCTCCTGGGCCTTCTGAGCCGCGGTGAGGGCCGCCTCAGCCTTGGCCCGGGAGTGGGAGGTCCTGGGCAGGAGAGACAGGGAGGGCGGTGAAGGCACGGGGTGGGGGGGCGGCTGCAGCAGGGGGGCCGGGACAGGGTGCCCGAGACCTCACTCACTCGGCAAACGTCCCCGGGCACCAGCCAGGCCAGGGTGCCCACCAGCTGCTCTGGGCACGGAGCGGACCGCACCCGAGCGAGAGCTGGACCTACCTAGCCTGGGATGAGTCTTCATCCCGGTGAGCCCAGGTCCTGCCGTGCGGAGGCTCCCTCCTTCCCCGGGTCCGGCTACAGGCTAGAGACCGCAGCCCATGACTGACTCATCTCTGAACCTCCAGGGACGGGCAGGTGCTCCGTGTGGACCCGACCAGAGATGACGGTCTGGGGGCAGCTGTGCGCCGCCCCCCCCCCCCCACCCGTGGGCAGAGCGGGCCACACTCCAGGGTGAGCAGCTGGCCAGCCTCGGGCAGGAAGGGGCGGGCTCGACGGCAGGACCAGCCAGCGCTCAGGAGAGGGCGCAGGGCAGGAGGAGTACGGCCCGCACGTCCCGCCCTGGCCTGCCCCTGGTGCCTGCTTAGCCTCCCCCGTCCTGTGTGAAGGGGCCTCGCTCGTCCCAGCGCCCTGCGCCTGGGCCCCCGGCCAAGCAGTTCTTCCGCCCAAACCCTGTCCCCTGGAAGCTGGCGTCACTAGCCCCGTGTGCGTGGAGGAGTCTGAGCCCTGGTCTCCAGGTGCCGAGAGAAGGCAAGTCTGTGGCCCGGGATGAGGCCCGATGCCCCTTGGCAGCTGGGGGGCGGGGGGGCGATGGACACAGCCAGCAACGCCACTGCCCTCGGGTGGGGCGCACACCCCAGGGTGGACACGGGGGCCGCGAACCCAAATGAGCCGACGACACCGCCCTGACACTTCCAGCAGCACAACCTCCCGCCCGGCGCTCAGCTGCCCCTCCCCCAGCTGAGTCCGTGTGAGACCCTTCAGGGGGCAGGACTGGGTGCCTGAAGCAGGACAGCACCCAGCATCTGAGGGTCTCACCTGCCTGCGGTTTCCATTTCTTCCTGCTTGGTGTCCTGGCTCCAGAGGCCCTGCTTCCCCCCGGGGAAGCCGAGGCAACGACGACTGATTCCCCCGAGACGAGGGCAGCCTGCCCCCCTGCCCCTGTCACCCACTCCACGGGCTTGACCTGGAGACCCCTCACTCCTCGTGAGCCACTGGCTTCTGTTTTTTCAAAATGCCACTGTGCTAACCAGGAAGAGTTTACAAGAAGAAAACCAACGTATGACGTGCACACGCGTACAACATGTACATCATCACGTGAACGTGAGTCCAGGACGCGGAGCAGCAAGTGGGCTCCAGGCTTCTGCCACCCGCCACCCGCCGCATCGCCTGGGAGCAGGACCCAAAGTCGGAAGAAACCTATGTGCAAACGCGCAGCGTTGAGCAAATTCTATCCTTAGCGTGGTTTCCTAGAAATAGGGAAAGACAACTGTCACTCAGTGTGGCTGCATCCCGTGCCCCTCGGAGTGAAAGCTGAGAAGCACCGCCTTGTAGAAGATTCCTTGGGAACTCCGCGGTTATAATTCCAGCAGAAGAGGGGCAGGAACCTCAGGGGGGCAAAGCCAGGAATAAAACACAAATTATGAATACTTAGTTTATCAGTTGTTAACACATCAGTTGATAAACCGTGGCTGCAGCCCACAGGCTCCCACACGGTGCCCCCCCCCACCCCCCCCACCCCCCCGGTGGCCAGTGCATTCCGCTGCGTCCCTAACGGCACATCCACGAGTTTACGGCACAGAGGGGCTTTCCTGTCCAGCCCTGAGTTGGAGGCTGGTAGAGGCACGCACATATCTCAAGAACCGGCAGTGTCACGTCAGAAATGAGGGTGCAGGTCAGACCTGGTGATGGCCAGTGTGAGGCCACGGTCATCCAAGGCCCATCTGGGGGCCAGAACATCGGGGACAGAGAGGAAAGGACAGATGGCAGGGTGTCCGGCTGCGTGGGGGTCCCATCGGGTGAGCCTACTCCCCACCACTTCTCCCACTCCTGCCCCATCTGCTGGGCTGGGACCCCGGTGAGCAGCCCCAGCACAGACACCCCGACTCGGAGACCCAGGGCATCCCCTGAAATTGTACCCAAGGTGCTCTGCGTGCTTTCTCCTTCCCTCGCAAGCAGGGGGTCCACGGCTTTCATTAGATCCCATGAGGTCCCAAAGCCTAAACACGCTGGTCTGGACATGGCCAGCCCCGGACGGGTCGACTTGGTTCTCTTCCCGCAGGGCGGCTTCCGTAGCCGAGAAGCACTCTGTCACGGCACGGCCCCGGCTCAGCCCAGAACCAGCTCGTGGGCCCGAGCTCGCCTCTGCTGGATGATGTGGTTTCTCCAGAACGTACCATGGGTTTGGCTTTGGTAGTAACGGTTTATTGAAATATAACTCAGAGCGTACAGCTCGCCCCTCTAAAGCATAAGCATAAATTCAGTGGTTTTTAGTCTGTTTGCGGAGCTGTACAGCCATCACCCCAGCCGATTTTAGAACTTTCCACCACCCCCAAAGGACCCCATTACCTTTATTAATCACCCCGTTTCCCCCAAAGCCTCCCCACCAGCCCTAGGCAATCAGTAGAGTTGCCTGTTGTGGACGTTTCACGCACGACTGAGTGGACTGGGGTGGAACGCACATCACAAGGTGCACCACCTGGGAGGTCCCGGGTCAGGGGCGTCCAGCACGTCCACAGGCCATGCAGCTACCACCTCTAGTTCTCGCACCTTCCCACCACCCCAGAGAGTGCCCCATCCCCAGGGCAGTCACTCCCTCCTGCAACCCCAGCACCAGGGGTCTGAGCCACAGTTCAGGGTTGACAAAGCCCCTCCCATTGCACAGATGGCGCCCACCCCGCTTCCCAGCCACGCGGCGGGGCCAGTCCTGGGCTGCTCCTGGGGTCTGAGCCAAGCACCCCGCCACGCTGTGCTGCCCCTGATCCCGGGGACCGGGGGTCGTCAGCTGGCAAATGAGCATCACGGCTGACCAGACGGGGCGCCCCCAAAGTTGGTGACATCCACCCTGAGCCTCCTGCAGGCCCTCAGAGACCGTGTCTGGGACGGGCCCGACCCTTGGGGTGCAGTGTGCTTCCGTCACAGACAACGGAACCCCGAGAAGTAAACGTGTCAGGGCCGTGCACCTAGTGGTGGTGGCGCCCCGAGTGAGGAGGCTGTGAGGACGGGAGGTCCGGGGCGGCTGAGGGGGACAGGGCTGTCGCGTCCCCAGGCACCCCCGTCATCGGAGCAGTTGTCTCGTAGCCCTAAGAGCGATAGGGACAGAGTAAAGGGACAAAGTAGGTGATTAAATAGTTAATCCCACTAGGGGATTATAAGTAAAGAAAAAAGTATGGGAGACCCCTGTGAGTTAATGATCACTCAAGAAAGCAGGTTTGCTTAACCACAAAACCAAGCAGGCTTACTTAGCAACAAAACTATGCAACAGGAGCAAGAGACATGGCCCCAAACAATAAAACAATGGCGCCACGAGACCCACATCCTGCCCAGTGAGCTCAGTAAGTTAATGATTCCTAGGACACGCTCCTGTGTGGGCACTGAAAACAAAAATATAAGGAAAAGGTGACGTACTAAAACCTGAGATGATTTACCATTTTTAGCATATGTTACCACCTTTTCGCTCATTTCCATTGTGCCATGACAGTCCTGGCTTGACCACGTAGAGACAAGAAAACTCCCCTGCCAGACGTCGGAGAGGATGGAACTGTGACGTCTGCTCAAGAATGAGGAAGAAGGTGGTCCTTACCCTCCCTGCCGCCTCCCTCACTTTTCCTTTGATTATAAAACTAGCCCACTAAGTTCTGGGTACAGCACCCTCCCGCCCGCCCACCTGTAAGCCTCACAAGTGCCTTATTCTGGTAAATCACTTCTTATCTGTCGCTTTGCCTCTGGCTGAATTCTTTCTGTGCTGAGACATAAGAAGCAGGAGCTGCTCAGAGCCCCCAGCGCCACCTAGCGGTTCCAAGAGCAGCCCGACGTGTGCACTGACAGGGGAGCATCTTAAGGTCAGGAGGGAGGATGGAAGCCAGGGGTGAGTACAGAGTGGGCGCTGGAGGGCTCTGAGCTCTCCAGGGGCCAAGGCAAGCACGGAAAGGCGTTGATGCCATTCAGGGCACTTGCCAGACAAAATCAAACCCTTGGCTCAGGAGAGAGGTGGCCAGGCCAGGCTCTGGGCCTGGAGGAAGTTTCTGGGCCTCAAGGTTTCCGGGGTGTGGGGGGGCTTCCTGTAAAGACCCCCAGTGCAGGACGTGGGGCCCTGCAGGGTGAGTTCAGTGCCAAGTGCAAAAGGCTGGAACGACCCAGAGACCAGCACTGTGGGCCTGGGAGGGGCCCGCGCGGGTCCGTGTAGGTTGGGTGGCTTGGGGCCGACACCCCCCCCCTCGCCCCCCCGAGGACTGTTCCCTGGCGCCTGCTAACAGCAGGTCCCTACGCCTGACAGCTACTGTTCTGAAAGCGACAAGTGCCGATGGTTGTGGAGCCCAGACGGGGCTCTGGACCAAGAGGTAGGACCGACACCCCCCCCCCCCCCGAGGGATGGGGCGGCAGGAACACAACCGACAGAGGCGGGGCCGGACTGCGGGGACGCTGTGGGGGGCGGCGGGTGGTCAGAGCCTTCAGAGCGACGGCCAAGTGCAGCGCACCGGACAGAGTTACGGGGACAGGGACGTGAGCAAGGGTCTGTGTATTTTGAAGCAGTGGGTTTGATGGCTCCTCGCTCAGAGGAATGACATGAACATTCCCTAAATAAGCGCCCACGTCGAAGAACCCAGCTTAAATCCCTTCAAAGGTCAGGCTAACAGGCATCATTCCAGCGCATTTCTGCACACACGTCCCAATGGCACGTATGTAAACACACGTGTGCTGTCCCCTCTGTCCCTGATGGACACGTGGCTCAGACACAACAGCCTCTCCGGGGAGGGGTTCGTCCAAAAGGCCGACAGAGGCCCAGCTTTCACAGCATGTGCTTCCCTGTTTGTCCCGAACCCTCGGAAGTAAAAACAAAAGCACCTCCTGCCCAGCCGACTGCTCCGGGCGGGGCTGGTCTGCTCCTAGGGAGGCCCTGCTGGACAGTGAGAGCCGGGTCGCCGCCCTCAGGTGGCTGCGTGGACACCTGACTTGGGCCCGGGCCTCAAAGCCAGCGCGGTGGGTGTGGCTGAGCCCCACCCCCCAGATCTGGTCCCCATTTGGACGACCCTTGACTGTCGGCTCCCAGAGAGGAGGGCCCGCCGCGCCCGCCTGCTCGGGACGCCCACACACACACACACACACACACACACACACAGCCAGAGGGATCGAAGGGGCCATGATCTGGTTCCCGCAGCTTTGCTTAGTAAAAACACACGGACGTTAATTCCCCAACATCATACGTATATTTACACATATACGTTCACACGTATATAAAAAGAACATGCTGCGGCAACCCTAAAATAAAATTAAATCAAGGCGACTGCATTTAATAGAGAAGAAACCTCCCAAGGCATCGCGAAGGCTCCCCTGAAGTGAGACTTGCAGGACTCGGCCGGCAGCCAGGTAACGGCTCCCGTGGGCACCGGTCCCTCTGGGGACACCAAGGAGGGCCGGGCCAGCTTTGTGAGCCGGCCTACGAGCCCCCGGGCCCCCACCTCCTGACGGCAGCTCCACCCACGTGCCCGGCAGCGCCTGCACCCCCGGCTCCCTGAGAGGAGGGCCCTGCGTTCCTGCCGACCAGGGGGCAAGGCGGGCAGGGCCCCCTCCAACGTGGGACACCATCTCCCATAGACAGTGCAGGGGATGGACAGCCAACCACAGGGCTGCACGAGACAAAGCCACAGGCGTGTCAGATGGGTGGACGGGCGGGGTGTGCGGTGACCTGCCTGTGTCCCTCCCAAACTTTGTCCATCTGGGAACCTGGGAATGTGACCTTATTTGGCAACGGGTGTGATAAAACCCTAGATGGCCTGGCCCCTCCAAGTGTCTGACTCAGCAGGTCTGGGCCGGGGCCCGGGAACTTGCATTCCTAGCACCCCTGGGTGAAGCTGCTGGTGGTCTGGGGGCCCCACTCTGAGAACCACTGCAGGAAAGTGGGAGCCTAGGTCTGCCCTGACCGCTCCTGCCCAGCGGCTACTGCACATCTGCAGCCAGCCCTCTGCACTCTGCCGACACGTGGTGAACCCACTCAACGTGCTCCTGCACCCGGATCGAGGTGTGCCCGCCCCCAGTGCCGCCCCGGGCCCTCCAGCTCTCCTCTACCCAAGTCGGGGCGTGCCGTCCCACTCGTGGCCGCCACCTTCCCCCACCCAATCCACACCTGACTTTCTCCGCTCGCCCTGTTCCTTGTTTCTCCTCCAACCCGAGCCCCCTCCTCCAGCCGGGTGTGTGATACCCCATCCTGGTTTTCAGGGGACGCAGCCTCCAGGCAGCTGTCACCAGTGCTGGTCGCCAAGGGGCTAAAACAGGCCTGGGGATCTCCGAAGAAAGGCCCCCTTCCCGGCCATTCACATCCAGATTCAATTCAGCACTTGTTGAGCGCCTACTGTGTGCGTGCTGGGACGCCCGGGGTGAGGAGTTGTCCACACGCTGCGTCGTGACACCTGTTGGCGGCCAGCAGTCCGGCTCGTTTCCACGTCCGTGACGACCCTGAGATCGGTGTGGGGATCGCTTCTCGCTGACAAGTGAAGAAACCGAGGCACAGGGTCTGGGCATCCACGTCCCTTTGCTGGTTCGGCCCAATCGAGGATCCAAGTTCTCTTCCAGCTCAAAAAGGTGCCCCGAGTCCACAATAAGTGATCGATCCAGAGGGTGAGTGACACAGGCTGTCGTGAGCATCTGCCTGGGAAGGGCCTGTACTGGGGTGAATAGCATCCCCAGCAAGTTCACGCCCACCCAGAGCCTGCGAACGTGGCCTTATCTGGAAATAGGGTCTGTGCAGATGTAATTAGTTAAGATGGGGTCACGCTGGATAAGAGTGGCCCTGAATCCAATGACACACGTCCTTCCATAGGGAAGAGGCCATATGAAGGCAGAGGCAGAGATTGGGGGGGATACACCAGGGCGCCCAGGAGCTGGAAGAGGCAGGAAGGACCCTCCCCCGGGGTCTCGGCAGGGAGCACGGCCCCGCCCACACCTGGGCCTCAGACTCCTAACCTCCAGACTGCGAGAATAAACAGCTGCTTTCAGGACCCCGGCTTGCGGCTGTTACAGCAGCCCCGGGTCACTACCGCAGGCAGCGAGGGGTCGTGCTTGCGCTGTGGGGACAGGGCTCCCAGAGAGCGGCAGGTACAGGCACACCTGGGCACAGCTGGGGAGGTTTCCTCTGCTCGGGAAGCAGCGGTTTTGCACGCCTGCCTGGGTGCGCTGTAGGGCCAGGGCTGGGGCTGAGGATGGGACAGGTACACACGTTTCTCTGGCCACGTGAATGACCATCTTTCAGAGGTGCAGATGTGCTCTGGGCACATTTAGGGGGAAAGGCTCCAAACGGAAGTCAGGTATCATGGGGTCCCACCTGCCCTGTTCCTCCTCCTGACGGCCCTGCAGGGTCCCGCAGCAGCCTCAGGAACCCCACGTGTGATTCCAGCTGGGGCCGTCAGGCTGGGCGTGAAGCCCTCGGTGCCAAGGTCTCCTCGACAGGCCCAGAGGTTCTTGGGGCCCCAAGGAGGGAGGGACGAGGCCCAGTCTGCCCGACAGCCCGCGGCCCTGCCCGTGCTGCCCAAGGCCGTGACCCGGCTCCACGTCCATCTCTCGTCCCCACAGCCCCCGGACAAAGGGGATGCCGGCCCCTGTCCTCCGGCGCTCATGCTGTCTTCCTGGCAGGTCATGCTGGCGATGGTGTCTGGACCTCGTAACCACCACCTGTTCCCCCTGTTTTTATAACAGCTTAATTGAGGTTGATCCACACTGCTCTAAGACCCCGTCTTCACGTGGCCATCTTCTCTGGTACAGTGGTCCCCTGACCTCTGTAAGGGCACCAGTTGTTGGACTCAGGGCCACCCTCATCCAGGACGACTGCATCTCCAGATCCTTCATTCACTTCCATCTGCAAAGACCGTCTTCCCAGGAGGGCTGCTCTCAGTTTCCGGGTGGCCGTGTCTTCTAGGTGGTACCGTTCAGCCCACTTGAGGGGGGATGGAGGCTGGCACTGCTTGGGCTGAGGGGCAGCCCCAGCCCCGGCCACGCCTGCTGAAGGGTCCTTTCATTCTAACTGTTGTTGGCAAGGCTGCCTCGAGGGCAGTGCCAGGCCTGTTACTGTCCCCGACCCTGCATGGGGCTTGTGGAGGGCAGGCGTGTCTAGGGCAGACTCGAGAGCTGTGCTTCCCTTGAAGAGAAGCTGAGGGATCAGAGCCAGGACTGAGGGGAAACAGAGGCGGGAAAAGCACACAAGCCTTCCTGTTGCAGGCAGGGCTCGTGTGTTAGCCCTTTGCTTTCACATCGTTAGATCCTCGCTAAGGGCTGCCTTCCAGCCGAGGAGCCGTGCGTCCCAATAAACGGTGCATAGACGGAGATGCGCGAGACCACCGTGTGAGTGAGTGAGAGAGTATGGTCATGGTCACGGCGGCTCCCCCAGTGACAAGGCTAAAGGCAACCTGGTCAGCCCCGAGCCCCTCACATGGGCAGCAGTGGCAGAGTGGGACCCCTGCGCTGTCTCGCCTTGAGACAGGAGATAGTTGGGCCCCAGGTGAGCAGCTGGGCTTTGTCTCCTATTGACACTGCAAGATAATGGTAAGGCAGGCAGGAGGGAGGAGCTGGGCTTATTCTTAGGGTCAAGGAGACCTCCCCCACTACACATGTGCAGAGACCTGCCTCAGGGGTCAGAGGAGGGAGGGGGTGCCAGCCCATAACATGTCCTGCCAACCTCCCAGAAACCCTCACGCTGGAATCCGTCTTGGGTAAAAGATGGGTGCACATCTGGCAGGGCCCTTGGTCAGACCAAATATGGACATGAAGCCAGACAAAGCAAGATGACTGGCCAGAGAAAACCCGGAAAACTGCCCCCATATGAGCAATTTGAACCGCCCCAAAAGCACGCGACTCTCTCTCCGAGCCCACCCTTGTGTATTTGTGTGTGTACTTTGCTTCTAATAAACATTCTGTTTCACAAATTTTCTGTCTCTTTGCTGACTTCTTTCTTCAAAGAAGACAAGAACCGGGGTCCCACTTGCAGCCACTAGCCCCTGCTTGTCTAGTGAGTAGGATTTGGTGCTCTCACCTCAGTAGCCTGGGTTCAATTCCCGGTCAGGGAACTAAGACCCCACTTCAAGCCACCGCACACTGTGGCCACCGGAAATCGGCCTCACGTGCACCCTCCCTTCAGCCCCAGGGCCCCACGAGGTGGACAAGGCCCCCATCTTGCAGACAAGACAACTTGGGGCCCAAGGGGTGGAGCGACTTGCCCGGGGCCCTGGGAGGTGGTGGCAGAGCCTGGGGCTCTTGGGACAGGTCGGCGGGGAAGGACACAGACTCCTGACACCACCGAACAGGAGCTGCAACTCAGGGCCTCGTGTGGCCCCGTCAGCTGCTCCCTGGGTTCCCCATTCAGGACCTCATGTCCCCACCCCCCACCGCCCCCCCCCCCCACCGCCATGTCATCTCTCCCTGTCCACACCTTCGGGCCGTGGAGGAGAGCAGAGATGGGGCAGGAAATGGGCAGCTGTGGAATCAAGGCTTTTTCACTAGGAGAGGCGCCGACCAGAGCCCACTGGCCGATGGGGACGTTGGTGACGCAGGACAGGAGGGGGCTGCGGTGAGCACCGGAGCGGGGGGTCAAATCGCCACGTAATCCAATTCACAGGTGAGAGAACCGAGGCCCAAGGAAACGAAGGGACAGACCCAGCACCGCCCCAGGGAATGCGGGGCTTTCGGCCCCCAAGGGCAGGTGGACTCTCTTCCTGCCTGAAAAGTGTGGTTCTTTCTTTCTCAATCCTGGGAAGATCTTTAAGCATTACCGAGAATATATGTATGTTACAGGCTAATTTGTGTTCCCCCAAATACACACGTTGGAGTTCTAACCCCGGTACCCCTGAACATGACCTTATTTGGAAGTAGAGTCTCCTTATGGAGGTAATCAAGTTAAAATGAGGTCACTTGGGTGGGCCCTGATCCACTATGACCAGTGACCTCGGAAAAAGACAGACCAGGACACAGACACACAGGGGGGCGACCACATGAGGACACAGGGAGGAGAGAGCCGTGTACGTGCCGGTGAGAGAGTCTCTGAAACCAACCTGGCGACACCTTGATGTCAGCCATCCAGCCTCCAGGGCTGGGAGGAAATAAATCTGTTGTCCGCGCCCCCGTCCACTGCCTCAGCCGATCCACACAAGTAAGGCAGGCGACTGGCAGTATCTTCCAAAATGATTAAAGTCAAAAAAGAACAGTATAATACAAAACAAGTCCCTTGTTGCAACTATTTCAATGGGGTTTTCTACCGGAGCCAGGAAACTCGGGGTCGGGGGAAAGGGGTCTGTAGTGCCTGAACCCCACCTGAGTCCCTGAAAAGGGTTATTTCATTTGGTCAGACCCAGTTTGAACATCAAAGACTGGAGCAGCCCAGAGAGCCGGAGAACATTCTGGATCAAACCAGGACAGCCAGCCTCTCTGCCTCCTGCCAGGTCTCCCCCACCTCCTCCCCCCTTTTCTTTTCCTACTAAAACATCTTCAAAGACAGAGGAAGAAAAACTCAAAGTGAAGAAGGAAATGGTGTCCAGTGTACCGGCGGGTCCAGCAAGGCTCACTCACAAGCACAGAAACAGATGGGGGTCAAAAGGCCGTCACAGAGGGACGTGCAGCGCCAGTGCCCCGCACACCAGCTGGAGATGAGCAAGGCCCCGGCTGCCAGGGGCGTGGGGCAGGATCTGAGGCCAGGAGGCACCTGTGCCCGACACCGAGACCCCGCCCAGGGAGCAGCCTCGGGATCTCTAGAAGGGTCCTGGGGCTGCCGTAACGAATGACCGCAAACTGGGGGCGTAAAGAGAAACTTATTCGCTCCCAGCTCCGGAGGTGGGAAGTCCAACCCTCCCCCCCGCCCCAAAGGCCCAGGGGAGACTCTGTGCCGGGCCTGCCTCCCAGCTCCGGCGGGGCTGGCAGTCCTTGACATTCCTTGTGGGGCTGCAGCCAGCCTCTGCCGCCGTCTTCCTGTGGCCTCTCCCTGTGTCTCTTTGTCTTTCCTCTTCTGTCTCTTATAAGGACACTCATCACTGCATTTAGGGCACCCTGATCCAGGATGATCTCATGTCAAGAGCTTTAATTACATCTGCAAAGACTCTTACTCCAAATAAGGGCATAGTCTGAGGTTCCAGCTGGACAGATCTTTTGGGGTCCACCGTCTAACCTACTATGGGGTATTAATGCTCCATTTCTTTGGGACCTTTGATCCCAGGCCAAATATCACTCCCAGGAAGCAGTCCTGACCCCCTCCCACCCCCAGGAGCATTCCGGGCTTCCCAGGACCGGCGTCATGGCCCAGGAAGGTGTGATGGGGGTGAAGGGGTGAGTGTTGACATCCAGCCTCCTGCCCACTGGCTGCTTCGTCTGGGGCAGGCCATGCCTCTTTGGGCCTTAGTCTCCTCAAGTGAAGAAGCTATAGTAACAAGGATCCTTGTGGGATCTCGGTAGAGACTCCTGAGATAAGGCGTGGACAGCACACAGCCCAGTTTTCCTTATTAGTGGCTGCTCTGTAGATGAGGCTTTTTAAAGAGCAGCTTTACTGAGGTGTAATTCACATCCCATGACATCCTCCTATTTAAGGGTGCAGCTCAGGGGTATTTAGTATATTTAGGTTATGGCGATGGCCGCATGACTCTCATTTTACATTTTCATCACCTTTAAGACACCTCATATCCATTAGCGTCACTCCCTCCCTGTTCCCCGGCTCCCGGCAACTGCCAGCCTGCTGCCAGCCTGCTTTCTGTTTCGTTGCTGTTCTGATGGAAGTATTTCAAGGAGGAATTAAGGGCCAAGGGCTGGCAGGGGAGAGGCAGCTGCATTTGAATCGGGTGCAGCGGGGGTGGGTGCTGGGAAAGGTGGGACGGGTGACCTGGGGGCAGGGCCAGCACCGCAGCCCCCTCCCTGCTCTCCGCGGTGCCCTGGCCATCTCTGAACTTCCTTTGCTGTGCTGTTCTTTTCCAAGTTAAAAGAAACCCTTTGCCATGAAAATACATAAAAGTCTAGAAAACCACCCTCCTGGAACAAAACAGAAAACGACAGAGACGAGGGTAGAAAACTCAACCCAGACACGGAAACGCCTTCCCACAGCAGGGCTCAGTCACCACCGACACCCGCTGGGAGAGCAGGTCTGTTGGGCTCACTTGTCCACTTGCTCCTGGCGTCCTGACCTGGTGCGACCATGTGCCAGACACGTGGGGACACCACAGACTCAGCGCACAGGGGCAGGTCCTGCCCCGACCGGGCGGAAGTCCTGATGAGGAGGCCGGTCTGGACACGACCACGGAGCAGTGGGCACTGGCCACGCTCCGGAGGGGACACGGGCCTCCCCGAGGCCTGAGAGGCGAGGAGGAGCTGGCCCGGCCAAGAGTCCCGGGATGAAGAGGCAGCGAGCGCCGAGGCCCAGGGCGGGGGGCCGAGCAGCGTGCAGGGGCGCTGGGGCGGCGGTGGGGACGACCCTGAGGAGGTGGGCTTCAAGCCTGCCACTGTCCGGCTAGTGTGGCTTTCAAAAAATATATAATATACATATACACGCATGCATGTGTGTACACGTGTGTTCTTTAAAAGAAGGTTTAGGGGCTTCTCTGGTGGCGCAGTGGTTGAGAATCCGCCTGCCGATGCAGGGGACACGGGTTCGAGCCCTGTTCCGGGAAGATCCCACATGCCACGGAGCAACTAAGCCCGTGCGCCACATCTACTGAGCCTGCGCTCTAGAGCCCGCGAGCCACAACTACTGAGCCCGCGTGCCACAACTACCGAAGCCCATGCTCCTAGAGCCCGTGCTCCCAACAAGAGAAGCCACCGCAATGAGAAGCCCGCGCACCACAATGAAGAGTAGCCCCAGCTCGCCACAACTAGAGAAAGCCCACGCGCGGCAACGAAGACCCTACGCAGCCATAAAGAAAGAGAGAGGAAGGGAGGAAGGAAGGAGAGAGATATATACCCTGCTAAACGGACCATTAAAAATAGATATGATGGGGACTTCCCTGGTGGTCCAGTGGTTCAGAATCTGCCTTCCAATGCAGGGGACGCGGGTTTGAGCCCCGGTCCGGGAAGATCCCACATGCCATGGAACAACTAAGCCCGTGCGCCACAACTACTGAGCCTGCGCTCTAGAGCCCACGAGCCACAACTACTGAGCCCGCATGCCACAACTACTGAGCCCACAGGCCTAGAGCCCGTGCTCCGCAACAAGAAGCCACTGCACCACAATGAAGAGTAGCCCCTGCTCGCCCCAACTAGAGAAAGCCCGCGTGCAGTAATGAAGACCCAACGCAGCCAAAAATAAATAAATAAGTTTATTTTTTTTAAAAAAAGGTTTAAATAAAAACTGTGGAGAATGAATGTAAATTCCCCTTCCAACCTCTCCCCCATCTACTCAACACCCCACAGTAGCTACTCTTAATTCTGGTCGACACCCTTCCAACTCTTTTTCTACATACGGGAATCCCTTGCTTCTCAAAAGTTCACTTTACGCCACTTTGCTTTTACAAAAGACCTACACTCATCCCTGTTTTCCATAACTGAAAGAAGATTTTCGTGCTTATGAGAAGAAGAGAAAATCGAAAACAGCGTTCAGTGTTTGCTTTGCAGCGAGAGGGGCCCCGTCAAGCCCCTTCCCAGGGGCCCACGTTCAGCATCTCAGCGTCAGGCCGCCAGAGCTGTGAAGTATGTCAGTATCTGTGCTGCGTCTGGACTTTTTTGGGCATCCGACAGCCAGACGTGTCCTGAGGTCATGGCTTCTTCGCCTTATGCCATTCTGGCTCAGGAGAAGTTTCACAGAAGCGCTCTGCTTTCGGATAGCGGGGGAGGCTTGTACTGACAGGCATGCTCATCTGATTTCTGAAGTACGAATGGGGTCACACTGTACATACTTCTTCCTGTGACTCGTTTTTGCCTTTAATATATCCTGAACACCTCTGCTTATGACTTCCCCACTGTTTTCCGTACTGTTTCCGATGGCTGCACGAACCTGCACTGTGTGTACGACACCGGCCCTCACACACTCACACACGCTAGAAAGTTTGGACCCAGACGTCAGCTCACCCCACTTGGCTCTGCCTCTTGCCTTCTCTGTTGTTGTTTTCACCTAACACTGTACCTTGGAGATTGTTCCACACCAGCAAACAGGCCTTTCTTGTTCTTTTTAATGGATTTTGTGCCAAAATACATTGAGCCTGCCCTGCTGACAGACGTGTAGGCTGTTCTCCATCTTCTGCTTTTACAAATCAAGGTCCAATGACATCCTTGTGCATTTGGTATCTCACACACAAATCCATCTACAGGACACGTTTCCAGAATTGCGGGTGCCCGTTTCCCCACATCTCCAATTCAGCAGGAATCCTTTTTTTTGTTCCTTCCCAAGCTGACAGGTGAAACAGTATTATATCCGTGTAGTTTTCTCTCTCTTTCGTTAAATATCCTTGTAGTTTTGGGACTTCCCTGGTGGTGTAGTGGTTAGGAATCCGCCTGCCAATGCAGGGAACACGGGTTCAAGCCCTGGTCCGGGAAGATCCCACATGCCGCAGAGCAACGAAGCCCGTGCACCACAACTACTGAGCCTGCGCTCTAGAGCCCGTGCACCACAACGACTGAGCCCACGAGCCACAACTACTGAGCCCACGAGCCACAACTACTGAAGCCCGCAAGCCTAGAGCCCGTGCTCCACAACAAGAGAAGCCACCGCAGTGAGAAGCCTGCGCACCGCAACGAAGAGTAGCCCCCGCTCGCCACAACTAGAGAAAGCCCGCGCGCAGCAACAAAGACCCAACGCAGCCATAAACAAATAAATAAACTTATTAAGAAGAAAATATTTAAAAATATATATATATCCTTGTAGTTTTAATTTGCACTTTGGGAGTGGGTTTCCTTGTTGATCTGTAGCACTGTTCATAAGGAAACTCTGAGGCTGCCACAGCCATCCCCCACCCCATTTTGCAGGTGAGAACACTGAGGCCTCTGCAGGCAGGGCCCTGCCAGGGGCACGGCTGGTGCGTTGACCACCTCCAGCCAGAAGCCCAGCCACAGTCTGAGCCGGGCAAGCCCACAGAGAAGGGCCTGTGATCAGGGGGGTGGGCGTGGGCGTGGGGAGAGGCACGCCCCAGTTGCCAAGGCAACCCACAGGCTCCCGCTCATTAGAAACGCAAGTCTCTTAAAGAGTCGACTTTCCAACATCATTTCTCCCTCCCTCCTGCCGCCTCCCCCCAGGCTGTGGTCTATGTTTAGACCGAGCGCCCCCCTCCTCCTCCCTCACCCCACACCCCAAGCCCCCGCACACCAGGAATAGCAGGCGAGCTGCCGCCCCGCAAGTAGCCTATATACCCACTGAGCGAGTGGGAGACGGCCGATCCCAGCACCGCGTTTCTCAGGGGTTGTCTGCGCGCCCAGACAGGGTGGGTGTCGGGAGGGGCCGGGGCAGGGGTGGGCGCTGTCTCGCTCTCCAGCATGAAAGGCCCCTCCCCATCGAGTCCATGTTACTTAGAAGCCAGTTGGAAGTGTGTCCCTGTCCTCTGGTTTGCCTACTTAATGCCCTGCTTGAAACCTGGACTTTGAAATAACTCAGTTGTATTCAGTTTAATAAGGCACCAGTCTGTCCACGATGTCTGGACCGGGCCCAGGGCTGCTGGCCGCCTAGGCTCTCCAGGAACCTCGAGGTGGCCTGCCCCATCTCCCACCAAACTGCCGTGACCCGGCCGGCTCAGGGGTCATGAGACACAGGAGGAATACGGGGGGAGGCTGGCCGGGGGACGGCGCCGTGTGTGAGGGACGGACCCTCACCCGGGGTCCGCCCGCGGATCCCAGCACCTGGCTGTTCACACAGCAGAAGCAACAGGCGCTGATCGATAGAATAAACAAAATCAGGCCAGGCCGGGCCCTGGGGGACCTTGGAGAGCAGCAGGATGTTGGTCAGGGGCCGTGCTCCGTGCCCCCAGGCCTGCGGGGAGGGCCCTCCACTGCCGACACCCCGCGGACGCTCCACGCGGGCTCACTTCTACCAGGGCCTCAGTAACGGGAGGAGCGGAGACAAAGGCCACTCAGAGGCGGTGCCATCTTCCTGGCAGATCCCCCGAGGCCACCACCCCGCAGCTGGGTACGCGTGGGTGCAGCAGTCACCCACCCGTGCCCGTTCACACCCCTCCTCACAACCCTGTCCTGTCATTCCTTCTGGTCCCTCAGAGTGAGGGCGAGCTGGGTCAGGGCCTCGGGCTCCTAGGAACCAGCTGCCGGCGATGGGATGGGCCTCGCTCCCTCCCTGACCTGCTGCAGAAAGCCTCCCCATCTCCACCCCGGAAGGGCTGAGATGGGCTAAAGGAACAACTCCCATGGCCTCCTGGACACGGGCGCTTGGGCCATAGGACACGGGGCTGGGTTCCACGTGCAGCCGGACCCTTGCTGTGGGACGCCGGCACGTGGCTCCAGCCTCTCCGAGCCCCAGAGCCCCTAAACGTAAGATCCTCATCCAGAGAGGGAGCACAGGCAGGCCCTCCGCAGGGCCAGGCGCCGGAGCCGTGCCCCGGATGAGCTGCTGTTATCGCCACGACCGTTGTTGCTTTCCCTCTGCCTGACCCAGCTTGGCTTCCCCTCCACCCGGACGGGTGGCTCTCACACATCCTGCCTCCTGGCGCCAGCAGCCCAACGCCCCGCACTTCCCCCTCCCAGCGCCCGGTGCTAGGATGACCCACTTTACAGACGAGGACGCCGAGGCACAGGGGAGGTTCAACAACCTGCCTCAGGTGACAGACAAGCAGCTGGGCGGGGGGGTGGGGTGGGCGGTGGGGAGCGGGGAGAAGAGATCCTGCCCACCCAGCTCAGGTGCCCGCCTTCCCACTCGGATGCGGCACCAGTCTGGGCGCAAGCTTTAGCCTGAAGGTAACCAGTCTCTCCTTTTCTCAGGCCCTCCCGAGTCAGGTGTTGGGGAGACGAGACACCCGCTCTGGGCGCTGAGCCCCACTCTGCAGGGGGCATTGTGGATCAGGAATCCTCTACCCACTGACCTGACCAGGTTTCCCGCAGGTGTGGAGGGGAGACCAGGGGCTTTCAGCCGACTCCACCCCTGCACCTCCTGCTTCCCGCACCCCCCGCTGCAGATGATGGCACCCCCAGGAGGGCCCAGAGCAGACCTCCCCCGACTACAGATACCCCTTGTCCCATCTGGCACGAGATGGCAGTGGCCAGCAGCGTCTCAACATTCCTGCGTACAGCTGGAGAAGCTGGGAGAGATTTCCTTACTAATTTCCTTCAGTTCTCCGAAGGCAGAGCTGCACGAGCTTAACCTCACGGGACCTCAGAGAGGATTATGAGATGTCTGTAAGGTGTCTGGAGCTCCCTGGAGGCCCGATCTGGGCGAGCGCACGGAGCCCACTGGAGGCGTACAGGTCCCGGTCCCGGCCGGCGTTCCTTGCGGAGGAGGGCAAGGAGGTGGCACTGGAGTCCAGCTCCTTGGTCAGTACTGTTGAGGGCACGGGGGGCTCAGCGCCAGCCACGGAAGGACCTCTGTAGAAGACTGAGCATCCATCACGCCAGGGAGGGAGGGGACGGGGCCTGTCCTGTCTCGAGCAGCGTCCGCCTCGATCAGCAGCTCCGACTCTCCCTGGACACCGGGCAGGGCCAGCCTGACGGGGCACTCTGCACGGAGTCAAGCTCCCCCGACCCTCGCACGACAGACGGGAGATGTTATCGCCTCCTCTGTGTATCCGAGTGGGATGAAGGCTCAGCCGTGCTCACCCACCATTTGAGAAGAACCGGAAAGGGTGTTCCTGAAAAGTGTGTGAGCGTGGGACCCGCCTTCAAGTGCCTGTATGGGGGACGGGCCTCGGTGGAACCGCAAGTCCAGGTCAGCTCCACACCGGAGAAGGCAACACTGCAGAAGCAAGGCCAGCTCCAAGTGCCAGGTCAGCTCCACCTGAGGCCAAGCTCTCAAGCATTCAGGCAGCAAATGTGCTGAGGCTGGGACGGAGATCAGGAGGACTTCCCGGAGGAAGTGCAGCTGAAGGCAGAGGGGCCTGGAGCGGACGGAGGAAGGACAAGGAACCAATGTCGGAGGAAACAGGGGGCCGGCATGCTCTGCTCGCTGATGCACAGCCGAAGAAAAGAAACCCCCAAAGCAGGACGGATGGAGCCCGAAGACTCCACTTGTGGCCCAGTGCCTGTCGAGCTGGAGTACAGCACGACGCCTACAGACAGAGTCAGAGGGCTGGCCTAGGGCAGGGGGCTGCCACCTACAGCCCACCGCCAAATGTGGCCGACGCCTGGAGCTGAGAGTGGATTTTGCATTTTTAAGGATTTTACAAAAAAGAGAAGATTCTATGACACAGACCACAGGGCCGGCAAAGCCCAAGATACTTACTGTCTTGTTCTTTACAGGAAAAGCGTGCTGACACTGATCTAGGGGAACTTTGTGGGTCAAAGTCTCACCCCTTTATCTCCGAGGCCCTGAGATGGGGGTACCTTGTCCTAGACCCCCAGCTGTCACCACCAAGGGCTAGGACCCGGTTCTCCACGCAGGTGTCGGGACACTGGTGCTGCACAGGCTGCCTGGGGTCAGGGTCAGCCGTTAGATCCGACTTCAAAGCCGAGGACGGAGCCGATGATGACCAACATGCCAACTGGGGACGGGACATTCTGGAGAACAGACGAGGTGCTTTGTCTAAACGGCCTCATCAAAGGGAGGAACGTGGATGTGGTGGGCAGGCGCCAGCTGGGCTGGGCGGGACATGTGCGCAAGCTGGACTCGGGCAGGGGACAGTTTTAGAGGTCAGCGAGCTGCGGGGGGCCCCGAGTCCCGCCCGGTGAGCCTCGCCCGCCCCTCCCCTCCGCCCCCAGCTTCCTGCCCCCGCCGCCACCAGCCCGTGGGCGGGGTCCAGGCCTCAGAGCCACAAGGGAAGGCGTGGTGAAGGCTCCATGCCACGGGCTCACGGGAGACCATTCCCACAGCCTGCAGGGGGAAAGGGGTCTCCACACAGACGGGCAGGTGGGAGACACCAAAGCCCCCGCCGGCCCCGGCCTGCGGGACCAGCCCCCAGGATGAGACAGGAGGTCCCAGGCAGCGCTGGCCCGGGGTCCGGGGCTGGCGTCCCTGAGCGCTCCCCAGGGAAGAAGGTTCTAGTGCAGCCAATTGCAGTGAGCCCGTTACTTCCTGTCGGCTCCTCACTCGCCCACACGTCAAAGGCATGAGCTTGGGGCGACAGCTCCCAGGTTTATCTTGCAAGAAACAACCACTGCACGCTGGCTGTTTGCAGGCGGGACCTAGGTGAGCAGAGATGGGACGGTTCCCGCTCATCAGATGTTCAAATCCTGAGCAGTGGAGGCTTGGGGACAGACATCCGAGCCGGGCAGGGGGCAAGGCGGACCCTGCCGTGACCGGGGCCTCACAGAGCTATGCTGGCTACTAGGTGGGACCCTGGACAAATCACAGGGCCCCCGGGGCCTCAGTTTCCCCATGTGTGAAGCACGGCCCATGACACCCCTGTCACCAAGGCATCGTGAGGACAGCAAGGGCGGGCGGCCCTCGCTTAGGGGGTTTGAGTCTGGCGTTCCCTCTCCGCCTGCCACCAGCCTCCGCCGAGGTCACTTATTCAGTGACGGTCGTCTGTCCGCTAGGCGGCCCCAGAGGCGACAGAGTCTCATCCTGCTGCACCTGCAGCTCTGAACCACTGGCTCCAGTGACCTGTCTCCAGCCCTACCCGGGGCCCTCAGGAAGGAGGTCCTGCTGGTCCAATCTTGTCGTGTCTTCAGGTGGTGGCACCGAGCCAGACACCTGGGGACAGACGGTGAAGGAGACTCAGTCCTGGCCTTCAGCCACCGAGCACCGCCCACCGTCTTCCCATCTGTGAAGTGGGACGGTTACCGGGTAGGTGAGTCACCCACACGAGGCCCTGGGACACAGCCAGGCTCGGTGAGACCGAGGCAGTTATACCCAGACGTCCGGGGCCACAGAGTGAGGATGGAGGAGGGGCTTCTGCCAGACCCGGCTGGGGGAGCACGTAAAGATGGGAGCAGTGCGCACGGCACCGCTTCCCACGTTCGGTGGGCACACACACACCCACCACAGTGCCTCTGCACGTGACAAACGCGGAGTTTGGACGGGGCGCGGGTGGGGTGGGTGTGCCCGATGCGGGGCCAGGGGCTTCACACCCGGGAGCACCGACACAGTGGGCTTGGGGTGTCTACGCTTTTGCATTCCCTTGTGGCTCGGTTCAGCGGGATGTCCGCATTCACCAGGGCTTCTAGCGGATGAAACTGTGAGAAAACAGGTGATTTGTCTTATGTTCAGACTGTTCCCTAATATATCAATCATGTTAAGCAAATTCATGTTTTCATAGCAAACGCTGGGGGCAGGGCTGAATGTACAAATACTCTTCACCCACTAGTCGACCTTGACCCTGGAGACAGCTGTACATGGCCCAACCCTCAGTGGGCTCGGCGCACCCTGGGCCAGACCCAGGTGGACCACAGAGAGGCCGCTGGGGGGTCAGCAAAGGAGGGTCTGAGGCCCCCGAGTCTCCTGCTGTACCCACCCCACAGGAGCTCAGCCCTAAAACGAACCCCCAAAGACGCCAGTGCCCAACTCCACCACCAACAGCCGTAAAATTAACCCAGGCCTGTTAGCCGACAGTGTCAGAAATCAGACACGAGCCTGGCAAAATCAGGCAGTGGGGCAAAAATCTAACTCTTCCCCTGGTTTGTGTTTCACGGGGATGCAGAGTCCACTGCCAACAAAACCCACTGGCCCCCGGGGTCCTCGAAGGTGGACGGAGCACTTCAAGGCCAGGCACCTCCCAGTGACAGGGTGTGGCCGTCTGCAACTCCTCTCGGCCAGCGGTGGGCAGGGGAAGCCCACGGCCTGTTTCAGGATGGTTTTAAACACACAAAATTAAAGACGTGATGTTACGAAGAAACCGATTGTTCTGCGGTGTAAAGTTATTTACGTTACATTTGTGACAGTCACATGTCCTGCCAGCTCCTTGGTGAGCACGTGACAGATCAAGGCCTAAAACCACCAGAATTTAGGCATCTGAAACCTCCACACGTGATGAACCATCTGAGGCTCCCCTGGCAGCAAAGTCCGGGCTCTGCCGCCTCGGGGGCCAGGAGCCTACGTTCATACATGGGGAAATGGGGAAACGCTCATCTTCTCTAGAAGCCAGCGCGACGCGGATGTAACTGTCCCCATCCCATCGCACTCTGAGCTGTTGTGCTGATGAGGGGCGGGGGGATGAGACAGCATTTTTGTCAGTCCGCTCCGTGCCCGGCACTGTTCTAAGCTCTGAAAGGCAGGTACTATTATTATCCCATTCGACAGATGGGAAAACTAGGCTCAGATAAACTACGGTGAGTTCCAGGAGATCCATCGGGTGTGTCCCAGGAGGACGTGGGATTCCCCCAAAGCTGACATCCAGCCGGGCGACCCCAGACCAGACGTCTCCCTCCAGCTTTATGAGGACTCGCCATTGAGTGCCCAGGACGCCCCGTGGGGGGGTTCCGCCGTCCCATCCTGTGGGCGAGGACAGCAAGGCTCAGGAGGTGACCTGACATGTGATCACGGGCGCATCCAGGAAGAGGTGTCTGCAGGGGGCGTGGAGACCCTCCTGGGAGCTGGTGGCCTCCCCTCCAGGACCCGGGGAGACTGAGGGCTGCCGGGAAACAGGCGGACGAGTGCAGGGCCGAGGGGCCAGTTCTGCAGGGAGCCCGGGGACGGGCGAGTGGACAGTCATCCAGCCACCTGCAGAGCAGAGTCCTGGGAGCGACTCCCGGGGCCCCCTTAGACCCTGAAGACCTCCATCCAGCCGAGAAGGCACCCAGGTCTGCTCTGGGGAAAGGCTCAGTCCCCCGAGTCAGGCTCCAGGGAGAGGCCTCCTAGGAGGGGACTCGCTGGTCTAGAAAGTTCTCCCGGGCAACACTAACAACCCAGCCCCCACCTCCTGGGAGCTGAGGGCTCGGCCAGCACCGTGGCGCCACCCCCTCGGCCCCTACCTCTGCCTCGGGACGGGTCCTGTGGCAGCTTCACTTCACAGACGGGGAAACCGAGGCTCAGAGATGCGCGGGCGCTTGCCCCGTGTCTCAGAGCAGCGAGCGCAGGACCGGGGCCTGGGCGCCCACACACCCCTGGGGGTCTCGGGAAGCCCTCTCCTCCACAGGGGCCACGGCACACCCGTGACCTCTCACCAGGTCAGCTTGGCCGACACCCTATGGTGTGAAGTATGGGGGACCCTGTCCTACCGAAGACCCCAAGACTTGATGCCCACCCAAGGCCATTCACACACCAGGAGGGACGGGCAGTGGCGGCCCTGAGAGGGGGCACCTCATTCGGCCTGGAGAGGGTCCCGAAGGCCCTGGAGAAGGGGCGCCGGGGCTCAGGTAAAGGACAGCAGGCAGGGGCCCTGCAGGTGGAGGCACAGAACCCGAGAGCCTGGCTGCAGGGGCCAGTGTGGCTGGCGGGGGGTGGGGGGGGCGGGAAGGGGGTGTCAGGAGAAGAGACCTGGGAGAGCTGGATGGGGCTGCCACCTTTGGGGCCCGAGGGACCCAGGGAGGAGGGGCTGGAAGAGGGGGAGGAGGAGGGGCTGGGGGAAGGAGAGGAGGAGGGGCTGGAAGAGGGGGAGGAGGAGGGGCTGGGGGAAGGAGAGGAGGAGGGGCTGGAAGAGGGGGAGGAGGAGGGGCTGGGGGAAGGAGAGGAGGAGGGGCTGGGGAAGGGGGAGGAGGAGGGGCTGGGGGAAGGAGAGGAGGAGGGGCTGGAAGAGGGGGAGGAGGAGGGGCTGGGGAGGGGGAGGAGGAGGGGCTGGGGGAAGGGGAGGAGGAGGGGCTGGGGGAGGGGGAGGAGGAGGGGCTGGGGGAAGCGGAGGAGGAGGGGCTGGGGGAGGGAGAGGAGGAGGGACTGAGGGAAGGGGAGGAGGGGCTGGGGGAAGGGGAGGAGGGGCTGGGGGAGGGGGAGGAGGGGGGTTGGGGGAGGGGAGGGGAGGGGAGGGGGGAGGAGGAAGGGGAAGGAGGGGGCCTGGGGGAGGGAGAGGAGGGCTAGGGGCCCTGCAGACCAGCGCCAGGCCCCAGACGCAGGGCGGGCTGTCTCCAGCCTGGGCTGGGGCCCCCCGACTGGCCGGGTGTCTCGGCCAGCACCAGTGATGACCGAGGTCGCAGACACGGTGGCACCCTGCCGGTGATCGTGCCCTTGTTCGGCCCCTTCACGTAATTATTCCGCAGTCAGGCCTCCTGCCGGGAACAGCTAACAAGGGCGCATTCAGTCGGAAAGGCAGGAGCCGGAAAGGCAGGAGCCGGGCTGAAGGGGCAGACGCTGTGGCTCCAGGCCCTCACCCAGCCCGGCTCCCAGCCACCCCTCCCCGCCCCCTGCCCACCAGGCTGGGGTTCAGACTCCCTTACATAAACCCCGCCAGCAGGCCCCACGCAGAGGGCCTGAGAAGGAAGACAGTCAGGAAGGCCGGCTGCTTGTTCAACTTCCCCACGGCGGGAGCACAGCCCTACACCCCACCTCCCCGCCACCACTGCCCACACGTGGGGTCAGCTGCAAGTCTTCCTTCTCACTGTCCTCCCTTGCCCGTTATGCCCTGGGTCTGTGCCAGAGTCCACAGGTGGAGAGACGGAGACATAGAGATGGAACCCTTGTCCTAATGCTCTTCCCAAAAGGCAAACACAGAAGTCTCCACCCGGATGCTGCATTTGGGGTTCAAATCCTGGCTCGGCTATTGAACGGCTATGACCCCAGGAGCGGACTTTCACTTGCTCTCACTCATTCGTAAAGTATTTGCTGAGCACCTCCAAGGTGCCAGGTTCTCGTCTGGCCCCGGAGACACCAGTCAACAAACGGGCAGCACCCTGCACCCAAAGAGTGAGGGGTCTAGGGCAGGTGGGGTGGACAAAGCCAGGTCCCACAGCCCCAAGACAGGGCAGCACAGGCCACGCCGCAGGACCCTGGCCCCCAGGGCTCACCTAGGTCCTCAAGAATGGCCGTTCTGTGGCCAGGTGTGGCAGGAACAGCTGCTGCCCTTCCAGTAACCACTGGCCCCACTCCCCTGTAGCAGGGCATGGCCACCTGGAATAAGGACTACATTTCCCAGCCTCCCTTGCAGCTGGGTGGCCATGTGACTACATTCTGGCCAATGGGGTGTGAGCACAGTGCCACGTGCACCTTGGAGGAGACAGCACGGATGTTACACGCAAGAAATAAGCATCTCCTTTGCGCCGCTGTGAGCTTCTTTATTGTAGCAAACCATACGTAACATCTGCTACGTCAACCGTCTGGAGCGTGCAGCTCAGCGGCGGTGGTGTCATCCGCAGTGTCGTGCGACTGCCACCACGATCTATTTCAAACCCCTTTTCACCGCCCCACACAGAAACCCTGTACCAGTAACAGGCAGTCACTGCCCACACCCCTGCACGGCCCCTGGGAACCTCTACTCTCCTTTCTGTCTCTATGAATTCGCCTCTTCTAGGTATATCACGTGAATGGAGGCAGACAGGATTTGTCCTTTCGTGTCTGGCTTCTGTCACTCAGCACCATGTCCTCGGGGTTCATCCATGTTGCAGCCTGTATTAGACCTTAAATTACTGTTATTTGGGGTCTTGTCAATCTGGCCTCCTTCCTAACACACCAGGTGCCATGGACGGAACTTTGTACCCCCTGAAATTTAAATGTGAAGCCCTACCCCCCAAATGTGACTATATTTGGAAACAGGACTTATAGGAGGTACCTAAGGATAAATGAGGTCATAAGGGTGGGGCCCCAATCCAATAGGACTGGTGTCCTTATGATGAGGGGAAGAGAGACAGCTCTCTGCATGCGTGGAGGGCGGGCCACGTAAGGACACAGTGAGACAGTACCGCCCGCTCCAAGGAGAGAGGCTCAGAGCCAACCCCGCAGGCACCCTGACCTTGCACTCTGCAGACTCCAGAACTGGGAGAAACTGCGTCTTGCGTAAACCCTCGGTCTGTGAGATTTTGTCACACATTCTGAGCTAAGACACCAGGCAAAGAGGAGGACAAAGATGCCAGGAGTGGGGAGAGAGGCACAAAGCACCGAAGCTGCTCGGTTTCCTCAGCTGTGAAACAGGCGCACGGGCTCCCGTGCTACCCTGAGGGCCTGTGAGGACGGGGCATAGAGACCCCAGGGCACCCGGCTGTGTCCCGCTCAGCTGACCAGCTCGGGGAAGCAAGTTCATGGTCAGGGCACCCTGACAGGTTAACTCGGTATTGCTGGCAACCCTGGAGAGACCCACTATCCAGGCTCCACTGTCATGGGTGACACCCCGACCTTGGCGGCCCCTACTCAGGTCAACTTGCAGAGGTTGGCCAGGCGGTGGTAGAAGGGAATGCGTGGGGGGCGGTGACGGCAGCAGAGCAGCCGAGATTCCAGGTGCGCTTGGGCCAGCGTACTGTGTGCACCTGCCTCCCTCCTCATTTAACCTGGAACCGCCTCGGAGGCGGGCCGAGCAGCAGCGTGGACAGGGACTGGTGCCTGGTTCTCCGTGCAGCTGTCGGGATGCTGGCTGGCGCTGTGCTGATTGGTTGACAAGTATTTTGACTATCACCCCTGGGAATTGTTATGATCGTTGAAGAGAAATGGGAAATGAAAATCAAAACAAAAATAGCAAATGATTCCGGTCCTACAGACAGAGAAACTAGCTCAGCAAGGAGAGGCAACATTGCCAAGGTGGCTGGCGGGCCTGAGGCCAGGTCTGCACCTGTGTGTGATGGGTTTGTGTCGAAGCTCACGCGCCCGGCAGGGGTGATGGGCAGGGGATGTTGTGATGGGGGTCCCCACCTCCTGCCTCGCACAGAATAGTGAGATTTTGAAGGAGAAAGAGCAGGGCCACAACGAGGCCGGAGACACGAGGCCACAAGCCCTTCCTAGCCCCAAGGCGCCACCCCTCTGACCCCCGAGGCAAACTGGTGGCACACAGCCTTTGTCCAAGGTGGGCGACAGGAACCCACTCGCCACGCCCTTTGGGTGCTCGGCAACAAAGACCAGCTCGCCTGCAGCGACAGGGTTCTCCTGGAGCCAAACCAGGGCAGGGATTTATCTGAAATCCTTGCTGGAATGTCCCAGGTGACCAGTCCACGTGTGTGGTCACCCTTCCACAACGAGAGGGCGGGGCAGTGACCAGGACCCGAGGAACAGTGTCTGTGGGCGGTGAGAGGACCAGAGCCTGGCAGGAGAATTCCTCTGACTCCTGAGTTAGTGTTCAGCGAGCTTGTTGTGAGTTCCCACTGCCCCGAGGATCCCAAGGTGGAAATGCAATCCCTGAGGGCTTCCTGGGGGCAAGGATGTGCTGAGCATTCCACAGGCATCCTCCCGGTCCATCCCAGCTGCCCCAGGAGTGGGTCTATCATCATGCCTGACGTACAGATGGGAAAACAAGCTCAGAGTGAAGGCTCACATGAGGTCAGACTACCACGGCTGGTCCGACCCTACAGCCCCCAACATGTATTACTCAGATGCGTTCCTCTTTATTAGAGAGATCCCCTCCTTCCCCTCCTCGCTCCTGTACCTACTGGGTACTGAGAAGGAAATGGTCATAACTTCAGGGAACTCACAATTCCAACAAATAGATTAAAAACTCCTGCACCACCAGACAGATGCCAACACAGAGGGGAAGAGAAAGTGTTTGGGGATCACAGAAAGGGGGCAGCTGACCCCCTCTCAGAGTTGGGGATGAGTTCAGAAAGGTGCGTCTGAACTGGGTCTTGAGGGATGCATAGGAGGTGGCTGGGTGGAGCTAAGGCATTCCAAGCAGAAGGAACAGCATGTGCAAAGAGGAAGGCTGCCCAGAGGGTGGTGGGGCGGCAGCGCAGGACTGCAGCCGGGGTGGTGGGTCACAGGGCCAGCATACAAGGAGGGCTGTCATCCAGCTGGGGATCTGGACTTTATCCCGAGGCTTGGAAGCACTGGGTCAGAGAGAACAGGCTGCTGAGCCTACAGCTGCTGACGTGCCCCTCTGCCCACTGCAGAGATGACCCAACACGAGGCACTAGGGACAGGCTGCTGTGCCCGGTCCCGGAGGCAGGCGTGGTGGAGCAGGGGTCCTGCGCCCCCGTCCCGATATCCCCTCCCTGCACTGGTGGAGACCTTCCACGGCGCTGGGTCAGTCTCCACGCAGGCGACACTGGCCACCACACTTGGTCCCACAAGACCAGCCTCCTGGCTGGTCGAGCGGGACCTCTGTGGGTATCGGGGGGCCCGCCTGACAACCAAGCCTGAGGTTACAGAGGATACCGCAGGGGCTTGGACCCAACTGCCAGACCCCTCTGCTCCCCACGATGCGCTTCGAGAAGCGCAGGCCCCCCAGACCTCACATCAAAGCCTCACTGGGGAGCTGGTGCCAGCGTCACAGCCTCGAGGTCCCGGGAGGGGACGGGTGGCCAACTCAAGGGGGCTTGTGGCTGCAGACTCGAGCCCTCCCTATGGGCTTCCTGGGTCCCTACCTGTGCCAGGAGGATAGGGGAGGACAGCAGGGCCCGTGACCCCTGCTGCAGGGACCCCGCCCCTGCTCCGCATCACCTGCTTTGGGCCGTCAGCCGGCAGGTCTCCGCCCCACCCCCACCTCAGGGGAGTCCCAGGGGCGGTAAGGGGCTTGTCAAAGTTACAGGCATCAAGCCACACGGCCAAGAGCCAAGCATGTAAATGTATACTTTCAGTATACATTCATGAATGTATACTTAGTCTTTTTTTCTTTGCAGAGATAGGATACTATCCACACGCGATTTTAAAGCCTACATCAAGAACACCCTAGAAGGCAGCTTGTTCCGGGGAAGGAGTACCTCTAGCTGGTGTGTGTATCACACAGAAATGTTCAAAAAGGGTCTGTGAATAAAGAGTGACTCTGGAATTACAGAAGCGACGTGACATGCCTCCTCTATGCACGCACGTGCATTGTGTGAACGGGAAAAAAGACCCTGGGCAGTGGCCCCCGTGGGCGGTGGGGCTTAGAGGCAGTGTTTCGATCTGACTCATTAATTGAGTAAAAAGAGGAAGAAAGTGTATCGTAACATCACAAGTGGCTGAGGGAAGAGTGAGGGAAGGCTCCCCCACGCCGGAGCGGGAGGGGAGTCTTGTCTCAGAGTCTGGGGGCGCAGAGCCCCACCTCCCTCCTCCCAGCAGCTGCCTCTCTGGGCAGGCGGAAGCCAGGCAATCACCACTTCGCCCACGTGCAGGGCTGCAGGGCTGCAGAGGGACCAGCACCAGGCTTGCCTGGAGATGAGCCACACGGGGAGGGGCCCTCACTGCCTGGGGCTCTGGGGTCCAGCCAGCTGCCTGGGCAGGGATGGAACCACCCTCCCACACACACATGCTACAGCAGGAGAGGCATCAGCTCAGCAGTCAGTGTATCAGTCAGGCTGGGCTAAGTGCTGTAACAAACAGGCCCAACGATGGGTAACAGCTCAGACGCAACCCATGCTTATTTCTTGTTCATGTAGAGCCAAAACCAGGTGTTCCTGAAACATGACCCGCCAATGGCCACAACTGACCAGTGGCCACAACTCACCCAGAGGCAGGACGGCCTTTATGTCCTGCTATCTTCAGAGCTGCTCAGAGCACCCAGCAAACATTCTTACACAAACAAGCAAGCAGAACCAGATCACACCCCTCGGTCTAACTACCGGTTTCAGAAATCCTCGGGACAGTTTCAGAAATCCTCGGGACGGAGGGACCTATTAAGCCCACCCCCAGAGGCACTCAGCAAAGCCCAGACTGTGGGAAATTCTACAGGACAAACAACTTGGTTTTCTCAACAGACAAACTGCAAGGGAAAAAATGCAGCGAGGACTAACACGACATTATAAATCAACTATACTCCAATAAAAATTAAAAATTAAAAAAAAAAAAGGCAGCGAGGGAACCTGCAGCTTAAGACACCAGGGACATATCAGCCAATTACAACGTAAGATATTATTTCAGTCCTGATTTAAATAAATAAACTAATTAAGAATGAGGCAGCCAGCAGAATGAGAACCGCGGCTTGATTTTAATATTAGGTATTGGTGTTATTTTTTGGGGGGGATGATAGTGAGGTTATGTTTTTTTAAATTATTTTAATTTTCATAGATGAAAGGGTATGATGTCTGGAATTCTCTTCAAAAGTAACCTTGGGGGAGGGGGGTGGGTCAGAGTTCAGGTCAACACCGGCTCTGGGACACACTGTGGTGAAGCCGAGTGATAGGGACGGAGCCAAGGGCCCAGAGCGGAGGCCCATTTGCACCTGCTCTCCGGCTCCCGCCTCGCTCGCGGCCACCGCATTGCAGGGGGAGCCCAGAGACGCCCCCAGCTGTGCACCCAGGAAGGAGGGGCCCTGGGTGGAGGGCCGAGAGCCAGCCCTGCACAGTCAGGCGGCACAAGTAGCAACAGGATGGGGAGGGAACGAAGCCGTGTTTTGTTCACGTTTCCTCATTTCCTCAGGAAAATTCCACTCAAGGCAGTTTTCCAAACGGAGAAGAAGTGATGAATGTGCCCAAGTCAAAAGGGAAAGGCTGCCGGGCAGCCCCTGGGTCCCCGTGAAGGTGTGACAGCTCCCCTTACAGCCGAGGAGACGACACACAGGTCGTATGGGCAGGTACAGTGTCCTGGGCTGCTGCACATGCCGTGTGGGTCAAAACAGTAGGATTTACTCTCTCACAGTCTGGAGGCCAGAATCTGAAACCCAGGGGTCACAAGGCCACGCTCCCTCCGGAGGCTCTGGGGGAGGGTCCTTCCTGCCCCTCCAGCTCCTGGGGGTCCAGGTGACACTTGGTTTGTGGCTGTGTCCCTCCAGCTCTGCCTCTGTCCTCACATGGCCTCCTATAAGGACACGTGCCATTGGATTTAGGGCCCACCCTTATCCAGTGTGACCTTATCTTAAACTACACCTGCAAAGACCCTATTTCCAGACAAGCTCACATCTGAGGTTCTGGGTGGACATGGATTCTGGGGGGGGGCACCGTTCACCCCAGCGCAAGCCCCCCACAATAGGTACTGTGCAACACTTTCCATACACGTGGCCTCTCACCAGTCCCTGGGGTTGGGGTGTGGCACTGAGGCCTGAGACGCAGAGCTAGGGCTCTACTGCCTCCCCATCCCAGGAGCCCAGGGCAGGGATGGGGGCTCAAGGGAGAGGGTGTGGGAGCCAAAGAGGCCAAGCGACAAACACCCTCCAGCGTCCCTGATGCTCCTGCGAGGTCCCAGGAGCTCGGCGGCACCTGAGGTTCAGGGAGGGGGCAGGGTCTTGAGCAGCTTCAGTCTCGTCCCCGAGGGACCCAAGCTGGGCAGGGGTGGGGATAGGGCCCTGCTTCCTCTAGAAGATGAGCTCACCAGGGCCTCGGGGCAGGAGGGACCTGGTGTCCCTGGTGACAACTGCAGAAGAGTCAGGTCTGTCCCCAGGGTGGCCCCGCTGCTCCCCCAGGACAGCACTGCCGGCCGAGGGCTCCGGGTCGGGCGGGTCAGTGCAGAGCAGCCTGCTGGGGAAGGGGTCCCTCCCTCAGTGCCGGCCGAACCCAACCCAGAGCTCTCCCGAGCACCGCCCTGCAGAGGCCCCGCCAGGGCACAGGGCAGCTCAGCCCCACGGGGCGGGTGCCTCCAGCTAACAAACACAGCCCACAGGGAAGACGACACAAATATTTATTAAAAATCCAAGCTGCTGACAGCTCTCCCGGGAAGATGCACAGATGGCCGACAAGCGGAGGGAAAGATGCTTGAAATGCGATCCGAACCACGAGGAGGTCCGCTCCACACCCAGCGTCACGGCCAGCATCAGGGACGCACGGTAACGAGTGTCAGCGAGGATGCGGAGACGTGGGACCCCTCGTGCGGTGCTGACGGGAATGTAAAAGGGGCAGACCGCGCGCAGCAGTGGGGCAGCTCCTCAGAAAGCTAGACCGAGAATCGCCATACGACCCAGCAACTCCTCTCCCAGGTATCCACCCACGAGAACTGAAAACATACCTCCACCCCAAAATTTGTGCACAAACGTTCACAGCAGCACTATTCATAATAGACAAAAGTAGAAACAACCCAAATGTCCATCAACATGTGAGTGGATCGACAAAATGGGGTCCATCTGTACCATGACTATTACTCAGCCGTAGAAAGAATGAAGCTCAGACACAGACGACAACAGGGATGAACCTTGACAACACTGCACTGAATGAAGAAGCCAGAAATGGAAGACCACGTATTCCACATATCGTATGATTCCACTTATATGAAGTGTCCAGAATAGGCAATCCACAGACAGATTGTAGATTTGTGGCTGCCAGGGGCTGGGGGAGGCTGGCACAGGGGTGCAGGTTTCCTTTGGGGTGATGGAAACGTTCTGAAAGCAGCAGTGACGGTTGTACAACTCTGAACACACTGGAAACCACTGAGTTGTGCACCTTAAAAGGGGGATTTTTATGGTATGTGAATATGTCTCCGTAGAAAGAAGAGTGGTTGAGGCACTGCTGCTTTCCACATGGACATGAGAACATGAACCGGTACTGCTCCCTGCTGAAGCTGGATGATTTGCCCAGCGCCCCCCATTAGGGACCATCCCTCCCCCACTGCACGTCCTGGTGGGGTATCAGGATGTCCATCCTCTGACCACCGTCCTCACATTTGAGGTGGGCACATGACCCAGCCTGGCCAATCAGGAAATTCCATCCCTCATGGGTAGTAAGTAGGCAGGTGACTCCAGCAGAGCCAATCCGAGCCTTTCCAGATCATCACTATATGGACCCTGGGAGAAAACAGTCTCTCTTTCCCTCCGGGATCGAGAACTCTAAGGGTTATGTGAACGCACACCTGGTGGCCTTTCCCACCACATGCAGAAAACCTGCTGGAGAATGAAATTATCACACAGAGGAAAGCAGAACCAAGAGAGGGAATGAAAGACAGAGCCCTGACATTATCTGAACTCCTGGATCCACCTGTGCCTGAAGCCAACCCAGGAAATGGGAGCCAATAGAGTCCCTTTCTTTTTTTTTTTTAATACAAATTTTATTTATTTATTTATTTATTTATGGCTGCGTTGGGTCTTTGTTGCTGCACGTGGGCTTCCTCTAGTTGTGGCGAGCGGGGGCTACTCTTTGTTGCGGTGTGTGGGCTTCTCACTGCAGTGGCTTCTCTTGTGTGGAGCATGGGCTCTAGGCACGTGGGTTTCAGTAGTTGTGGCGCACGGGCTCAGTAGTTGTGGCCCGCGGGCTCTAGAGTACAGGCTCAGTAGTTGTGGCGCACGGGCTTAGTTGCTCCACGGCACGTGGAATCTTTCCAGACCAGGGTTCGAACCCGTGTCCACTGCATTGGCAGGTGGATTCTTCACCACTGCGCCACCAGGGAAGCCCCCTACAGTCCCTTTCTGCTTGAGCTAATTTGAGCTATGATTCTATAGCTTGCAGCAGAGTCCTGATTAACAGAGCCAAGTCGCATTTTACACAGACTTTAGGTTTGGAGAAAACCTCAGGTGGTCAAGATGACTCTTCAAAATCCCCTAAAAATATACATTTAGGGGCTCCATTATGCATAATATATAGGTCTTTTTAACAATGGAAACTAAGTTCAGAGAGGTGCTTACGCATGAGATGTTCCCATTTCCGATCCTGTTCCGTTCCTCCCTCCGTTTCTCCCTCCTGACTCACTGCTGTTACGATCAACTCCGTAACTTCCATGCTCACGTGGTATGACTTCTCCGGGTACCAGACGGGCTGGGAGAAGATGACCCCCCACCTGGCAGAGCCCATTAATGGGTCTTGGGAGAGGCAAAGGGAGGCCAGGGCAGAGTCTGGGGTGGCGGCGGGGGTGGGGGAAGCTGACAGCAGACAAAGCCTGAAGCTCCTGCTGGAGCAGAGGCTGGGCACTGTGCCAACAGCCTGGTCAGCAAGCAGGGACCAAAGAAACCCCCTTCCATCCCGCCAAACCATCTGCAAAGTCCACATACACACACACACACACACACACACACACACACACACGTGTCTTAGATGAGGATAAGGTAGCCTCTCACGGAAGACGTTCATGGTTAGAAAAAGTTGGGAAAGCAAAAGCAGCGCCTCTGAGCTTGGGGCACGACCCACGAGCACGTAAGACCCTGAGACCCAAAGACACAACTACTGGGGGTGGGGGAGGGGCTACCCGGGAGAGTAGTAAGTTCTGCTCCAAGCCCTCTGGAGGGCAGGCCTGACTCCAGAGGCAGGAGGTGTGATTTACAGGAGTCGAGGTGAAGAAGCAGGAAGAAAGGCATCCATGACCACGGGAGCAGCGGCCGTGGTGCAGCTGTGCAGAGCGCAGACCCCCAGGTTCAGATCCACTTGGAACCTCAGAGTGCAACCTTATCTGCAATGGGGTCTTGGTAGATGTAATTAGGATAGGGTCACACTGGATGAAGGTGTCCCTAAATCCAATGACGTGTCCTTCTAAGAAGGGAGGACAGACACAGAGGCAGGGATTGGAGGGATGCGGACACCAGCCAAGGACACCTGGAGCCCCCAGGAGCTGGAAGAGGCAGGAAGGGCCCTCCCCTAGAGCCTCCAGAGGGCCTGCAACCCTGCAACACCCTGACTTTGGACTTCTGGCTCCAGGAGTGTGAGAGAACATTTCTGTGGTTTTAAGCCACCCAGTTTGAGGCACTTTGATACGGCAGCCCCAGGACACTCATATAAAGGACCAGGAGTGTTTCCAAAAAGGACCAATGGTCCAGTGTGGCCCAGAGCCCATGGTGTGTGCAGATAAGCCCAGTGAAGACACTCCTTTCTTCCCTCCAGAACCACCCACTGAAGGCTGTGGCAGTCAGTGATGCCAAACAACGCTGTTTAACAACCTCGCCCCCCCAAAGTAGGTGGCTTAAAATAATCACTTATTCTTGCTCGTGCATCAGGTCTTCCCAAGTGTCCCTCACCCCCAGGGATGGGGGCTCCCAGGGTGTGTTGTCATGGCGATGGCAGAAGTACAAGGGAGGTGAGCAGAAACACACCGAGCGTCCCAGGGCCTCAGCCTGGGATGGGCCCTCCGTCACTCCAGGCCGGTCCCACGGGCCCTCCGTCACTCCAGGCCGGTCCCACGGGCCCTCCGTCACTCCAGGCCGGTCCCAGGGGCCAAACAAAGCCCGGGGCCGAGCCTCCAGTGGGAAGGGACCACAGTCACATGGCCAAGGGCATGGGGAATGCGGAACAAACAGGTAACCTACCACAGGCTGGACTGAACTTCCATCTGATGAAACGCCTCAGTTTAAACTCAAATTAGGGGTTTCCCTGGTGGTCCAGTGGTAAAGAATCCGCCTTCCAATGCAGGGGACGCAGGTTCAATCCCTGGTCAGGGAACTAAGACCTCACATGCCACGGGACAACTAGAGCCCACGTGCCGCCAGCTACAGAGCCCATGCGTTCCGGAGCCCGCACGCCACAACTACAGAGCTCACGCGCCCTGGAGCCCACGCACCGCAACAAGAGGAAACCCGCACACCACAACTAGAGAGAAGCGCATACGCTGCAAAGAAAGATCCCGCGTGCCTCAATGAAGATCCCGCGTGCCGCAACTAAGACCCGACGCAGCCAAAAAAAAAAAAAAAAAAAAAAAAAAAACCCTCAAATTAAACTCCTCAGATCTGACCAGTGTGGATATGGCAGTCCCTGCACCTAGGGAGCCCCTTCACTCAGGTGGGGAAACTGAGGCTCCACGGCTGTCCAGGAGTCAAGGGCAGGGGAGTCTTCCCTATATCCCCCACCCCCGCCTGCTCTAACAAAGGCAGCCTGGTGTCCCGTCTTTCCTGGTGATGTGTCACTCTTCACAATCACCCTGCCAGGCACACGCTCTCTTCAACCCATTTTACAGAGTTGAAAGTGAAGGCCCAGGGAGTTTATGCACCTTGCCTGAGGCCACAGCACTACTAACAGTGGAATCATTTACCATTTCCCTCAAAGATGGGAAAGAAAGAGGCTCCGGCTGTAACAGGAGGGTTTGGGTTTAGATTTAGAGGAAAAAATCCCTGCTGTCACCAAGCCTGGGGACAGCTCACCAAGACCATTTGGGAACCCCTTTCTCCAGGGCCATGTGAGAGACAACAGCTTCTCTTGTGAAGGGGTGAGTTCAGTGGAAGGTAGGTTCAACAGCCCCAGAACCCCGGGCCAGGGCCAGGGCATGTCACCCCAGGTGCCCTTCTGATGCCAGGTGGGAAAGCTGCCTGCAGGTGAGTGAGAGGCTCCGTGCGTTCTGTCTGGCAAGTGGCACAGAGCAAAGCGGGCAACGATCCTAATCCCATCTGACAGCCTGAATCCCCAGGCCCACGCGTGCAGACCGGAGGTGACAGAGGTGTGGGCAGAAGCTGGCACCCCAAGCCGACACCTGCCAGGCCCCGGGAAGCACCTTACAGACGCGAGACACAGGCCCAAGGCCAAGGGTTCCCGGATCTCTGGGATGGAGCCCGAGTTTGGGGCACACGTGGCCCCAGAGGCAGCAGGCTCTCACCCCCAGGGAGCCCTCGGGCTGGTCCCCAACGCAGGCATTTCTCAGGACCTAGCACCCCACTCCCCCAGTCTCTCCTGTTCCTTTTTTTTTTTTTTTAAATGTTGGGAGGGCAGAGCCGGAACAGATGGCTGTCGCCCACCAGAAGGCCTCTCCTGGCACATGGCCGGCCCTCCCCCGGAGGCAGGAAGCCGCAGAGAGCCCAGATCTGCAGGACCTGGAAGCGCGGCTGCAGAGCAGGCTGCCTGGTGGGAGCGAGAAGGGGACAGGCATGCCCGCTCTAGAAGGGGGACACCGGGGATCTACCCCACCCTCGGCTACAGCCGGGAGCCTATGGGTTTCCTCCGGAGCTGTGGCAATTCACCACATACGCAGTGGCTGAGAACACCATGCATTTATTATCTCATAGATCTGGGGGTCAGAAGTCCAATACGAGCCTGTCTTATGGGCCGAAATCAAGGTGTCGCAGGGCTGGTTCCCTCTGGAGGCTCCAGAGGAGATGTTTCCTGGCCTCTTCCAGAGTCTGGAGGCGCCTGCACCCCTTGGCTCGTGGCCACATCACCCCAACCTCCACTTCCATCATCACAGCCCTGACTCTGACCTCCTGCCACCCGCTACTAAGAACCCCTGTGACAATACTGGGCCCCCCACCCAGATAATCTTGCAGAATCTCTTCATCTCAAGATCCTAATATAATATCTGCCAAGTCCCCTTTGCCACAGAAGGTCACACATCCACAGGTTCCAGGGATTATCAGGATGTGGATGCTTTGGGGGGCTGTTATCGGCCTACTGCAGGGAGAAAGCCCTCGATGACACAGCAGTCACTCAAGGCCACCCCACCTCCTCCTCCTGGAGCCCTCCCTCCCAGCCAAGGTAAACTGGTGCAGCCTTTTGCCAGGCAACGTGGCAGCAGCTTCTACAATCTTTAAATGCACATGTCACTCGGCCATGCCTGCTCTGGGGCATCGTGGTGAGAAAGACCCCTGCCAGCAGCACGGGGCGGGGTGGGGCGCGGAGGGCAGGGACAGGCTTTGCAGCCTTGTTTGTAAGGCTGAGAGATGGGACGCATCCGAAATATTTGTTAGCAGAATAAGTTGGACCGCTGTGGTGCATCCACACCATGGAATATGACGCAGCTGCTAAGGAAACATACCCGACACGGAAAGCAGTCCCGGATAAAAGTGAGGGGAAAAGTGAGGGGAACAAGCTATAAAAACAAGTCGAGTACAATTCCATCACTGTAACTGGTAATCATGTAGGTGTGACACACTTACCTGTACACGTGTTGAAAAAACCGTGATTCCCTCTAAGGAGATGGACAGCCCACTGTGGGACACGGTTACTTGATACCGGTCTGCCTTGTCGCATTAACATTTTTTACAGGGATATATGACTCAACGTTTTAACAAGGAATGATAGGTACATATTTTAAAACAATAATACACCACTACCCCCCTGCCCCCCCCACTTTCAGATCCTCCAATATTTTGTTTCCTTTAAGATGGAAAGATGCCCCAGTTAGAGAGCCCCAGGCAAGCTCTGGGCAATAATCCACCCTCCCGGTCTGGGAGACCCCACAGGGGGTCTTGTGCGCTGTCCCCCTGCACCCAGGGCTCTGGGGACAGCCTGGTGTAGATCCATCATTCACAGGAGCAGAGAAGCCACAGCAGAAAAGCTTAAAGCAAACAGGTCGCCCTGAGGCCCAGACAGATGCCAACTCAGGGCCGGGCATAAGAAAAGCGACTGCGCAGAGCAACATTACAATAAGAAAAAGAATGACATCCTTTTTCTTTCTTTTTTTTAAAAACCAAGACAAGACCTTCCTGAAGTCAGCAGAATATTTGCTAATATAAATGTTAAACTTGTAGACTGTAAGTTCCCTAAATGGCTGGAACCATGTCTTACTTATCTTTGTATTTAATGCTTCAGGTAGTTCCTGACATTCAATACATTTATGTGGAATAATTGGGGAAAAAAACAAAACCAAAAAAGCGACTGGGGATTTGGAAGCCCTTCCCCGAGTAGGCCTCACCCGAGGTTTCACACGCCAAGCCCTGCCTGTCCCAGGGGCGGGGCTGTATCTGGAGAGCACTTTAAGGAAGCCAGCCAGCACCCCCCATTCACAGTTAGGGTCCCCAGAATCCAGCGCAGGTCTAAGGGGCCGAGAACAGGAACAGGGAGGTAGGCAGCGCCCGAGATGTGAGTTCTGGTCCCGCCTGGGCCACGGCCTGGCTCTGGGACCCGGGCGCTGCCTTGCTGGCACGGGGGCCCGGCTCTCAGGCGCGCGGCCCGCGGGGTCCCCTCTCCCACCGTGCTGGCAGGGATGACCTCCGACCTTCAGAAGGGCTGGACTGCCTGGCGTGAGGATTCTGAGCGCAGCCGTCAATTAGCCACGTCCGCCGCGGGTGCGGCAGAGAGGAATGGCTGCGCACGTGCCAACAACTGTCATCTTCCACACCTAAACGCCTGCTCAAGGTCCCTCCCAGCTCCACCCGCCGCCGTTCTGGTCACTCAGCAAAGCATCACAAGACAGGGGCGTCAGCTGACGGCCGCACGCGGGCCTGGGGCCACGACGCCGTCGACCGCCCCGACCGCCCAGCAGCCTCAACGCGCAGAAGCGGGTGCCCCGCTGCCCCCACCTCCTGCCCCCGTACCCCGGCCCGTCCAGGGCTGCCCGCCCCTCGGGGAGCAAGAGATCCTGGAGCAGCGCGGCCGCCCTGCCCGCACCTGCTCCCCACTCAGCCCCAAGCACAGAGGTCACTCCCGGGAAGCAGAGTTGGCTCCCAGCTCCAGGCTGCGGGTGTAGCGCCAGAGGGCACCAGGCCAAGAGGCGGGGGGGCGGGGGGCGGACACGAGCATCTGTTCCACCATCCAGCCCCTGCCCCCCTGAAAGGGCACGTTCGGGCGCAAACCTGGTACCTGCAGGGTGTCCAGCTGGGGCAGCGAGTTGTCACATAATCCCCACGACGCAGGACCCTGGGGTGGGGGGTTTGCCTCTCCTCCCCTCCGTGCAGCCAGGTGACCCACGAGGCGCGACAGCGCGCCCGGCTCAGGACTGGCCCATGCTTGCGGGAGGTCGGGCCCGGCCCCGAGACACACTAAACCCACAGGAACTCGCAGTTCTCTCCCGTGAACTTTGCCAGGAGACGCTGCCTTGCTGGACCCCGGCGGGGTGTGCCTCGCACCCTGGAGTATCTGCGGGCACCAAGAAGCAAGAAGGGACCCTCAGCCCTCTCGGGAGCCTGGCCTGGTCGTCCCCTGCCCCGCGGTGGCCACGGCCATGCCTCCAGGACCCAGAACCAAAGGAGGTGGCCGGGGCCCCTGACAACGAGAGGGGGTGGGGCCTAAGCAGTTATTCACTCATTCATTCAAAACCAGCTCCTGCGCAGACACGATGCTGAGAGGAAGTCACAGCTGGGGCAGAGCAGGGGCTCTGAGGCCGTCTGCCTCGCCCAGACCGACCCACCTGGCACACCTTCCCCTCCGGCCCGGCTCCCGCTTTTGCCCCTGACGGGGCAGGACCCTCCTCCACCTCCCGCCTTTGCTCACAGGCATGTCTGCACGCGTCTCCTCTTCCCTGGGGCCTCCTGGGAGATACAAGAGTGGCAGGCCTGCCCGACCAGCATCCCGGGGGCTCCTCAGGAATGCAGGTTCTCAGGCCCCGCCCAGATCTGCTGAGGCAGCAGCTCTGGGGGTGGGGTCCGGCCATCTGCATTTTACACACCTCCTGAGGGGGCCGAGGGCACCTGAGAATCACCTGGAGAGCTTTCAAAGGGCTCTGAAGCCCAGGTGGCATCCCCAGCAAGGAGCTCAGCATCTCTGGGGGGGGCTGCCTGTGCGTCTGCCCCCAGGTGATCCCAGCGCACACTGGGGGCAGGGATGCTGGGAACCAGGATGCAGCCCCGGCTCCCCATCTCGGTGGCGGGGCCAGGCCCCGGCCCTTAGAAGCTACGGGTGCGGTCCGCCCTGAAACGGAGGTATCGGGTCCCCCTCTCAGACCCCAAGCTCCGTGCCACCCCCGTTTCCCAGGAAAGCCTGTGTCCCTGTCCTCACAGCAGCCGTCCTCCAGGGAGGGTCCCAGGCATCATGACGAGGACACACCAAACCGTCTCTCACTGACTCGGCTTAGCGACCGAGCGCGGCTGGGGCCCGAGGATGCAGCTCCCCGTGCCTGGCCAGAACCTGGCTGTGACAGTGACCGCAGCTCGCCCGGGGCCAGCCGCTCCACAGCCCCAGGCGGCTGCCATGGCCACTTTCACACTGCGGTGGAGGGTGGGCCTCGGGGCTCCCGGAGCACTGACCCGCCTGCATCCACTGGCTTCACTCTCCAGGACAGCCCCCTCTGGTCCTCCTCCTCCTTTCTTCTTCTCTTCTTCTCAAGTCTAAGCTCATCGAGAAAACACAGGAAGTGCAGCTCCCACCACAGCCTGGAGTGGAGGCTTGTCCTCATCCCTGCCGTGGTGACCGAGGACACTGTCCCCTCCCACCTCCGAGGGCTGACCCCGGGCACCACGAAGCCGCAAGGCTGAGATCACGCCATGGGTGTGCATTCACACCCACCTCCCCACAAGGCCAGGGGCGGGAGGGGAGGGGCCGGCCCAGCTCAGGGGCCGCCCGGGAGGGTGACGGTGGCGCACGCCAGGCCCCACACACGCTGAGGGCACTGCACGTCGCTCCATCCCATCCTTCCACAGGGAACCTGGCCCAGAGAGAGTGAGCACCTGCCCCGGGCTGCGCAGCAGTGACGGCCCCAGGCTGGACGTCTCAGCGAGCCAGCACCCAGCACACGGAGCCGCTGTCAGGGAAGCTCCCAGGCCTCTGCGGCAGGCGGGCAGCCGTCACTCTCATCTCACAGGTGAGAGATGGGAAGCCTGGCCCAGGTGGGGCTCCTTAGGGAGCTGGCGCTGAGCTCCGCCCACACCGCCACCTCCACGGACTCTCTCATGAAGACCAGCCCCCCGCAGTTTCTGTGGGAGGTGTCAGAAAACACCTCCCACAGATGTGTCCCATGTCCCCAGTCCCAAGAAATTCGCCTGGGTGTCGGACTTTAAAGTCAATTCCGGGGAATACCGTCCATGATATCCTTGTGCTTCTGCCTCACGAGCACCTAAATTTCTGACAACACTGTCCCCCCGCCCTGTCAAGTGCCTTGGGTCCACTGAGGTCAATGAGGCAACCAGACACAAAGGTAACAAACAGATGCACTACTGGAAGGAAGGAAATACGCCAAATGCCAGCTGGAGTCTCTGGGTGACGCGTGAGACCCGCCCTCAGGCTGCTGGTCCCCGCCTTTTCCACACGGAGCAAGCGTTACATTGATAACGGAAGAAGGAACTATGGAACCAAATTTGATCTTAAAATACCAGATGAGTAGTCATAAACGCTGCTCCTATTCATCGCGGGCCTGACCACTTCTGGGGGAGTAGGAAGGGGTGAACAGAGCGGTGCAGGACCCCGACATTCAAGGTAGTAATTCCGTCTCCCCTTCAGCTTCTTGGAATGGGTTTCGTTTCCAAGACCTCAGATGGGAGCCGCAGATATTCTGCCAGCAAACCACAGCCACCTTTTCTGTTCTTTCAGTGTGGATCAAAGGTCACTGGAAACCAGAACCAAACGAGCTAAAGTTTTATTAGTGACAAGGCTGGGAAGGCCTGAGCTGTAACTGAGCCGGGTGTCTCCCTGGAATGACTCCAGGCCGGCCCCTGGCCGGGAATACAGAATCATCCAGAAAGACTCAGCGTCTGTCCTCCTGAACACCTCCTACCCGGGCAGCCTAAGGCATTTAAAGCAACCCCAGGTCCCCGTCCCAGGCCCCACGACTCTCAGGGCGGACCCGAGGGCCTTACCCTGACCCAGGAAAGTGAAGAGAGGTGGGAAGCTCTCGATGAACTCAAGTCAGGAACTGTTTCCTTAGAACCCAGGAGCGTGGCCACCTGGGGCCTTGGCTTGCAATAGGGCAGCTTCCTTCAAGCTGTGGCTGGCGGTTCCTGCTGCCCACAGCCGAGTGGGGCAGACCCAGGCTCACACACTTACCTCTGTGCTTCCCAGGGGGACCCAGGGCCCCTTCTTCCAGCTCTGAAGCCCCCACCCCTGGACCAACACCAAAGACACCTCAACATCCAACACGGAGCCCGCCAATGGTCAGCTCTGGACCCACCGCTTAGGGCCTGGTGGCCCCGCTGAACCCTGAACGCAGTAAGTCCTGCATCCCATTCAGGACAGCTATCGGCCTACCGCGCCAAGCCTCAAGTGAGCCCCCGGGCCAGTGCCCACAGCCGGTCTGTCCAGCTGGTGCCAACCCCAGGGCCCATGGAGAATCTGGGCCTCCGGCTGGGGTGGCCGGGACAGCTTCCACCCTGCTCCCACGTCCCTGCAGCACTGGGCACTCCATGCCCACCTGGGAGTGCGGCCGTGGAGGCAGCACATCTTTCCCTCAGCCCGCAGCTGTCCTATGCATGTTACCAAGCAGAATGGCCACCATCTTTATCCATCAATGTTTTACATTAAACACCAGCATATACAACAAATAAAAGAGAGGAAGGGAGGTCTGCTCCCTTTGAGGGGAGGCTGTAAGACCCAGAACCCCCTCAGATCAACCATTTCCTTGCCCCACCTCTGGGAACCTCTGAGGAACCCCAGGGTTCCACAGGGCATAGTTTGAGAAACACCAGTGTAGGCCTCAACCTGGGCAGCACAACCAACCAAACCAGGCCCCGTGACGCAGAACCACCCCACGCCGCCCCACGCCGCCCCCTGCCCTCCTACCTGGCCCCGTGACGCAGAACCACCCCACGCCTCCCCACGCCGCCCCCTGCCCTCCTACCTGGAGGCCGCGATCTCCGCCTTCTGCTTGGCGATGGTGGCCGCCCGCTCGGCCGCCTCCACGGCCCGGTCCACCTTCTCGCGGATCTTGCTGGCACGCAGCGGGATGAGATTCTTGCGCTTGCCGCTCACGAGGATGTTCTGCTTGTACTTGCCCTCCTCCTTGGTGCCGTCGGGGAAGGTCATGCAGCCGTAGCCGTGCCGCCGGTTGCCAGCCCACTCGCCCTCGTACTTGAGCCCGTCCGAGCGCTGGCTCACGCCGAAGCCCGAGCGCTTGTCACTCTTCCACTCGCCCACGTAGGTCTCGGTGGTGGTGGCGTCGGTGTCGTCCTCGATGGCTGACAGCTCGGCCTCGCCCTCACCCAGGCTGATGGTGGAGTGGATGTCGCTGGCCGTGGAGCTGACGGTGCTCATGCCGGCCTCGCTGCGGAAGGAGCTCTGCTTGCTGCGCTGGCTGGCCAGGCTGCTCTTGGACTCCGACTTGCGCAGCTTCAGCCCGCTCAGCAGCGAGCGCCGGAACAGCCCCTTCTTCTTGCTCTTGAGGATCTCGGAGTCGCTGTGCACCACGAGCACGAAGCCCCCCCGGGACACGGCCGGGCTGCTGGCCACAGTGGGGCAGGCGTCGGGGTGCAGCGCGGCGCCGTTGGTGTGCTCGCTGCGCAGGGAGTTGATGGAGGTCCTCAGGGGCGAGCGGATGACCGCTGCCATGCCGTAGGGGACGCTCTGCCGCACGCCGTAGCCCTGACGCATGCCGCCGACCCACTGGCCCTGGTAGGTCCCTGCGGAGACACAGGAGAGGGTGAGCTTGAGGGCGGGAGGGCAACGCAGCCGCCACGGTCTGCCCTGTCTTGGGGCAACTCAGTGAGGTTTACATCGAGGCAGACAGACCATCAGACCACAGGTGCTTTTATGATTCCTGCCACTGATAGTGTTTTTATAGACCCTTCCCTCCTGCTTCCCACGGTTGGATTTTGTTCTCTCTCTCTTAGAGGTCGGGGAGGGGGAAGGGAGGAGTCAGAGTCTGATGCAGTCAGGAGTGACCTGCAGAGCTCCCCAGGCCATGTGGGCAGAAGGCCCAACCTGGGAAGACAGGGAGGGGCGTGGAAGAGAAGAAGGAAGAAACACATCCTGGGTGAGCAGCTCCAAACAGGGCGCATGGGGCCCATGAGGGGCAGCTACAAGGACACAGATCCGGGCTACAAATTGGCTACTGACGAGGCTGCCTAGTGAGGTAGTGAGATCCCCATTGCTGGAGGCATCCAAGAAGAGTTGGGAAGACCACTCAGCAAGGACACCTTAAGGCATGAAAACTGGCAGGCCTGGTATCTCCAAAAGAATCAACATTGCACACCCACGTGCACAGCAGCATTATTCACAATAGCCAAAGACAATGTGGTCCATCCAAACAATGAAACATTATTCAGCCTTCAAAAGGACGGCAGTTCCGCAATTTGCTACAACGTGGATGAACCTTGAGGACACTCTGCTAGGTGAAATAAACCAGTCACAAAAGGACACACACTATTTGATTTCACTTATATGAGATACCTGGGAGTCAAACTCAGAGACACTGAAAGTAGACGGTGGGGCTGGGGCAGGGGGAGGGGAGCAGGGAATTATTGCTTAATAGGTACAGAGTTTCTGTCTGCAGTGACGGGAAAGTCTTGAAAATAGATAGAGGTGATGGTTGTACGACATTATGAGTATGACTAATGCCACTGAACTGTGCACCGAAAAATGGTTCAAGTGGCAAGTTTTATGTTATCTATGTATCTTTTTTAAAAAAAATAAATTTATTTATTTATTTTTATTTTTGTCTGCGTTGGGTCTTTGTTGCTACGCGCGGGCTTTCTCTAGTTGTGGCGAGCGAGGACTACTCTTCATTGCAGTGCACGGGCTTCTCATTGCGGTGGCTTCTCTTGTTGCGGAGCATGGGCTCTAGGCGCACGGGCTTCAGTAGTTGTGGCACGCAGGCTCAGTAGTTGTGGTACACGGGCTTAGCTGCTCCGCGGCATGTGGGATCCTCCCAGACCAGGGCTCGAACCCATGTCCCCTGCGTTGGCAGGCGGATTCTTAACCACTGTGCCACCAGGGAAGTCCAGTTATCTACGTACTTCACCATAATAAAACAAAAGCAGCAGCACTGGGCCCATATTCTTGCTCTACTTATAGGCTGTGTGACTCTCATGGGATGGGTCTAAATTTCTCCTGCCATAGGTAGTTATGCAAATTAAATGACACTCCACAGGGCGGGGCTCCCCACCCTCTTCCCTCCTCCCACCCCCCCCCCCCCCCCCAACCTACAGCTTTTCTTGCCTCAGGCTGCAGCTGCCCACGCTGGGGCAGAGACCCAGGGCTTGCACCTGGGGCTGTGAGAAGGAACTCAGACTAGCCTCTCGGTCCTGGACGGCCCCTCCCCTGCCTGGGGTGGGTGGCCTGCGGGAAGCTGGCCCTTTAAGGCCAGACACGTCTGCCTGGACAGTGGTCTCCCTGTGGCCAGTGCGAGCTGGGCGTGGGCTGCTGTTGCAGGGACCTCTCACCCGCAGCTTACTGCCACTCCCACTTGTGGGTTGGCGACAGGGCTGTCAGATAAAACACAGGACGCCCAGTTCAATCTGAATTTCACATGAACAACAAGTAATTTTTAGAGACATATTACATGGGACATACTTATACTAGAAATGATCTGACTGATGATCTGAAATTCAAGTTTAACTGGGTGTCCCATGTTTATTTGCTGAATGGATCCAGATGCCCCAGCTGGGATCTCCCAAGATGTCACCCTGGGTTTCACTGGTGCCCCGCCCCCCGACCAAAGCTGAGGAATGCTCCTGCATGAAGAGACTCAGCCCACTGCCCTGCCAGCACCCCTGCATCCCTTCAAGGCAGGCTGGGCTTTCAGCTAAGGACGCACAGGAGCTCCACAGACAGCCTGGTGGAGGCCATGGGCATGGGGGCACAGGGAAGAGTTAGGAGTGGAGCAGACATGGGTTCAAATCCCAGCTAGACCCCTTCTGGATGTGTGCCCTTGGGAATATCTGCTTTAACTCTCTGTGCCTCGGTTTCCACATCTGTAAAACGGGGAAGGTGGCTGTGCTGCTTAAACGCGGTAATCCATGTAATCCGTGTAAAGTGCTGGAAGGTCGTTAATGCTCAGTTACCGGTAACTAATACTCATCATCATCATCAAAACCTTAGGGACAGGACTTCCCTGGTGGCGCAGTGGTGGAGAATCCGCCTGCCGATGCAGGGGACACGGGTTCGAGCCCTGGTCTGGGAAGATCCCACATGCCGCGGAGCAACTAGGCCCGTGAGCCGCAACTACTGAGCCTGCGCGTCTGGAGCCCGTGCCCCGCAACGAGAGAGGCCACGATAGTGAGAGGCCCGCGCACCGCGATGAAGAGTGGCCCCCGCTCGCCGCAACTAGAGAAGGCCCTCTAGTTGGGGGCACAGAAACGAAGACCCAACACGGCCAAACATAAATAAATAAATAAATTTATTTAAAAAAAAAAAACCTTAGGGACAGGACTTCCCTGGTGGCGCGGTGGTTAAGAATCCGCGTGCCAATGCAGGGGACACGGGTTCGAGCCCTGGTCTGGGAAGATCCCACATGCCCGTGTGCCACAACTACTGAGCTTGTGCTCTAGAGCCCGTGAGCCACAACTACTGAGCCTGCATGCCACAACTACTGAAGCCCGCACGTGTAGAGCCCGTGCTCCACAACAAGAGAAGCCACCGCAATGAGAAGCCCGTGCACCTCAATGAACAGTAGCCCCCGCTTGCCACAACTAGAGAAAGCCCGTGCGCAGCAACAAAGACCCAACACAGCCAAAAATAAATAAGTAATTTAAAAAAAACAAAAAAACCCAAAAAAAACCCTTAGGGGTGAGCAGCATTTTACCCCCCAGGTGAGGAAACTGCAGCTCAGAGAGGGGCCAGGAAGCCAAAGGGGCGGGATTCAAACCCAGGGCTCGCCATCCTCCCCGTACCCGGGCTCTGCACCCAGTGAGCTCCTGCCCACCTCGTCCCGAGGGTGCCAGGCTGGGAGCCACAGCTGGCATCCTGCGAGGTGTGGCGGACCCCACCCCTGAGAAAATGAGAGCCCACGTTCCCTCCCTCAGATAAAGGGGTGATCACGGGGAGGTGCTGGGAAGCAGGCCAGCCTGTGCCCAATCACGGAATCCACACCACGTCCCTACAAGCTGGACAGCATCGTTCCCACCTTCCAGACGCGAACGCAGAGTCTATCACATACACGGAGACAAAGGCGAGCACCAGCTTTCTCTGAGAGATGCAGCAGGCAGAACAAGGGTCCCAGGTGGGGGCTGGAGCCTCCCTCCCACTCCGAGCTCCCGGGTCCTGCCACCCTGGCCTTCCATAAGCCTCGACACCGCGCCCCTGCAGACCTGAGTGACCAGAACCAACCACGGCCTCCGAGTCTGTTTCCACATCCGCGAAAAGAACTGCTCGGCATATTATTCCTGAATTCCGTGACTCCAGAGGTCCCTGAACAGATTAGCAGAGGCTGGAGAGGGTCAGAAATGTGCACACAAGGTGTGCCCAGGCAAGAGCGAATGGTGAGGAAAAGGAGCAAGCTACACAGCCACCCTTTGCTTCAAAATACATACATCACTCCATGTCCTCAACAGATAGATCCATGGAGACAGAAAGCAGGTTGGCGGCTGCCAGGGGCTGGGGGAGGGGGAACAGGAGTGACCGCTAACGGGGTTGGGGTTTCCTTTTGGGGTGATGAAGATGACGGTCTGGAATTAGATAGAAGTGGTGGTTGCACAACGTTGTGAATGTGCTATCTCCCACTGGGCTGTTCACTTTAAAATGGCCAGTTGTATGTTACGTGAATTTCAGGTCCCTTACAAAAGACAAGCTGGTTAATGGTTGGTACACAAAAATGAATGGAAGCGGCGAGAAATATATAATTTCAAATCCCAAAGCAAGATAGAAGACGAGCTGGTCCAGTTCCAGGCGGTTTGAGAGTAGCGTGAGGGACACAGGGCTTCGAAACAAACTCCTGAGGCCAACGGGGCCCTGCTGGGCCAGCCTGCCTGGCAGTTCTGGAGTCTCGGGAGAGTACAGCTTGCAGCGTGTGAGCCAGAAGTCAGGAGCCCTGAGTCCAGAGCTGGGCCTTTCCACTCACCCACGACCTGGGGGACCTCACTCCACCTCTCAGATCTCAGTTTATTCACCTGTGAAATGGGGGTGATAACTGTACCCACCCCCCAGGCACATAAAGCAGTGGGCATGGCCTCCTGCACGTGGCATGACGGGGCAGCTGTGCTGTCCTTGCTTGCAGCTTGCAGTTTTATTGTATTTGCACTTTTCCTCCCAGTCAGAACACACCTCTGATTTTAGAGCTGAAGTCAGTAAGAAAAATGGATTTTGATATTACAGAAATACGCTCCAGATCAGCTCTGCTGTGACTTGCCGGGGTAGCTGGGCCCCGCCGCTTGATAGCCAAGGGCTGGTACAGAGCAGGAGAAAGAACGCAGGCCCTCAGCGAGGAGACAGCTTCTCCCAAAGGGAGGCTCTGGGCCGGCCTCCACTGGGCCAGAGTCTTTTCTCCTCCCCTCTTTCTTTCTTGTTTGGGGCCACCAGACAAAGGGTTGAATTCAAGGCCCTGATTCCCCATGGTGGTTCCATTGAATCCGGCTGGTTATTTGCAAAAGACTAAATCCACTGTTTTGTTTTATACCCCAAGCAGCTTGTATGTGGAAAGACAGAAGCCAGCCTTGCGCAAAGAGAAGACTACGCACGGCCCCAACAGGGCACCACCCTTGCAGTGCTGTGGGGTCTGTCCGGGCTGGTGCAGCCCCCAGGGCAGGGGCAACTTCCTGTCTGCACTCTGCACCCCGCCGACCCCGGGCCCCGCAGCCGTGGCTGCCCCTCTCAGGGAGACGCCCAGATGCAGAGAGATCGTCAAGGGGGCACCCCTGCTTCTTTCCAGGTAAGCTTGGGAGGGCAGGGTTGCACGCAGGTGACCCTCTCAGGGACTCTGCCACTTCCACTGCCACCTCACGTGCCCATCGCCATGAAGATGAGGGACGACCCCTCTGTCCCCATCACCCAGAACCCAGAATCAGGAGATCTGAGTGGGCCTTAGGGAGGCCCAACCTCCCTAAACATGGCCTGTAAGATGCCAACTGGAGTGACCCAGGCTCGTAGGGAAGAGCAAATGAGATGTGACCACCAGCGGGTCTCAGGCTTGGGTGGTGGCAGTGTCCCTGATCGCAGGGCGAGTTAACACCCCCCCGAGCTCCTGACCCAGCCGGGTGGGCATGGCCAGAGCCTCTGCATTCCTGACAAGCTCCCCGGTGAGGCCAACACTGTGCTCGGGGACCCACGCTGAGGGCCACCGAGACCATCACTCCAGGCACACTGTGGGCACTGGCGCTGTCTGGCTCGGGACACCACCAGGTCCAAGTCCGAAAGCCGACTCCGCCCCGCGCCCCTCAGCCAGCGGAGATCTGGGCCTCGACCCCTGCAGCCGGCATCCTGGGCAGTGTGGACAGTCGGCTCTAGCCAAGTCCCTCGTGCCTCCCCAGGGCCCCCGCACGCCTCTCGCACGCTTTTATTTTCTTCCTCTGAAGCCCCCGCCCGCCCGCTGAAGTTATTCCAACACGTTCACCACAGAGCCCAGGGGACCAGCCTGGGGACAATGCAGCCTCTGCCATACGTCCCGGAGAGGGCCAGGTCAGTGTGGCCAGATGCGGTGACCTCCAGAGAGCAAGCCCTGGACGGGGGAGCTCTTCCTGGGAGCAGCTTGGAGCCTGCAGCAGACGGGGGCTCAGGCTGGAGGTGGCTGAACCACCCCTTCTCCTGGTTGGCCCTACACGGCGCTCACACGCCCAGGTGCCGATGCCATGGCCCCAAGTCTTCCCGCCCAGAAACCTCCCACCCAACTGGACTGAGCTGGCTTGGCCTGGGGGCACAGACGACTAGGCCCTGGGCAGACTCTGCCCCTGGCCAGCATGTTCTCCCCCCGGGTCGCTGGGACCCTGACAAGGTGATGCCATTGGACTCCCAGGAGGGAGGAGGTGAAGGTCACGTGACTACTACCTGCCCGAAGATGCAGAGAAAGAAACGAGAGAGGAGCCGCGGACAGAAGCAGCTGGGCCTCCTCCCTCAGCAAGGACAAGGTTGCTGCTCCTCGGCTCCTGGCACCCGATACACCCCTCCCTCCTTCCCTGAACCCATCTGTCAGTTGACGGCTGCTTCTGGGCATGTATGTACCCATATGAAATGAAAGCAGGGTCTCAAGAAGATACTTGTACACCCACGTTCACAGCAGCATTACTCAAAATAGCCAAGAGGTGGAAGCAACCCAAGTGTCCATCAACAGATGATGGATAAACCAAATGCGGTCCATCCACACAATGGAATATTACTCAGCCTTAAAAAGGAGGAGGGGGCTTCCCTGGTGGCGCAATGGTTAAGAATCCACCTGCCAACGCAGGGGACACGGGTTCGAGCCCTGGTCCGGGAAGATCCCACGTGCCGCGGAGCAACTAAGGCCGTGTGCCGCGAAGCAACTAAGCCCGTGTGCCACAGCTACTGAGCCTGCGCTCTAGAGCCCGCGAGCCACAACTACTGAAGCCCGTGCACCACAACCGCTGAAGCCCGCGCACCTAGAGCCTGTGCTCCGCAACAAGAGAAGCCACCGCAATGAGAAGCCCACGCGCCACAACGAGGAGTAGCCCCCGCTCACCACAACTAGAGAAAGCCCGCACGCAGCAACGGAGACCCAATGCAGCCAAAAATAAAAATAAATAAAATAAATAAAAATTTTTTTTAAAAAAGGGAGGAGATTCTGACACAGGCTACAACCTGGATGAAACTTGAAGACCTTATGCTAAGTGAGATTAAGTCAGTCATAAAACGACAGATACTGTATGATTCTACAGATGAGATTCTTGGAGTAGTTAAAAATCGGACAGAAAGCACAATGGTGGGTGCTGGCGGGCAGGGCGGTTATTGCTTAACAGGTGTGGAGAGGTACAGTTTTACAAGATGAAAAGCTTTCTGGAGATGGATGGTGGTGATGGTGGTTGCACAACATTATAAATATACTGAATATCAGTGAGCCACATCCTTAAAAACAGTTAATATAATAAGTTTTATGTTACGTGTATTTTACCATATTTTTAAAAATGAGGCCATGGTGGGGCGGGGTGGGAAAGCTTAATCCAGTATGACTGGTGTTCCTGTAAGTGACACCAGGAGTGCACTCAGAGGGACAGTCACGTGCAGAAGCAGCAAGAGGGCGGCCGTCTGCAAGCCAAGGAGAGAGGCCTCAGAAGAGCCCGAACCCAGCCTCCAGAGCTGCTAGAGAACAAGTAGCTGCTGGTTAAGCGCCCCCGTCTGTGACATTCTGTTATGGCAGCCCTAGCAAACTAATACAGGATTCTCAGTCTCTAGCCAGACGACCTACAAACTGCGTAAATAAGAACTAAAAGTTAGGAGAACAAATCTAGAGAAAAGATAGAAAGCCAGGTGCCGAGAACATATCAACCATGAATTAAAAAGAGAGCCTTCTCCCCTCCTGCGTGACACAGGAAGTTTCTGCGTGAACCAGGAAACCACGCCCCAGGGGACCCAGGCAGGTGAGGAGCATGGGGGGAGGCATGGGACCAGACCCGGGACTATTAGGAGGAAGTCTTCATTTGGAACAGAGACCCTGCCCGCTTCCCCGGCCCACCCAGGTGCTGGTGGCTGGAATTCCTACACCCAGGCAGGATGGGGAGAATTTCTCTGGAGAAACAGGATCAGGCCAGCAGTGAAGCCTGCAAAGAACTTTCAGTCAGCTTTCTGGTACCTTACTGCAATAAGTGAACAGCCCAGGGTCATCAGACACTTGGAGAAAGCCTCCAAGAGGAAAGAGACCAAAACATACAAACAAATGTGGAAAAAATTGGAGGGAATCATGAAAAATGCAGGGTGTGGAAGACACAGATGCCAAACATTAAATCCTCATAGAGATAAGGTAGTGTATCCTCAAAATGAGAATCAAAGGCAATAAAAAAGGAAAAAAAAAGAAAAAGAGCTCCTGGAAGTTAAAAGTGTGATGGTTAAAATAAAAATTTTGGTAAGTGAGTTGGAAGATAAATCCAAGGAAACCTTTCAGAAACTAGAACAAAAAGAGGTGGGCAAAGTAGTGAGAAATAGTGAGAAGAAAATTAGAGTCATTCATGAGTCATCCAGAAGGCCCCAAATCTATAAATTAGGAGTTCCAGAAAGCAAGGAAGGAAAATTACCAAAGATGTAAAATGGGAAAGCGTCCCAGAATTGAAGGATGTGAGCGTCCAGGCTGAAGGGGCTCACAGACACCCTGCACGACGAAGGAAAGAATCTCATACAAAGTCAAGAGAAACTTCAGAACCTCAGTGAGCAAAAATCCCAAATGCTTCCAGAGAAGACAGACTTCACACGAAGGACTGAGAGTCAGCAGGGCATGAGACCTCTTGACAGCAACACCGAGACCTAGACCTCAGGGGGAAATGGCCCCCACCCAAATTCTGAACAAAAATGACTTTCAATCTAGAATTACATATACAACCAATTTATCAAGTCATTAAGCCACAAAAACTATCTTCCATGCATCCTTTCTCAGGAAGCTACTGCAGGATGTACTCCACCAAAATAAGGGAGAAAATCACAGAAGAGGAAAGACATGGGCCGGGGGGGTTGTCTAACAAACATGAGGTGGCAAAGGGAATTTCCAGGAGCAATTTTGTATATGTTTACACAAAAATACCACGGATTTGAACTGTGAGGGTCCGCTTACACATGGATTTTTTCCATAGTAAAGACTACAGTACTACATGACTCATGGTTGAATCCACAGATGTATCCACAGATACAGTAGAACCGCACATACTCAGGGCTGACCATCAATTACACATGGATTTTCAAATGCATGGAGGGTCGGAGCCCCTAATCCCAACACCGATCAAGGGTCAACTGTATATATCTTCCAGCAAACACTGAAGGAAAATACATAAATCTAAAAAATGTGTATATACTGTATATATAGAGAGAGAACCTGGTGGATGTTTCATGCAAAACGCAGCATTGAGAGATATTTTTCTGAGCATTTGGAAGTTGGGCAACGAATTAACCACTGTTTTAAAGAGAACTATGTATTTGAAAAAATGAGGTGATTACTAACTCAAGCTGCACGTGTAAAGTATCAATACTTGAGTGTATACAGAATCAGTGCATTGCTTGCCTCAGCAGTAAGCAATACTCCAGTCTTTTAATAATGAGAGCTATGGATTTAACAGAAGAATTGACCTAACAATGCTGGAATGGTTAAGAAAGGGAAGAGAAAGGTGGTTCTAAAAGACTGAGAATCTTCACCTACCATAGTAGGAAGTCAGTACATAACAGCTAAAAGTGATCGTAAACCAAGAAAGCAGTAAGCACACAGATGTAGAAACTTGGAGTTAAGTCTCTGAAGACACAGCTGAAGGAGTTTAAAGTTGTAGTTCTGGAAGCAGTAGAGGGAGGGGGCTTTGTTCTAAACACTGTTGTTTTTAGCATTAACTGACATTTTAAACTGTGGGCACATCATCTTGATAAAAATTAAAAATTTTCAAGAGGGATGGGAAGAAACACTTTCATGAGAAAATTCTCACAATAGTGACGTTATGCTTGCTTTTCCAGCTGTAGAAACTAAGACTCAGGATTTGTGCCTCATGGAGGCCGGGATCCGAACCTGGGTGTTGGGGGAAAGCCCTGCTCCTCACAGAGGACGCTGGCCTGGTAGGTGCCCAGCCCGAGTATTTAGCCGACTATTTAGGTTGGTGGGAAAGCCAGAAAGGGGGCCCAAGTGGCAGGTCGGTGGCCTTCCTGGGGGGACGGAGGGGACAAGCTTCCCTGAGAAGGCATCAGACATGTCAGATTGGAGGCAGGAAAGTGACCGGAGAGGCCATGAGCATCGCACGCAGATGATGGCCATTCCCGCGCTGAGACCAGGTCACCAGCCAGGAAGCCACCCCAAGGCCGGGAGGAGTCGAGAGCAAAAGCAGACACCACGGAGACCAGCAAATACGAGCCCCACGTTCATCCTTCTGCTGCCCAGAGGGGAGGGGATTCAGGCGCGGCTGGCCTCAAACCAGGGAGCCACCCAGGTATGCCCACCTCCATGGTGCGGGCAGGGGGTCCCCAACGGCCGGGAAAGGACCAGCCTCAAGAAACAACCTCAACCAGCATCCTAGGTCGTGCCCGCCGGCCGACTTCACACCAGCACTGCTCCTTCTGCCCTCCTCGTCCGTTCATCCTGGGAAGGTTTAGTGGGTTTTTTTTTTTTTTTTTTTTAAGATTCGACTTTATAGCTTTAGGTTTACAGAAAAATTGAGTGCAAGTACAGACACACATGAGTGCGGTGCATTTGTTACAGTCGATAAGCCAATGCTGATACATCATCACTCCTGGTGTTGCCCATCCTGTGATTCTGGACAAATGTAATGACCTGTACCTACCATGACTGTGTCACACAGAATAGTTTCACTGCCCTAAAAATCCTCTGCACTCCACCTATTCACCCTTCCTTCCCCCAACCCCTGGCAACCAGTGTCCTTTTACTGTCTCCATAGTTTTGCCTTTTCCAGAAAGTCATAGAGTTGGACTCATACAGTATGAAGCCTTGCCAGGTTGGCTTCTTTGACTTTGTAATACGCACTTAAGGCCTCCGCGTCTTCTGCGGACCTGAACCGTACTGTCATCCACGCATACTCAAGAGCATCTTTGTTGCTTAAGTTTTGGTGATTATGAATAAAGGGGAGGTCTTTTCCACATCAGAAAAAAAAAAAAAAGAGATGGACCTAACTTCCAAAGAATGAACCCTGTTAAGTTTATCTTGAGAATTTGCCCACGCTGGCTGCCTTCTCAGTTGCAGGCACCCGGAAAACCTTCCAGGGCAGCGCAGTCAGAAACCACGGCCACGGTGTCCAGGGACACCATCAGCTGACATCTGCTGAGCTCTCACCATCCACGGAGGGCCAGGGGCTGTCATCACAACAGGGGGCTCAGAGAGGTAAGGTGACTTGTCCAAGGCCACACAGCAGGAAGGGGTGAAGATCTGAACCTCCCCACTCAGCTGTCCCCAGAGCTGGAAGGAGCCACGGGGATGTGGGGGCCAGCCGCAATGCCCCCTGGTCCCCATCAGAGGGGAGGCCCACACCTGGCACCGTTGGCTGATGGGTGCACATCAAGGATGAGTCGGAGAAGTGGCTGGTCTGTAGACCCCAAGTCAGCGTCCTCTCCCCTGGGAGCCTGGTTCCCTCTGAGCTGCACTCCCTGAGGAGACCCCCTCTGCTCGCCTGTCGCCCTGACCTCCCGGGGAGGGCAGAGGCTCCTCTCCCCCCCTGCCAAGTGCTCACAGCAGGTCCAAGCCAGTCAGTTCCCACAGAGAGCCCATGAGGGAGACAGTGTACCCATTTTACAGACAGAAAAAAACTGAGGCGTGATGAGGTTAAGTCACTTGCCCAAAGTCCTGACGGAAGCGGCTCAGCCAGGACCCCCGCCATGTGTGCCAGATTCCCAGGCCCACGTTTGGGACTATCCCTCTCCACTGCCCACCGAAAAACACAGGGGTCAGCACCCAAGAACGCAGCCTGCAGTTCCAACTACACCAGGTCCCGCTGGCCTGGGGGTCTCCTCACTCAGAATGGCAGGGTGACTCATCCTGAAGGAGGGTCCCTTCAGGACGCAGCTCTGCACCCAACACCCAGGAGCTGGCCCCGGGCGTCGGGAGAACCCTGGGTTTTGCTCAGAGGAGGCCGGCTGCTGCTTCGGACCCCACTGATGTCAAGCACTGTCTTCTCTCTGGTGTGAATGGTTTCGAGGTGCAGGCTCTGGACACCTGGGCATCCTTCCCTCCAGCTTCCAAGTTTCAGCCCCATATCCTGTCGGGCCTCGGTGAGCAGGGACCACCCTTGTTCACCCTTCATGCCCCTCCCTCTGGGCCTGAACAGGGGAGTCAGGAATAGAACGCAGGGTTCCCAATCCCGCCATCCGGGGAGCACCCTTCCTGGACCCATGCTCCCCTCTCTGGTCACCCAGAGGGCGCTGAGGCTCAGCTGCCCGGGGCCTGCAGGGCTGGCCTCTCACAGGCCAGGGGTTCATGGACATAACTGTGAGGTGGGGCAGCAGGGGGTGTAGGGCAGGGATGGGAGGAAGAATCGAGGGAGCCCCCTCACGGGAGAGGGTGCTTGACCAGAGTGGCCGGAAGTCAGGCAGGTCTGAGCTCGGATCCTGTACAGGTGACCTGACCCGAGCCTCTACTTCCCTATCGGCAAAATGGGGTCAAAGTTACTTCTCTCTCGGAGCCACAGAAGAGGAGCACAGCCTGGGGGCGAAGAGCCAGGAGCTGGGGTCAGACCGACACTGCACTGCCTTCAGAGCTGGCCCGAGTCACCTAACTTTGCTGGGTCTCCGTGTCCCCTTCTGTGAAGAGTGACAGTGACAATATCCACCCCGTGGGGTGCTCGTGGGGAGTAAGAGGGTTCACACTTGCAAAGCACCTCAGGACGGTGCAGGGCACGCGGCAGGCGCGGCGTTAAGTGCATCACATCAGAAGCCGCGACGGTCTAGCCCATGACCGGGCGGAGGACCTGGGGGGCCGCGATGGGCAGGGGTGGCCACGGCTGCTCTGCGCTGCAGCTCTCCGGCAGCGTCGGCCTCACTTGGGACCTCGATGAGATGCAGATTCTCGGGCTCCCCCGGGCCCACTGAAGCAGAAACTCTGGGCGTGGGCGGACCACCAGGGCTGTAACGCCCTCCAGGTGACTCAGATGCCACTCGAGATCAAGAACCCAGGTTGTCCTGTTAGAACCACCCGCAGGACCTTGAAAACTAGTGACTGAGACCCACTCCACCCAGAGACACCGGTTCAGTGGGTCAGAGGCGAGGCCTGAGCAGCGGAGGGTTTTAACAGCTCGCAGGTGATTCTTATTTCAGGACCAACAATCGTTTTTCTTTTTTATGGTATGTCTTTTGAGGACCAACGATCTTGTTGCTGAAAAGCTGCCCGACGGTCAAGCTCCCGGCTTCACCCCAGGCAGCAGCCTCTGTCTCACACTCTCCGGGGAGCCCCCGCCGGCTCTTCCCAGGGGCAGGCGCGCTATACACACACACCAAACACGCCAGGAAGGCGGCCCAGGCCGCAGGCCGAGCACCCAGGTTAAGATGGAGGATTTGGGCCCAGGTGGGTCACTGAGCCCTCCGAGATGTGACATGAGCTATGAGCCGTTATCGCAGGAAAACACTAACACCCACAACCGCACGCAGGGGTTCCACATCACCGGCCCGCCTGGGCCCCAGTGAGACCCCCCCCCAACAGGCCTCAGTTCCTGGAGCGCAGGACCCCCGGGGGGGAGAGGGGGGTGCTGAGGCCCACGTGGGGCTCCCGCTCCAGGGGACAGGCAGAGGAAGCAAGAGGGGTGGGCAGGACACCCGCCAGACCCCGGGTTCAAGTCCAGCTCCACCACTAAGCCGTGAGGCCAGGCAAGTTACTTATCTGCAGCTTCCACGTCTGTAAAATGGGGATAAAATAGCTCCTAACGTGCTGGGCTGCAGCTCCTAACCGACCGGGTACCAGCACCGGGAGCAGCTCCAGCCTGGCATGAACGCCAGGTGCCTGTGAGCTCTTTTATCCCCGAGGAGGCCGCCCAGGTGCGTGTTATAGCTCCACGGAGGCCGCCAAGGTGCCTGAGCCGTCCCCTCGCAGTCCTTCCCCCCGCAGCCCTTCCTCCCGCAGCCCTTCCCCCAGGTGCCTGATACATCCCCCCGCAGCCCTTCCCCCAGGCGCCTGATGCATCCCCATGGAGCCCCCTCCCAGGCGCCTGATGCGTCCTCGGGTCTCTGTATCTCCTCACGGACGTCCTCCCCCCCAAGTCCACCCTCTCTGAGAAGAATGACAGCGTGCCTGGGCACCAGCTGGTCCTGCACCGCCTCTTTTTCCAAAGCCCTGAAACGCAGAGAGCAGGACCGCTGGTCACGCTCTGCTCTGAGAACCTTCTCAGGGCCCCTCCCACCTCCCCCAAGCGCCCGCTTCCCGCGGCGTGGGGACACCCCCCTACTCTAAATGACTGTTTATCTACCAGGTACCTTCCGAGCGCCAGGGGCTGAGGGTACAGAGAGCAAAAAACCTCCTGGACCCGAGATGTAGGGGGACAGAGAGACACTAGGTGAACCCCACCATGAAGGAAACTAGAGCAGGGCTTGGTGGGAAGGGGCAGGAACGTGGGCAGGGCCACCTACAGGGGGCGAAACTGAGCAGGTCCTGGGCCCTGCACAGACGGTGTGCTTGCGAAATTAGGAGTTTCTCCAAACATAGACTTCACCGCGTCCAGGAATAAATCTCCAGGTTTGGGTGAGGGGTAGAGGGCCTGTAAGGACATCTCAACTTCCAGGAGATTCTTTAAAAAGAAGCTGAATGGAAATGTAAAATGGTGCAGACATTCTGGAAAACAGTCCAGCAGTTCCTCAATTAAACCCAGAGGTCCCGCCTGACCCAGCAATTCCACTCCTCGGTTTATACTCAAAAATGAAAAGAATGAAATGAAAACACACGTCCATACACAAACCTGTACACGAATGTTCACAGCAGTATTGTTCACCACAGCCGAAAGGGGGAAACAACCCAAAGGTCCATCAATGGATGATGGATAAACCAAATATGGTCCATCCGTATGCTGGAATATTACTATCTTAATATTCACATGGCACATAGTCAAGCTACAACATGGATGAACCTCGAAAACATTACAAGGAGTGAAAGAAGCCAGACAGTGAAGGATTCCCCATCTACATGAAATGTGCACGATGGACAGATCCGCAAGACAGAAACCAGATTCGTGGTTGCCAGGGGCTGGGGGAGGGGGAGGGGGGATGGATGACAGGGCTTCTTTCTGAGGTGATGAAAATGTTCTAAAATTGACTGGTGAGGCTGCACAGCTCTGTGAATATACTAGAAATCATGGAATTGTATGCTTTAAATGGGTGAATTGTATGGTGTGTGAACTGTACCTCAAACTATTAAAAATAGAGCCTCGGGTTAGTGGAGCCCCTGCAGTCTGAGTGGGCCTGGGGGTGAGGCGGGCCCACCCTTCCTTTGCCCCGGGGAGGGGTCTGGGGGTCTCTGCCCCCTCCTGACAGACATCACAGCTACCCTGACCACCCCAGCGGGGATACCTCCACTTCCTGTGAAGGCCAGAAACAATCCCCACGATTACGGGGCTCCATGGGGACCCCACAGATGAGGACTTCCCAGAAAGACTGCTCTGCAGCCCAGGGGGGACCGCACAGCTGCGGAGTGCTTCCAAGCTGTGCCCTGAACCTCCACAGGACACCCCCAAGTCCACCCAGAGGCCCCGGTGGCCCATGGGGTGGAGAAGGCTCCCGTCAGGACCTCACCCAGGACACGGAGAAGGAGACTCTGATTTCAGACGTGACATTTGCTCCCAAGGGGCGGGGCCGGTGCAGGGGCCCCCCAGCCTGGGGTCTGCAGACTCCCAAGGGTAGGATAGACTTGGGGATTGTGAGGGAAGAAATTACATCCTTATATTCACCAGCCTCCACCTGGGATTGAGGCAGGCAGCAAACCACGGTGGCGTGCGCCAAACCCGTGACCCTGTCACCCATGGAAACAGCACGTCCAGTGAGGGTGGCTGCAGACGCCCTGGGACAGCGTTACACCCAGGCCTGCCGGCCAGAGAGCTGAGAATGAAGCTCACGCCCACCCTGCCGGACGCCAGAGCGGCCAGCCGAGGGGTGGACCGGGCCCAGGACACACCGTGCCAGGGCCCCCACGCTGCCCCTGCGGCCCCCACGGACGCAGCTCCAAGCTGTGCTGGGCCCAGTGGGGGGACAGCTGGCCCTGCACCCCGCTGCCCCAGGGTAAGGAGGGACATCGCGGGCTCTACAGGCGTCTCTGGAGGGAGCGGCTCTGAGAAGGGACCCCGAGCGCAGAGGGAGGAGCAGGAGGGCCGACACGGGGCCCACGGGCCAGCAGACCTTGCCGCCCTCCACCGCCCGGGATGACTCAACGTTCAGGGGGCCTGGGGAGGGGCAGGGCTCTGGCCAAACCGTCTGCCCCAGCCCCACCCTGACTCCTGGTCAGCCCCGGGGCTGCAGCTGGGCTGGGCATCCCCAGGCGGGCTCTGAGAGAGGGCGGGGACCCTGACTAGAGTCTCTGGGTGCCCCCAGCAACCCCCTCACCCGGCTCCTTCAGGTCCCAGCACCCCGTGCCTCAGGGAACCTGGCCAGACCCCGCCCCCGTCGCTCCCGCCCAGGGCCCACGCTCCTTCTAGGCCCTGCACGGTCCCCGGCCACACAGGCAGGAGGGCCTGCGCCCCTGGCAGACAGGCCCCTGAGGTTGGGTTTTCCGGAAACTTCCCTCAGCTATCACCCAGGGTCCTTGAGGCACGGCAGCCAGAACAGTGGCTCTGAGGGCAGAAGGTGGCTGGGAGAGGCGGTCCGATGGTGAGAAGACCTGAGGAGTTCCCATCCCTCCCCCAAAAGGCCCCCGGACACCTGGGCACCGGCCTGGCTCCCAGCCGGCCAGGCTATGCTGTCCTTCCACTGGGCGTAAACAGGACCTCAGACGAGGCTGCTCTGACCACCACGGAGTGACACAGGTCACCCGGCCACCCACACAGTGCCAAACCCTCAAGGAGGCCAAAGCACCCTTCACCATTTCAGCTCCATCCTCGCCCCCCTCCGTAGATGAGTCAGACCCCCATCAGAGGACTGCCCCCCTTTCCGACAGCGCCCACTCCAGCGTGAACCCCCTTCCTCAGACCCTCGCCAAACGGCCCGCCCAAAGCCCACTCCCACAGCAGGCTCTTTCTAACACCCTCTCGCTCCAGGGCTCCCCACTGATCCAAGCAGGTGCTCCTGGGGGGCTGGCCTCTACGCCCCGAGGGAGTTCTGAGCGTTTCCACAGGAACTCCTCCCCGCTGGCCACTGTGGGTGGGCGGGGAGGCTTGGAGGCACGGCTCTGCCTTCCCGAGGGGCACGGGTGCTGAGGGGACTCAGAAGCCCCCAGGCTGGCCCTGCGGCCTGACTGGCTCCGGCTCAGAATCAGCCCTGACAACCCTCCCGCAGCTGGCTGGGCAGGGGGCTTGGGCCTGGGCCCCTCCTGCAGGACGACGCAGGGGGCGTCTCCCAGCAGATGGAGAGCTGTCCCCAGGCTGGGGTCCTGCTCCACGGGCAGCTGAGGCAGACCCGCATTTTCATCTCAGGACTTTGGGCCAAACCGAGAGCAGGTGAAGTGGGATCAAGCCCTGGGCTGCCGGGTGAATGGGCAGCGTTGCCGGGCATCACCTAGAGACCCCCGTGCCCTGGGGACCCAGTTCTACTTAGCGCCCCTCACCGTCCCGAGACGGGGGCACAGGGCTGGACGCTGGGGCAGGGGTTCCTGCCTGGGGCACAGGAACAGCCGGGGTGGCCCTGCTCTGGGTGGGTTCGGGCCGCTCTGGGCTAGAGGACAGCCATCCTCAGGGGCTGCTGCTGGGACTTTGTGGGAAGGTGTGTGGAAGGGGCTGGGCTCTGGGCTTAGAAACAAGGGGCGGAGTGAGAAATAACACATGTGTGCCCCTGACAGCAAGGAAGGGCTCATTCTCCCTCCCCTCCCCCCCATAACCCACCCCCAACTCTGTCTCTTCCTCCCCAGCCCTGCCTCTCCCCGTCCCTGTCTCTGTCTCTCTCCCTCCTCTGTCTCTGTCTCCTCTGTCTCTGTCTCTGTCCCCTGCCCTCCCTCTCTGTCTCTCCACTAACACTCCCGTCCTTTCCTCCTCCTGCTTGGCCTCGAGCTAGCAGGACACTCTGCGCCTGTCAATTCACGGTCACTGTCAACACGGCAGCCTGGATCCAGCCCCGAGAAAACCCTGACTTCTGCTATATTTCTGCCGCATTCTCTCGGGGACCCACGATTAATTTCTTCTACATTGAGCCCTGCACTGTGGACACAGCCGCTGTCCGGGCAGCGTGGCACACCAGGGCCCAGGGAGACTCCGGCCCAGCTGTTGCCTGGGACCTCGGTCCCTGGTGGGTTACCTCCTGGCTCTTGTTTCTCCGGACAATCAGGTTGGTTCTGTGCAGACCCAAAGGGTCAGGCCGTGGCCCCCACGGCCCGGGGGGTCTAGTCCCCAGACATGGCCCCTTGTGCTCTGACCTCAGCCATGCTGGTCCCCCCGTGCTTCCGGGGCGGCCCTGTTCCCTCTGCCTCTGGGTGCTTAAAAATGCTCCTCCTGGAGCGCCTCGGACACCCGCCTCACTCCTGCCATCCTCGGGTCTCTGCGGGAAAGTCGCTCCCCTAGAAGGCTTTCCCAGATGCCCCAGACACCCGCCAGCCCCAAGCTGTTAGCCTGGGCCCAGCTTCCTCCACCCCATCAGTGTTAAACGTAAAGGACTCACTGACACGGTCCCCAGCCTGTGCAAATGCACGCACCGCCCTGGGGCTCTTGGTTCCCTGATCTCCCTGGGGCCAGCTCATTGTCCGGCACAGTCCGTGCTCAATAAATACCTGTGTGGGTCCCAGCTTCCCTGCAGATACCACTGCTGTTCTCTCGCTGCTGGTAAAACAGACCCTAAATGCAGCCCATCAAAGCCACCTCGTTGAGAACTGGACAGGACCACCTGGCCGCTTAGCTGGTGGGCTGAGGTCCTGACGTTTACTGAGCCCCTGCTGTGTGCCTGGCACCGTGCTAGGTACTCTGGGGGCAAGAGAAAGGCACCCACGATTTATTTCAAGGAATCCACCATCCAATGGGGGGGGCAGCATGTCAACGCCCACCCTGGGGATGGCTAGGAGTCAGGCGCTGCAGTTTAAGTCACCGTGGTTATCTACAACACATAGAAAAGCTTCAGAACTCAACAGTAAGAGGACAAATAACACAGTCTTGATGTGGGCAAGGACCTGAACAGACATTTCTCCAAAAGCACACAAATGGCCAAGAAGCGCATGAAAAGATGCTCAATATCATTGGTTATTAGGGAAACGCAAATTGAAACCACAGTGAGATACTACTTCACACCCACCAGGATGGCTATAATCAAAAAGGCAGATAATAACAGGTGTGGAGAGGACGTGGAGAAACTGGAGCCCTCAAACCATGTTGACGGGAATGTAATACGGTGCAGCTGCTCTGGAAAAGAGGCCGGCAGCTCCTCAAAAGGTGAAACACAAGAGTCACAATATGACCCCGCAATTCCACTCGTGGGTATTTACCCAAGAGAATGGAAAACATATTTCCACACAAAACTGTGTCCACAAATGTTCACAGCAGCACTATTCACGAGAGTCAAAAGGTGGAACCACCCCAAACGTCCATCAACGAATGGATGGATAAACAAACTGAGGTCTATCCCTACAGTGGAATGTTATTCAGTCTTAAAAACGAATGAAGTTCTGATACATGGGACGTGGATGAACCTTGAAGACACTGAGTGAAAGAAGCCAGACAGGGAAGACCACATAGTGCAGGATTTCATCTATTTGACATGTCCAGAACAGGCAAATCCAGAGAAAGAGAGCAAATTAGGGGTTGTCAAGGTCGGGGCGGGGGAGGGGCAATGGGGAGTGACTGCTTGATGCATAACGAGGTTTCTCTTGTGGGTGACAACAAAAAAAGTTCTAAAACTAGGTTGTGGTGATAGCTGCACACCCTTGTGAACTTCTAAAAGCAGTGAATTGTACACTTTAAAAGGATGGATTTTACCCTCCGGTTCCCTTTCCCATCAGATCTGAACCCTGGTCTTGGTGGTCATAAAAGGAGGAATAGTAGTACTGAAGCTGTGCTCATGGTGTCTGCTTATATAGCATGTGGGCTAGTTTCAAACAAGGTAAAAAAAATAAAAAAAACAAGAAAAAAAAAAAAAAAAAAGGATGGATTTTGGGGCTTCCCTGGTGGCGCAGTGGTTGAGAATCTGCCTGCCAATGCAGGGGACACGGGTTCGAGCCCCGGTCCGGGAGGATCCCACGTGTCGCGGAGCGGCTGGGCCCGTGAGCCACAATTACTGAGCCCGCGCGTCTGGAGCCTGTGCTCCGCAACAAGAGAGGCCGCGACAGTGAGAGGCCCGCGCACCGCGATGAAGAGCGGCCCCCGCTCGCCGCAACTGGAGAAAGCCCTCGCACAGAAACGAAGACCCAACACAGCCATAAGTAAATAAATTAAAATTTAAAAAAAAAAAAAAAAAGGATGGATTTTATGTAAATTATGTCTCAGTAAAACAATACCATTTGTCTTCTCTCAGGGTGCAGGCTTGATAACACCTCTAGGATGTAATAAGGATAGGTGGGGCAAACAGGAAGCGTGGAACTGGGACTATCATCCACCACTGGCGTCTGTAAATGGTTTACAACAGTAATACTAGCTTATTGATGGGGCATCTGTGCATACCAGGCGCCGGCTCAGAAATCTTTGCCTGGGCTCGCATACAACATTCAAGATGCCCCACGCAGGCTCGTAACCAAGGATCTGGGGTCTGAACTCAGCCCTGTGCTGTGTGATTCTGTGGCTTCCAGAACCCAAATCTCCCACATGACTTTGGCAAGTCGCTCTAGCCCCTGGCCTTGGTTTCCTCGTCTGTCAAATGGGCACAGTAACTGCGTGGGCCTGGCCCCACGGAGTGTGGGGCAATCAGATGTCCTAACGGACGAAAATGCTGGCCACGTGGCCGGGACAAGTGAGGGCTGGGTCCCCATCCCATCTCTGCTCCTGCTGTCCCACCCCCACCCCCTGGGCCTGTCTCCACCCTCCTCCCCTCCCTGCCCTCCTCCTCCTCAGCCGATTCTGAGTCCTGGGGCCCCTCCAGGGACAACCTCTCTCCTGCCTTTTGCTACCGCCTCCCAGAGTACGGTGCCCCATTGAGATCCAGACTCACAACCTCCACCGCAGCCTCGCCATCCTCACCTGGCTCCACACCCACCCCTCCCCCAGGGGCCCCTCTGTCCCCGGTGCCTGGGTGCTGGCCGTCCCGGACTCTGCCCGCCTGCTCTAGCTCACCTCTGAACTCTCAGGGTTCTGGTTCTCCCCAGCCCACTGTCCCCACCTGGACCCAGGCCATCATCCCTTCCCCCCTGGACACCTGCACCGCCTCCCAGGGGCTCCCAGCTTCCTCTCTGGCCCCCCTTTCCTTCCCCACCCGGCAGCCAGAGTGATTATCCAAACACAACCGTACAACTGCCACACGGCCCAGCAAACGTACTCCTGGGCATTTATCCCAGAGAAATGCAGACTCAGGTTCACACAAAGCCTCTACGTCAAAGTTAGCAGCGGCGGGTATGCACAGCAGCCCCACGCGGGAACTACCCCAGACGGCCCTGGACGGTGACGGGGCAGCGCCCCATCCACTCTGGAACACAGCTAGCAGTGAAAGGGACCAACTGTCGACGGGAACAATGGCCTGGACGGTCTCCAGAGAACCACGGCGAGTGACAAAGGCTGCTCCCAGAAGGCCACATTTGTAGAACACTCTTGAAATGAGAAATGGAGAGCACATCAGTGGTTGCCGGAGGCTGAGGAGACACAGGGGTGAGGGGGGAGTGGGTGTGGCCATGGAAGGAGGACCGGGGGTCCCTGTGGTGATGGGATATTCTGTATCGGACTGTATCAACGTTGGCATTCGGGCTATAACACTGTACCAGAGTTTTGCAAGATGTCACCCTTGGGGCGGACACGGTGGAGGGCTCGGGGATGTCCCTGTATTATTCTTACAACTGGACGTGAATCTACAATTATCTGGAAACAAAACGTTTAGTTACAAAAGGACAAACATCAGATCGCATTGCTGTCCTGCTTAAACCTTTCAGAGCCCTTCCCTGGCCTCTGGACAAAATCCAACGTCCTTCCCGTGGCCCGGAAGCTGTGCTCAGACCCCTCACCCTCTGCCCTCACTCGGCTGCAGCCCATGCCTCTGCCTCTGGGCCTTTGCACGTGTTGTTCTCCCCACGTGCTCGTTCTCCCGCTCTCCACACGACTGCCCCTTCTCATCCTCAGCTCTCTGCTGGTGTGTCATTCATTCATCGTCCAACCATGGTCCCCCGAGCCTCCCCCTGCTGCAGGCGCTGCGGCCGTACCGGGGGCCACAGTCAGGAACCTGACAGACCGGCCTCTGCCCTCTGGAGCGTGGAGGCCACGGGAGCCAGCGCACAGGCGTGTGTGCACACGGAGGGCCCAGAGGGGCCAGCAGAGGGGCTCCACGCCTGGCAAAGCCACAGACCCCACACCATCCTCACCAAAGTGGACTTCAACCACTGCAGCTACGTCTCTGAACTCAGCAGTAAGCAGCCCAATGGCCAGGGGTGGGGCCGTGAAAAGGCTATGCACACAGGTTGGATGCACGGCCCACAGCCCCTTGGCTTTGCTCCTACAACCAGCCTCCGACAAAGCCTGCCCGGGTTTGTGACACCGGCCTGCCAGGTAAGATCCCGCCTGGTACTCCTGGGAGGGGTCCCCTGGCCTCCCTTGGTTCCTGAAACCCTCCCCCACTGAAAACCCTCCCAGCCTCCCCAGGGTGTGGCTGCCGCCCACCCCCCCTGGAGATGCCTCCCCTCCTCCCATCTGCCGTCCTCAGCCCTGATGCAGAGGCTGGCTCGCGGGGGCGGGGGGGGGGGGGGGGAGGGACAGGTGCTTCTCAAGGCGTGGTCCCCGGGACCGCCTGCGTCAGGTGGCCCCACGGCAGGCCCCTGGGCTCTCCCCTGGGAGCCTGTCCAGGTGGCCGGGGTTAGGCGATCAGCCCAGAGACTGCAAGGGCAGCCCTGTTTCAGCATTTCCCGTCTCCACTGCGTGCCTGAGCCTCAGCTCCCCACCTGTAAATCGGGGGAGTCACGCTTCTCTCACAGGGAGACCACACGAAAGAAGGCTGCGCAGCTCCCAGCTCAAGGCCAGACACTCGCCAGGCCTGAGAGTGAGTGACAGCCGTGAGCCCGGGGGAGCAGGACGGGAGGAAGGGCAGAGCGTCAGATGGTGGCGGCAAGGGCGGACCCAGGAGTCCTCCAGGAGAAGCTACGGAGCGCCCTCACAGGAGAGGAGGGACGGGGAGAGGCCCGCTGCCCGCTCCGGGCCTTGGCCTTGCACTCAAGCCTATGGGACGCCGCAGGCCCTCCTCCCACTTCCCGCTGGCTGTGGGATCTCGGCACGTCTGGACAGCCGTGGAGGATGGAAGGGCTCTTATCCGGGGTCCATGGAGAAGTCTCAGGGAGTCTTCGACCCCCAGAGGTGCCCACAAAACATCGCATGAGTACAGGGACTTGCCTGCCTCCTGGGAGAGGACCACAGCTACCAAATGCTCTCAGAGGGGTCTGGGAGACCCCACAAGTTTATGCATGGCTGGGCAAAGGCCCAGCAAAGGCTCAGGTCCAGAAGACTGTGTCATCCTTCCCTTTCTCTGCTTCACTGTTAGACCTTGGGCTCCTCTGGGCCTCAGCTTCCTCAACAGTAAGGTATGGGGTGGGGTCGGGGGTGGGCGCTGAAATGATCGCTCCATTGGGAAATGCCATCGCTAGGTGCCAAGGGCGGCTCTGGGCCAGCCGAGGCCCACTGCCCCCGGCCATGCGACCTCGCCAAGCCACGGAACCCTGCACGCTTTACTTTCTCATCATCCCTTAAATGGCAGCACGTGCTTTACCCCAAAGCACTGATTTAAGGACTAAAAGAAGTAACATCTATGGTAAGTGCACAGCCCAGTAGTTGGGACAAAGTGGATGTGAAAAACAGTGATTATCCTTCTTCCAAAGGAATCTCCTCGCTTTAGGATTCTAGTTAACATGTATGCACCTCGGAGCACGTTCAAACCGAAGCCTGTAGGGCATTGTAGTGGGTTGAAGAGTGTCCCCCAAAAGATACGTCCATGTCCTAAACCCTGGTACCTGGGAATGTGCCCTTGTTTAGAAAAAGGGTCTCTGCAGATTCAATGAACTTAAAGTTCATGAGATGAGATCACGCTGGATTTTGGCTGGGCCCGAAATCCAATGAGAGGCATCCTTACAAGAAACAAAGGGGAGGGACTTCCCTGGTGGCGCAGTAGATAAGACCCCGTGCTCCCAATGCAGGGGGCCCGGGTTCGATCCCTGGTCAGGGAACTAGATCCCACATGCATGCCACAACTGGGAGTTCGCATGCCACAACCAGGGAGCTGGCGAGCTGCAACTAAGGAGCCCTGGAGCTGCAATTAAGGAGCCCGCCTGCCACAACTAAGACCTAGTGCAACCAAATAAATAAATATTAAAAAAAAAAAAAAAAAAGAAACAAAGGGGAGACACAGACACAGAGGAGGAAGCCACTGCTGACAGAGCGGAAACGTAACAGCACTTACATGTGGTGCTTGGGAACGCTACAGTCTCTTTCATTTTCATGAGCCACTTGGCCCAGAGTTTTAGAAAACTCTGTCCCGAGCAGCGACTCTCAGCCCTGCCTACTTTTATCACATCCCCAAGCCAGATGCCACCGTCCGAGATCCTGGCTGGAGCAGCGCTGCATGGAACCCAGACGGGTCCCTCCCTGAAGCCGTCCCAGTGATTCCGACACGTGGCCGAGGCTGCTCTGGACAAGAGGCCGTCAACCCGAGACACATGTCAGAATCACCTGGACACTTTGAAAAAGAATCTCAACACTCAGGCCACACCCAGACCACCTCGTCAGCGTCTCTGGGTGGGGCCCAGGCACTAGCATTTTCCAAAGCACCCAAGATGACTCCGTGAGCAGCCAAGATCGGGACAAGTGCGCTAAAACGGAGCTGCCCGCCTGAGAACCACCCCGGCGTCTTGCAAGCATGCGGATTCTAACCCTGCAGGTCTGCGGGGTGCCTGAGCTTCTGCATTTCTAACAGTCTCCAGGGACACCATCCCTGGCGGTCCCACTGTGCAGCCAGGGTTCAGAGGCACTGCCCAGCACTGCGGTTCTAAAGGTGGGGTCCTCGGGCCAGCAGCATCCGCATCAACTGAAACTTGTAAGAAATGTAAAGTCTTGGGCGACACCTCAGACCCAGAAATTCAGCGGGGGGCCAGCAATCTGTTTTAGCACACCTCCCAGGCGACTCTCACACACACTCACGTGTGGGACGCACCGGCCTGAGTAACAGACAGTGGCAGGACAGCACCAGCAGCGGAGACTGACCCTCGATTCGTTCAGAGGTCTCCAAAAGCACCAGGGAGCCCTCCCTGCATCCCAATCAACACCTCTGACATTGCCGGGAAGGTGGGAGATGGAAATGGAAAAAATTATTATGACTCCATCGCAGAGATGAGAAAGCCGAGGCCGAGAACAAGCCTCCTGCAAAGTCAGCAACTTCAGTCGTGGGGTAATGGCCACACTGCCCACCGTCATTCAGACACAGCTCAGGGGCCCCTCCTGGGACATCTCTGCTGCTCACTCAAGGAAACACACGTCTCTCCCTCCTCTTCTCAGAACTCTCACCTGTGGTACTTCCATTGGGGATGCCCAAAGTCTGGCATAAGAAACCCCTAATTATCTTACATAGTTTAGTTTTGCATACAGGCTACATATTCTTCTTGGTAAAAGTCATGTCCTCCTGTTTCTTGTGTTTTATTTTTCATTTGCTTATTTTTTTCCAACAGCCTACATTACTGCAAACTATGTACTGTATACGTAGTGCTATAGACTGCAGTTTTGTGTCCCCCCCTCCCCACCAAACCATACGTTGAAATCCTAAACCCCAAAGTGATGGAGTTAGGAGGTACAGGCTTTGGGAGGTGATTAGGTCATGAGGGTGGAGCCCTCATGATGGGATTAGTGCCTTTATGAAAGAGACCCCACAGCCTCCTTTGTCCCTCCCCTCACATAAGGACACAGAGAAGGTGGCAGTCTGCAACCCAGAAGGTCCTCACCAAACACCAAATCTGCCAGTGCCTTGATCTGGGACTTCTCAGCCTCCAGAACTGTGAGAAATGAATGTTGTTGTTTAAAACCCCCCAACCCCTGCCCCGTCCATGGTATTCCGTTACAGCAGCCCAAATGAACTAAGACACAGAGTCAGGCTCAGCAAAGACTGCCAGGTGGATTCATCAAAAGTGGACCTGAGCTTTTCAGTCTTTATGCCTTGAACATAGTAGGAACTAGTAAATGCTTCTCAATGAATGAATGAATCAAGCTGAGGAAAAGGGATCATTAGAAAGTGTGCAGATGAAAGGGTACTTATTTTTCTGCTCGTCTTTCCTAGCACTTTACAACGAAAGCTGCTCATTAGACAGTGCTCCAAAAATGTCTTCTGGCCATGAATGCCTCGCAGCATTAGGACATTATCTCTATTATGCACTATATTCAACACCATCCACCATACTCATGTAACACACTGGCAGTCTCTATGAGCAACGACAGAGCTGATAACAAAACAAAACCGACCAGGGAATTATAATAGCAATGCTTTAAAGAGCTTTAAAATTCCCCTTTAACTGTCTACATCCGGTTCTAAGTTCTTGCAACAACATGGATGTGTGAAATGACGACAGTGGATGAAATCACCAAACACGACTGCATTTGCACAGTTGATTCGTTCCACAAGTGTTTATTGAGTGACCACTGTTTGCTGGCACTATTTTAGTGACTGGACACTCAACAGCGACCGGCACAGACACACAGCCCCTTCTGCATGACTCTTACACTCCTCACCAGTGCTGTCCAAGAGGACTTTGTGTGATGATAGAAACATTCTGTCTCCACACTGTCCCGTGTGGTGGTCACGAGTCACAGGTGGCACTTGAGCACTTGCAATGTGGCTTAGCGTGACGGAAGCACCGAGTCTCTAAATTTCATTTCATTGTAATTATTTTAAATTCAAATTCAAATAGCCGCATACAGATTGGGCAGGGTTGGTGTAGATGACTAATCCGATGATGCCCATTTAAAGAGAACGGAAGCAAAACAGTCTTTCATTGACTGCTACAGACAAAATCGTTCCTTTGCTGCCTATGGTGTGCACTTTTTTTTTTTTTGGCCACACTGAGTGGCATGTGGGATCTTAGTTCTCTGACCAGGGGTCGAACCCATGCCCCCTGCAGTGGAAGCATGAAGTCTTAACCACTGGACCACCAGGGACGTCCCTGGTGTGCACTTATAACCCCTGTACACCCACAGGAACTGAGCATACACAACCCAAGGCAGAAATAAACCTCAGGTTTTATTTCCATGAGTCCTACTAAAGGACCCCACCCCAAAGCTGCCTTTGTTAGCTGGGAAATGCTCTCTTGGTTCACCAGGAGACATCTAGAAGGCACTCAACTTTTTCAGAAAAGACTGATAGGATTGGGGTGAAAAACAAACACCCCCAATAGTGGTGTTTCATGGAGCATGGAACCCACACACTGACAGAGCGGGAGCAGGAAAACTTCTGGTGGCCGAGTGTGGAGGGGTCGGGGCCAGGTGGGCACTGGCCGGTAGACGCGGTCTGGCTGGAAGAGATGCCCGGAAGGAATTAGAGCAAGGCGGGCTCCCTGGCAGCCCAGGCAGTTTGCTGGGGGCGCTCTCCAAGGTGCTGAAGGGGCAGCTCCTCTCCTGAATGATGGGAGAGCCAGTCCCTTCCTCCAGCCCACAGAGCCTGTCTGGCGAGGCCAGGACCCCTTGCAGTGCCACCTTCATCGACCACGTGACCTTCCACAAGCCAGGAAACTACACACTGGGGAGTGGCTAATCCAAGAAGGGATGGACCACTGCAGAAATTTCAAACAAACACCATCCTCTCTTCCAGGGCTCACAAATCTAATACCTTGCTGACATTTAAGGACCTAAGGAATGTTTTATACAGAATTATCAGCTCACGGTTGATAGCTAGCTGTCTTTAGAGCTGTGGAGGCCTGGCAGAAGATGAGGAAGAAAAAGTCTTGAAGCAAAAGGGCAGACATTCCTGGCCCTCCCCTACTGCCACCATCACCGTTTTCCCCCAGGGGCTTCCTCTCTCCATGGCATCCTCAGGAAAGAAGGGCCCACGGCCCCCTCTCCTCGGCTTTGCTGGGCGCACCATCAGCGTCAGCTAGGGCTACTCACTAGCCAGGCGGCGCGTGGCTATTTTCGGAGGGTGCTGATCCTCACTTCCTCACCAGCCCAGTTAGGGTTCCTAATATAAAGCTCGTTAGATCGCTCCAGGGCTGCGCTGGATGGGGGGAGTTCTCAGCTACACTCCTTTCTCAGCTATTATTGGCAACAAAGAACTAGTTATTTGCTTTCCCCTCTCCTTTCACCTCATGGAGACTTTTCCCTCCCCAGAGGGGCTGAAAGGCTCTCTGAGGAGATGCTTTTATCTCCAATTGCCTTTTGTTTCTGAAATGAGTTCCTACTGGCGTAATACCCGTGTCCATGGACCTGCTTCCTCCTAAATTGAGCATTTGGATTAAAAAAAAAACAAAACAGTTTACTTTTCACATATTCCTGGCCAAGCACCAAAAAACAGGACCAATGGTCATTGACTTTGTTTGGATGAGGGTTTTTCCCCCTTAAAGGGGGCATTAACTGCCTAAACGTGTATTTAAAGTGGAAACAAAGCCGCAACCCATCTGTATCTGAGCCCTGCTCTGCGGCTGGCACCCTCCCTTTACCGGGAGAGCTGCTTCTCAGGAGCAGGAGTTGGTAGAGATCTGGAGTACCTGGCAATGGAACACAGGCGGAGGGTGCACATGGCTGTGTTTTGGAAGACAGGGTGGAAACCATCTCTGGGTGACAGGTGTACTGTGTGTGCGCGCAGGCACCGGGGAATCTGAATTTTGACTGTGGGCGTGTGTGATTCGTGTGGGCTGAGGGATCTGGGCCGGTGAACGGAATCTGTAACTGAGGGGGAGCGGCCGGGTGTGTGCAATGACTCATATCTTTCGGGCTGTGGGAGGGTTTTATTTGTGGGGGGGTAACTTTTGGTCCGAGGGATCCTGTGTGCATGGCACCCAGCAGGAAATATTTACCTGTACAGCAAAGCAGGGGTCCAGCGAGCGGAGAAGAGGGCCTGGGTGTGGTGTCTGCCCATGTGCATCTGCCTACAACTCCTCTGCTGCACCCAGAGGAGAAGAACGGGTTTGGAGGAAGAGGAAGGAACAAGGAGGTAGTTTTGCATGAGGGAGTTTAGAGAGAGGTGTTCCACACAGAAGCACGGGATCTGGAATCGCTGCCCCGAGCGTGAATCCTGGTGCCGCCCAGCGTTCATCAGCCAACTCCTCTGGCTCCTCTGAGCCTCAGCTTCCCAATGTGGGAAATGGGAGGATGGAGAAAACCAAGCCCGGAGAGGTACAGGAATTGAGTGCTGTAATTATACATACACTAGCCACATGCTCGGCACACAGTAAGTGCTGAACATTGCCATTTATTATCATTTTCATTAGCATCATTATCATGTCTGGCTATTGGTTCTAATAATGATCATTGTAAGTGACATTCATCACATATGAACTGTAATAATAAAACAGTGTTAAATAATAACGAATGCTTACTCTATTCCTGGCATTGACGTGTACACCGCCTCAATTAATCTCCACCTACTTTACAGTTATTATCAGCCCTTTGTACAGCTTCAGAAACAGAAGCTCAGAGAAGTTAAGTAACTTGCCCAAGGTCACAGAGCAGAGCAAAGGCACACCTGGGATTCAAGCCCAATGGATGTCAACTCCACAGCATGTGCTCTTGCCACCCTAGGCCCCCCAGGCCTCACCGTCCATGTGGGGTCACTCGACAGACAGTGAAGGCCGCTCAGCTCACTTTAGTGAGCCAATGACTGCCTTGCGCCCAGGGGAGGATGAACCTGGAGGAGGAGGAGGAGTTGGCAGAAGTGTCCCCAGCTGAAATGGATTCCACACCAATTCCAGCTAAATGTAGACTACATTTGCCGTTGGTGCATTATTCATGAAAATCACCACTTTCCCAAGTCAGCACCGGGAGCTGGGCTGAAGTTCGGGAGCTTTGCTGACGCCTGCCCAATATTCCCATTCCCTGTGCAAAGGAAAAGGAGGATTGGAGTCAGGACCACGAACTCATGAAGGCTCTACTTGCCCTCTCCGAAACGTGGCCCACCCCCGCCCATCAGCTGACTTGGGAGCAGGCGTGGAGACCCACTGCTCTGTTCTGGCGGATTGCGACACCCCACGTTGGCCCTGCTCACCCCACGCACTGCTTGAGGGCAAATATTCTCAACAGTCACCTTCCTAATGAGGAGCGGGGACCACGTTCCAGAAAAGTGGCCCCAGATGTCTGGGCCTGATTATTCCAGGGCAGAAAGGTCAATTCGACTTTCCATCATGCCCTGTTGCCAACCAAAAGGCAGCAGTCGGCCTGGCGCCCTGCATCTGTGTGCCTGCCTCGGCTGGCATACAGGTGGTGTGATGTGAGGAAAGAGGGCCCCACCCTGGACAGATCAGGGGTTCAAACCCTCGACTCTGCCACCAAAGGCTGGGGGCTCTATCCTGTCTCGTGGGCTCCGGGGCCTCCCTGGCTCTGTCTGTGATGGATATGACCCTTGCCCCTCCAACGTGTGAGACCCAAGCAAGACGGTGCAGAGGGAAGTGCTTTAGGGAGTGGACACGGTGTAGCCGGTTGAATGGCGCGTAGAGACCCAAGGATGTCCGCCCAACAACAGCAGCACTCCTCACGACGACGCATCTGCTCCCACGCTCGTGCCCAGCCACAGAATCAGACCCTCTCCTCCCAGTCATCACAGCGAAATTACCACCCTTCCCTCTGAAATGGAAGTTCCGTGAGGGCACAGCTTTCTGTCTGCTGTTTTCCCAGAGCCCCGAGCACCTGCTCAGAGTAGGCACTCAGTAGATGTCTGTGGAACGGAGCATAGAATTCTGTGGGCCACTGAAGATTTCTGGGGAAGGTGGGCCGACTGGGGCGCTGGACCTCACTCTCAGACACTCTGCTGAGCTCCAGAGGGACCGGGGCTCTTCTCCTCCCAGGCTCCAGTCTCTAGGTGCAGGCACAGCCGGGAGCACCTCTGGAGGGACGGATCTGCCTAGCGGCCAGACCAGAGCCCCTGGGTGATGACGGTCCCCGGGCTCCCAAAGAGCCCAGCTGGGAGCGCCAAGCTGCTCAGCCGCCCACCTCAGCCACCCACATCTGCGCCTGGGCCTTGCCGTGCCTGCGCGTGCACGCGTGCGTGCGCGCGCACACACACACACACACACACACCCGCGGCCTAGAACCCAGGGAGGGCCGTCTGCTCAGCCTGCCCCAGAGCCCCAGGGTCAGGGAAGCTCTCCAACCCACTCCAGGAAAACAACAGCACAGAAGAGGCCGCCTGGGACGGGGCGCCACGGCTTCGACAAGCAAGAGCGTTATATAAGTAACTGCCCCCCACGCCTCCTCCCCTTGGGGGAATAACGAACCCTGCCTCTCGGTTGTATAAGCCAAAATAATAATTACTCTCCAGCCCTCCGTCACTTGTGGATGTGGCCGGGGAGCAGGTGTGTAGCACTCGGAGGCAGCGAGCAGGAGGCCACACGTACGCTCGTGATTTCTGTGCCGAAGCACCCAAGTCCCCGCTGTGCCCCACTCCTTTCCCAGGCATGCATGCCTGAAAAATTACTGGGGAGGCATGGAACCACTTCTGAGGATGAGCTCCTAGGTGCGGGAGGGAGCCTCCGGAGAGCAGGCTTGTTTGGGGTCTGGCTTCCAGAAACAGTAAGTGCTCCACGCCTCTCAGACGCCCTGAGGAGTGGACACCGGACTGTCTGGGACGGGGGGAGGGGGGGACAGCCGCAAAGCTGGCCAGGGCTCCCTGCACAGAAACCATCTTACAGCCGCGGCGGCGGGTGGGCAGCACTCTGGCTTCCAGCCGGGAATGTGGTGGCATCTTAGAATGAAGGCACAGAGCACCCCTAAACTAATGGTGAAAATGATTCAGCCACTGACAGCCGAGCTTCCTGGGCTCGCGCTAAACAGATGGGCCTCCCTCCCTCCCTCCCCCCAGCAGCCTGCTCCGGCAGTGCTAGCCCGCGTCCAACCACCTAGAAGTTTATTGCCTTGTTGTGATGGTTTGGGTTCGCAGCCCCCGCCTCTAGCTCTCCCAGCCGCTCTCTTTCCATTGGCTTGGGTTGATCAGGACTAAGGGAGGCCCGTCGGCACCGCAGGAAAACAAGCAGCAGAGCTGGGGCCTGACTCCCAGAGGCCGACACCCAGGGAGCTTTGCCAACAAGGGGAGGGGGCCCTCTCCCAGCCCCCCTGCGCCCTTGCCGGGTACCGGAGGAGGCCGCGGGCCCAGTCTGGCCTTTTTCCGGCCTGCTCCTGGACGATGCACTGACACTCGGCTCAGCTCCGCGGCTCCCGGGCCTGGCACTGCTCCTGGAAAGCCCCCAACACCCTTTAGCTAGCACAGGGGCACCGTCCCCCGCCAGGCAGTGGGGCAACCTGTAGCCAAGGCCGCTGTGGCCTCCAGGGAGCCCCAGGAAATGCCCCAGGTGCCCACGGCCCTCTGGAGGGAAAAGCTGGACTTCCCCAGAGATAAACAGAAGAGGCAAGAGAAGAAGGTCCCTCCTCCGCCAGCCCCCGCGCGCCCGGCGCACCTACCTCCATCGGAGTAGGTCTCGGTGCCGTAGCCGTCCTGCAGCCCGTTGCTCCAGGTCCCTTCGTACTTGGCCCCGTTGCCCGTGCACTCCCGCACCCCGTAGCGCCCCTTAAATCCGTGCGTCCACTCGCCCTTGTACACCCATTTCCCCTTGCTCTCCAGGCCGATGCCGTGGCGCTTGCCCTGCGCCCAAGTGCCCTGGTACGTGTTGCCGCTGGGCCAGGTGTAGACGCCCAGTACCTCGAAGCCGTGGCTCCACGAGCCGGTGTATTCGCCTTGGCCCTTGGGGCCGGTGCAGACGCCATGGCCGTGCGCCTTGCCGTCCTCCCAGCCTCCACAGTAGGACCCTCCATCGTCAAAATTAAACCTACCCCCACTGGACATGCATGTAACTCGGTTTGCAAATCCCGCAAACGGTGAAAAAAAAAAAAAAAAAAGGCGATCAACAAACCGGAGTCTTGGTTGGCTGGCTGGCTGGTTTTGTTTTGGTTTTTTTTTTTTTTTTTTTTTTTTTTTTTTAAGGAAGAATGGAGAAAGCAAAAAACACAGCGAGCAGGCGGCGGGCGGCCGCGGCGCCGGCTTCGGTGGAATTTAAGTCAACTGGGGGCGATTATTCATTTTCGAGCTGCGCCGCGGAGCCTGACCAGCGTCTCGCGCTCCCGCTGGAGACAGGACCGGAGGGGAGGAGGGCGGGGGAGGGGACGGGAGGGGAGGGGAGGGGGAGGGGGAGGGAGGGGGCAGGAGCAGGAGCGTCTGGTGCAAACGGCTCCACCTCAGCTGCAAGTGCCCCTCGGAGGCGAGCCCGCCGGGCTGGCCGCGCAGGCCGGGCGGGGACAGCGGCGCTCAGGCCTGGGGCGCAGTCCCCCACCTGCGGCTGCCGCGCTGCGAGCGCCCGAGGGCGGCGGCGGGGCCCGCGGGCGGCGGCGGCACGGGCGGCGGCGCGGGCGGCTGCACCATATTGGGGGCCGCGGGCCGGGCCGGGCGGCGGCGGCAGCAGCAATGCGGCTGGTCGGGCGGCGGCGGCGGCGGCGGCGGCGGCGGCGGCGGCGGCGGCGGCGGGCGGCAGGCGGCGGGCGGCAGCGGCGGCGTGCGCTCCGGGGCTGGCTCGCGCGCTCGGACCGGCGCGGCGCGCGCCCGCAGCCCGCGCCCCGCCCGCGCGCGCGCCCCCGCACCCCGCCGCCCGCGCGCCCCCGCCCGGCCCCCCGCCCCCGGCGCGCCGGCTGCCTGGAGAGGGGAGCTGGTCCGCCTAGTCCAGGGCGTGTGGCGCAGGCGGAGGCCCCGGGCGCCCCGCCCGCCCGCCGTCCCCTCTTGCTCCGGCCGGCCTGGAAATAGGGGTCCAGCCGGGGCGCCCCAGCCCCCCTTTCCCGGGACTTGGATTTAAAGGGACAGGAACTGCGTAACGGGAAGGCGCCCAGCACCCAGGGCGCTCTCTGCCCCCTCCCGGGAGCCGCGAGGTGAAGCCCTGCACAGCAGGCCCAGGGCGGGCCGGGGGCGCCCCGCATGTTTCGGCTCCCCGACCCCGAGCCTCGCCCCTCGCTCCCGGTTCCCGCCTGCGACGCCTGGCCCTGACTTGACTGAAGAGGCTTTTGGCGGACCACAGGTGGTTTTCTCTACGACAAATAATCCGTCCTTTTTCCTTACAGGCAGTTCGGGTCCACATTTGGGGGAAGGGTGATGCTCGCCTTAGAAAACTGGTATTTGGAGATCAGCCCCGCCCCATAAATTAAGAGAAAGTCTGGCTACACGCACATACCTTGGAGTAAAGACACCCAAATTCCGTCCCTCCCCCGCGCCCTGGCCAACAGGTAGTCCCCCATCCCGGGAGCGGTCGCGCTTTGGGGGAGCAAAGTGGCATCGCCACTCGGGCGTTATTAGGTCTCTGTCCACACATACTCCCACCTCCCACCCCCAAGAGATGGTGTCTGATTCCTGGATCCGAGTATCCTGGGACCAATTTGAAATGCATTTCCTGGACCATAAATCTGTAGGCAGGAGCCCGAGTTCCCAGCTCTCCCAGAACGTGTTGGGCAAATGGCAGCACCCCAGTGCTGCGGGGGTAGACTGCACAGGGTCGGGGCTCGTTGGAGTACAGCGGGTGACTCGGGCCGAGCAGAGTCAGGAATTGCAAGACAGGCCTTGGAGCTGAGATTTAGGACGCCAAAAGAGCTACACTTTGAAGTCTCCACTAGCCAGGGGCCCTGCTCACACCGCCTGCCAGCACTGTTCCCACCTTTGGCCAAACCCGCTCTCACTGGAAAACTAGCCTCTCCTCCTTCTCCCAGAGTTCACGCTCAACTTCTTCTCTTGACTTGAGCACCAAAGCCCCCTCCCTAAAGGACCACCAGCCTGCAGGGCAGTCCTCTCTTTACCACCCCCCTGCAGAGGGACAATTAGGGAGTTTTCAGTTTTGCTTTGTGACTTGCAGTTACAGTGATGCAATGCACCTTCTAGGTGGCGCCTCCCTGTGCTCTCTGGAAGGTTTTTCTAAACTCCTAGGGGTGGAATTCTTGGGTTGAGCACATCTTGTACTTAATGGAAGTTGCCAAATGGCTCTCCGGAACACCTGGAGCAATTTCCTTCTCACCCTGCAGTGCACTGCACTTCTGGTTCTCCACTTCCCTGGCTAAAACTCGGTGTTATCAGACTTAGGTCTGCATTTATTTTATTTTGTCTCTCTAAATGGATATAAAATAGTATCTCATGGCTGTTCGGTGTAAATGAAAATTAGGTATCATGAATGTGTAAGGGAAAGGGCTGCAGACTTTCCTCAAGATTCAGATTCAAATCCTGCCTCCATGGCCCAGCAGCTGTGCGGCTTTGGGCAATTCCCATCAGTTTGCTGTGAGAACTCAGCTCAGCTGGGTGCCCAGTGCCTGGTAGGCGCTCAAGAAATGGGAAGTGGTGTTATTAGAAGCCCAGCCGCCGGCAAAGGTCACAGCTTTCTACATGGGATGCCCAGCCTTCAGCCTGCTCCCCTCAACACTGCTGATGTAAAATTGCTGTTTCTCTTGGACAGTCTGCACTTTCTTTCATTTTATTTCCAAGCTCTCTTTTGCTGATTCAGCAGCCCTTCCTCACACAAGCAGTGGATTGCAACTGAGATCTCGTTGGGAAATGGTGATTGGTTCCTAGCAATTACTGGTCAGCACCTTCCACCTCTGGCTAATGCATACCCTTCCCCCAGGCAATTCCAATACACGCCCCCCCCCCCATGACCCTCCCTCCTCTCAGATTAGCTCCAACAGTGACAGACTCTCTTCCCTGAAATGCAGATATTAGAGGCATTCATTTTGTGCAATTTGGAAATCATTCTCCCATAAAGTAGGGCTGGCGGTATTGATTTCATTTTGGAGGAAACTGTCCAAGGCTATAAACATAGTACCACCCAGCAATCTCAAAACACAAACCAGGGAGAAAGAACAAAAAGCCAGACCACCATGAGGAATTTCATGGTACTGTGCACCAGGCTCTGGGGTGAACAGCTCACGTTAGTGACTCCACGGGCAACTCCTCAGGTGACCTGGGCTTCCACAAAGACCAGGTTAAAGCCCGCTCTGGGAAGTGCCCGGCCAAAGGGAAGATATTGATTGAGCAGGATTCCAGCCCAAGCTGTCTGCTTTGCCAGCCTCCAGGGTGTGCATTGCCATTTCCCATGCCCACTCCCTCTTCCTGGGACCGGGAAGTTTTCCGGTTTCAGCTCTAGAAAGCCTTCCTGGTTTCCCTATATAAAGAACGCCTCCCTCTCACCTCCACAGAAGCCCATGTGTTTCCTTCAGAGACCTGAGCTGCAATCTATAGTTTCCCGTTTGTCTCCTTGAATGTGCCTGTGTTTACCCTACACAGTGAGACATCTGCATCCGGAGCTCCCTTTCTTCATGCTCTCTTCTAACGTGATACTGACGCTCCTCCTGCTGGGAGGTGGGCCGGCTGGTGAGTATAGCAGAAGTGGCACAATGTGATTTCGAAGGTTAGGGTGTAAACGGTGACACAGCTTCTGCCTCACACTCTTGAGATCCGGGAGCATGGGCCCATCTCACCATGCTGTCAGGAAGCCCAAGCAGCCCGTGAAGAGGTTCACCAGGAGGGAAATGGGCCCTCCAGCCCTCAGCCCCAGCTGGACTCCCAGCCAACAGCCAGCCCCAGTTGACAGCTCTGTAAGCACACCACCCACGGGGCTTTCCCCACCATGCCTTGTCATAATTCCAATTTCTCTTTCTCCTTTTTGAGGTGTAATTGACACACAACATTATACTAGTTTCAGATGTACAACAATGATTTGATATTTGTATATATTGCAAAATGATCACCACAATAAGTCTAATTAACATCCATCACCATGCAGAGTTAACAGAATTATTTTTTTCTTGTGATGAGAACATTTAAGATTTACTCTCTTAGGGCTTCCCTGGTGGCGCAGTGGTTAAGAATCCACCTGCCGATGCAGGAGACATGGGTTCGAGCCCTGGTTCGGGAAGATCCCACGTGCCACGGAGCAACTAAGCCTGTGCACCACAACTACTGAGCCTGCGCTCTAGAGCCTGCGAGCCACAACTACTGAACCCACATGCCACAACTACTGAGCCTGAGCGCCTAGAGCCCGCGAGCCACAACTACTGAGTCCGCGTGCCACAACTACTGAAGCTTGCGCGCCTACAGCCCGTGCTCTACAACAAGAGAAACCACTGCAATGAGAAGCCCGCGCACCGCAACCAAGAGTAGCCCCTGCTCGCCGCAACTAGAGAAAAGCCCGTGCGCAGCAACGAAGACCCAACGCAGCTAAAAATAAAATAAATCTATTAAGGAAAAAAAAAAAGATCTCTCTTAGCAGCTTTCAAATCTGCAACACAGTATTGTTAACTAAAGTCACCATGCTGTGCATTACATCCTGTGACTTATTTACTTTATACGTGGAAGTTTGTACCTTTTGACCCCCTTCACCCATTTCGCCTACCCCCCTCCCCTGCAACCTCCAGTGCAATCTGTTCTCTGTATCTGTGGGCTTTTTTTTTTTTTTTTTAGATTTCACACGTAAGAGAGATGAAATTATATTTGTCTTTCTCTGTCTGACTTATTTCACTTAGCATAATGCCCTCAGGGTCCACCTAGGTTGTTGCAAACGGCAGGATTTCATTCATTTTTATGGCTGAATGATATTCCATTATTTCTATATCTGTCTCACATTTTCTTTATTCATTCATCCATCAACGGACACTTAGGTTGTTTCCATCATAATTTCAATTTCTGAACAAAATAGATGATTATTGCTTTGTGAAGCCAGGCAGAGGTCATGTCAACCACAGCTCAGGGGCCACTGCCTGTTTTTATAAACAAAGTTTGATTGGAACACACCATGCCCATTTACTACACATGGCTACAGCTGCTTTTATGCTCAATGGTAGAGTTGAATAATTTGGACAGAAACCACACGGCCATAAAGCCTAAAATATTTACCATCTTGCCCTTTACAGAAAAAGTTTGCCAAGCCCTGTGTATTAGTCTGTTGAGGCTGCCATTACAGAATAACAGAGACTGAGTGGCTTACACAATGAAAATTTATTTTCTGGAGGCTGGAAGTCCTAGATCATGGTGCCAGCATGGTCAGGTTCTAGAGACGGCCCCTTCCTGACTTGCAGATGGCTGCCTCCTCATGGGTCCTCACATGGCAGAGAGAGAGAGAGAGCAAGAGAGAGAGCAAGAAAGAGAAAGAGAGCTCTCTGGTGTCTTTTCTTATAAGGACACTAATCCTAAGGGATCAGAGCCCCACCCTTATGACCTCATTTAACTTTAATTACTTCATTAGAGGCCCTGTCTACAAATACAGCCACACTGGGGGGTAGGGCTTCAATATATGAACTGGGGGGGAAACAAATATTCAGTCCATAATACCCTGTTTTATGCCACTAAATTTGGGGGATATTTGTTACACAGCAGTAGCAACCAGAATGGACTGCATGCTTCATGCAGATGGGGCCACATCTATGTCACTCACTCTCATGCCCACCAAGCTGGAACACAGTCAGTGTACAATACACTTTTGTTGCATGAACATGCTGACCCAAGAGTTAGTGTTAAGTAGGGTGATGAGAGGGACAAATACCCTATCAGGCATTGGGGAGCCTGGATTCTGGTCTCAGTTCTGACACTAACTTGTGTGACACTGGGCAACTCTCCCAGAGCTTCCCGAGGCCGAGTGGCTTTACCTATAAAGTGGGGAGCAAGATGGTTTCCCTGGTCCCTTGGCTCTCAGGCTGTAGGACTTCCCTTATCAGTCCCCGCCTACTCTTTCTACACTTCAGTGTGACCCTGCCCTGCTGTGCCATGGATTACTTATCAGGACTGTGGCCATAGCAAGCATTGAGCAAACCTCTTCAGAAGGGCTTATCTTTTTAGGGTCACCCAGGCCAGCTTCCAGGGCTTGATCTCTCCACCCCAAAACTGGCCCCACTACACAAACTCGTGCAAACGTGGGAATTCTGCCTGGCTACAGCTCCAGGAGCAGCTGTTGAGACAGGCATCCGTGATCTCATCTGCACAGTCCCCTTTGCTGCCGGGGTGTGAAAACCAGCTCAGCTGTTTCCTCACTGGGAGCCCATTATGGGATGGCTCTGTGCCTCTCTCTCTTCATCTGTAAAATGGCACCAACACCTCTTCCTATTTTGTAGGGTTGGGGCAAAGAGTAAATGACTCAACCCAGGTAAGTAAGGTGTTTGTACAGTCCCCACCGCCTCATTGGTCCTCAATAACTCATAACTGTTATTATTATTATTCCTGCCCCTTTCCAGGAATAATTTTCCCAAGAATGAGGATGATCTTGTTACAGGAGCTGCCTCTGCCCCGAGGGGATGGAGAGGTGCTGGAGGTCCCCATGTCCTCCTCCTCCCATTCTCTCCTTCTCCTAAACCACCATCATTCATCTTCCAGTTGTAACTCTCCGCCTGTCCCTGCTCAGGACCCAGAGAAGAGATGATAATTGCTTGGAGGTGCCCATGAGGGTCTACACCTTGAGACTGTCCTGGGCTCTTGATTCTCCCCAAACCAGAGGCAGGGAAAGATGTCAGCCCTGGATGGGAGCACAGTGAGGAGTAGACAGGATTCCTGGATGTCCTTGGCCGATTTCTCTGTTGCCAGGACCCTGAGCACCTGATTTCATCTAATTCCTGGCAGTACCCTTTGGGGTCCAGACTGTGACCATCACTTCCTCCTTAAAGATGGGGAAACTGAGGCTCAAGCAGGAAAAGTGAGTGACCCAAGGCCACATATGGCTAGCAAGTGTCAGCTCCGGAAAGGCAAGGTGGGGACTTCCCTGGTGGCCCAGTGGTAAAGAATCTGCCTTCCAATTCAGGGAACCCGCGTTTGATCCCTGGTCAGGGAACCAAGATCCCACATGCCAAGGGGCAACTAAGCCTGCACGCCACAACTACTGAACCCGGGTGCCTCGACTAGAGAGCCCGTGTGCCACGAACTACAGAGCCCACGTGCCCTGGAGCCCGCGAGCCACAACTAGAGAGAGAAAACCCGCACACCACAACTAGAGAGAAGCCCGCATGCTGCAACTAAGACCCAACACAGCCAAAAATAATAAATAAATAAATTAATTAATTAAATATTTTTAAAAAAACGAAAGGCAAGGAGAACTCTTTGGGGCATCTCACTCCTGGGCTGCTCTGGGATGCTGGCACCCAGCCTTCAGGGCAAGCATCCCATCCCCAGGGGTTGATCTGTGTGGAGATGATAACAAAGGAATCCTTTGTTTTCGATTAATTGCTGACCAGCTCCAGGGTCAAAAGTCTGCTCAGGAGAAAAGTTGAGAACTTAATCTCAGCTTTGAAATGCTACCCTAAGACACCCTGCTGGGTGCTTCTTCTCTGCACCCTGTGGCTGCAAGGCCCACATCTGAGTCCCAGGAAATGCTGGTCCCCAGGTCACAGATAAGGCACTGAGGCAGAGAGCAGATAAGCAATTTGCCTAAGATAGGCAAGTAAATCCTGTACGAGGTGGTTCTCCAAGCTTGACACTCCAAGTTCAAGTGTTTCCAGACTCATTCAAACTGTCCTCTCTGCCAGGAGTGTCAGGAACCTTCATCCTTGACCATCCCTCATTAGGACAGCCAGTGGGTGCTTGCTGCAAGCTGGGCTCAGTGCCCTGAAACCCCCAAGCCACATCAGCCCCTAAATGGTGCCACTTCACGGATGAGGAAAGTCTCGGGCACATGAGCTAACCTGCCTGTGAGTGGCAGAGTCTAGATTCGGAGCAGGCACGCGGGCACCCCCTCCTCCCTGCTGTCCGGCAACATCCCCGCCATCCTTCTCCCTAAACTACCCTCTCCCGCTCACTGCTGGGATCACGCCATCAGGAGCTGGCAATAGCAGCAGTAATAGTACCCTGATGCGAGGCGGCCGCTCTGCTCTGCCCGGTACCCACCCCTCACGGTAACAAGATACATGCGCCACGTGGTTCAAGATACAGGATGTTTCCCTGAGCACCTCCCACCCATCGCCTCTCCACCCACTGCAGGGAACAGCTATTCCGAACTGTATCACCACAAATTCATTTTGCCTTACCCTGGAACTTCATGTTAATGGAATCACACGTGTGTGTATAGCTTCTTTCACTCAACGTTATGTCTCAGATTCATCTGTTTTGTTACATGCAACTGCACTTTGTTCTTTTCAGTGCTGTTACTGTTCCATTGCATGAATGTACTACAATTTATTTCTCTGCTCTCCTGTCGATACACAGGTGTGTTGTTTCCAGTTTGGGGTTATTTTGAATAAAGCTGGTATGAGCACTCCTATGTGTCTTCTGGGGGGCACTCATTTCTCTTGGGTATACACCTAGGCATGAACTTACTGGGACTAGAGGAGAAGTATACAGTTGACCCTTGAACAACGAGGGGAGTAGGGGAGCCCACCCTCCGTGCAGTCAAAAATTCACACATAACTTATAATAGGCCCTCTGTATCCGCAGTTTCTCTGCATCCACGGATTCAACCTACCACAGATCGTTTAGTACTGTAGTATTTACGATCGAAAAAAATCCGTCTATTTTTAAGTGGACCCACACAGTTCAAACCTGTGTTGTTCAAGTGTCAACTGTAATTAATTTTAGTCTTTAGTTTCCCAAAGTGGTTGAATCAGTTCGCACACCCCCAGCAGAGGGTGAGAGTTCCAGTAGCTCCATGGCCTCACCAACACTTGGTAATGTCAGTCTTTTTAATTTTAGCCATTCTAGTGAATGTGTGGTGGCATCTCATTGTGATTTTAACATGCATTTCTCAGATAAACACTTTGTAAATTAATTGGGCTTACTGTTTCCTTGTATTCACTATTTAATTTTTATTCTTGATGTTTATATCTATTATTATTTATTGTTTATATCTATTTTTACAGTTTCCTTCTGAGAATATTATATGCTACTGACTTTCTGTTTAGATCGCGAATGTAAGGTTTTCTTTGAAAATAAACCTATCCAGGTTTTAAAAAAGGGGGCCAGGGGAAGATCTATTTAAAGAAAAATATTATGCAAACCACAGGCCATCAGGGATAAGAATGTGCAATTTAGCGGAACAGAGGAGGATCTCTCCGATCTTAAAGATGGAGGCAAAATCAGGCTCTGGACAGAAAGCAGAACCCAAGTCCCTCTCTTTTCCTGAGCCCCACTGTCTCTCCTGCTGTTTGCTCTGCGTTTCCGCTCCCCACAGACCAGCTTTCTCTTCTGCAGTGTGCTCTTCCCATCACCTCTCAGTCCAACACCCTGGCAGTCAATAACCTGGACTCTATGGATCCTGACTCCCTGGAGAGATTCAGCTTAGGTCAGCTAGAGTCAGGTGTCCATTCCTGACCCAGTCGGCTGTGGTCAGGGAGTGGGGTCCTGCCCCGTGACAGCAAGAAGAAGACATGATTGGCATTTCTAGTGCAAGTTAGAGGAAGCAGATTCTGAGGCAAAAATTGGGATGTGTGTTCATGAAAAAAATACTCAACATCTCTAATTATTAGAGAAATGCAAATCAAAATGCAAAATCAAAATCAAATCAAAATACAAATCAAAATCATCTCACTCCTGTCAGAATGGCCATCATCAAAAAGCCTAAATGTACGAGAATTCCCTGGCAGTCCAGTGGTTAGGACAGTGGTGGCCCAGGTTCAATCCCTAGTTGGGCAACTAAGATCCCACAAGCGGCGCGGCCAAAAAAAAAAGTCTACAAATAATAAATGCTGGAGAGGGTGTGGAGAAAAGGCAACCCTCCTACACTGTTGGCAGGAATGTAAATTGGTGCAGCCACTATGGAGAACAGTATGGAGGTTCCTTAAAAGACTAAAAGTAGAGTTGGCATATGATCCCATACTCCCACCCCTGGGCATATATCCAGAGAGAATTATAATTCAAAAAGATACATCTACCCCAATGTCCATTGCAGCACTATTTACAATAGCCAAGACATGGAAGTAACCTAAATGTCCATCGACAGATGAATGTATAAAGAAGATGTGGTACATATATACAGTGGAATACTACTTAGCCATAAAAAATAATGAAATAATGCCATTTGCAGCAACATGGATGGACCTTGAGATTATCATATGAAGTGAAGTCAGACAGAGAAAGACAAATATCATATGATACCACTTATATGTGGAACCAAAAAAAAAAAGATACAAATGAACTTTTTTACAAAACAGAACCAGACCCACAGACATAGAAACCAAGCTTTATGGGGACTTCCCTGGTAGTCCAGTGGTTAAGACTCTGCACTCCCAATGCAGGAGGCCCAGGTTCGACCCCTGGTCAGGGAACTAGATCCCGCATGCCACAAGTAAAAGATCCTGTGTGCCGCAGCTAAAGATCCCACATGCTGCAACTAACACCTGGCACAGCTAAATAAATAAATATTTTTTAAAAAAGAAAACAAGCTTATGGTTGCCAAAGTGGACGGGGCGGAGAGGGATAAATGAGGAGGTTGGGATTAACACATACATACTACTATATATAAAATAGATAACCAACAAGGACCTACTGCATAGCACAGGGAACTCTACATAATATTTTGTAATAACCTATAAGGGAAAAGAATCTGAAAAAGAATATATATTTATAATCTCAATCACTTTGCTGTACACCTAAAACTAACATGACATTGCAAATGAACCATACATAAATAAAATAAAATAAAATAAATTGGGATGTGTGTTCTGTCAATGGGACAGATGATTTGAAATTAAGAATGAAAGAGCTTTGAAAAATGGCAGGTATAATTTTACTTCCTTATTTACCAAGATCTAGACCTATTTATGACTCCAGGGGGCGCTGTCACTGGGTCATTCAATTTCTAGATGAAGACAATTATGAAGAAGAGAGGGCCAGAGGAATAAAGAAGGAAGAGAAGGATAAGGAAGAAGTGATTTGCATGGATTAGCAAGAAGGAAAAAGAGAGGCTGTGGTGGTGTAGGTGATGATGGTGATGATGGTGACGGTGACGGTGATGATGATGATGATGATGATGATGATGGTGGTGGTGATGATGGTGGTGGTGATGATGGTGGTGGTGATGATGATGATGATGAGGAAGATGATGGTGATGTTGGTGATGTTGATGGTGATGGTGATCATGATTAATTATTACATCTGTGTGCCTGGCTCTGTGCCGAGCACTTGGCATTTGCTATCACATTTAATCCTACAACAACTTTATGAGGCTGGTACTATTATTATCCCCATTTTACAGATGAGGAAACCTGAGGCTCGGACAGGTCAAGTCATTTGCCCAAGGTGGAAATGAACGCAATCAGCCAACAGCAAAGAATGGGCTTGTAACTACCACACTTTTCTGTCTCGAGTGTGTAAACGTCCCCTCACTGGGGAAGACAAGCTATTATCTGTGGTCAAGCCACGTATTCAGACATTTTAATGAATGGTTATATAGCGTTGTACATGAAGAACCACCCAGGCCAAGGAGTTGAATGTTATCGTCACCCCAAAACCCACAGTGTGCCCCTCCCCAATCATAACCTCTCCTCTCCCAAACAGAACCATTGATCTGAATTTATCAATATCATTTTTTCTTTATAGTTTGCCACGTGTGTATATGTATCCCTAAACCCTGTAGTTTAGTTTTGTCTGTTTGGAACTTTATGTGACTAGAATTATACTACATGCATTTTTTTTTGCCCAACATTGCGCTGAAGGTCATTCACGTGGTTGTATGTCTCTGGGATTCATTCATTCTCTTAACTGTATAATATTCCATTGTATGAATACATCAAACGTTACTCAGCCGTTCTACTGTAACTAGACATTCAGGCTGGTTGTTCCCAGTTTAGGGCTATTAAAAACAATGACTTTTGCTTTCTGATCTATGTGTTCTGGAATGTGTGCACGCATCTCTGTCCCAGGAACACTTATTCGGTCACAGGACTCACCATCAGCAGCCCTCTCCAGGGATCCCAGGTCAGGCAGGTGCCTCTTCTCCGAGCTTTGTCAGCACCTGTGCTCCTCTGGCTTTAGCACATGCCACTCTGCCACGTAGTTATCTTTTAATTCATGGTCTCACCCACTCACATGGCAGGGGGAGCGCTGCAAGGTGGGATCCCATCCGATTCCTCTCATCCCCCTCTGCGCCCGGCACAGTGTCTGGCACACATCAGGAATGCGATCGTTGCATTTTGAGTCAATGATGAATGAACAAACCAAGGAATGAATGAACGGTGGGTGTTCCCTAAACATTTGTTGAACCGAAGCGTGTCACGTAAGTGAACGGTGGAGCCCGGAGGTGCTGTCAGCTGGGGCTGCTTTCGATCTGTGTTTGACCTTGTTTGACACAATCTGATGTCACGGAGGTGGCACTGGGGACACAGTCCATGGGCAGAGGAGTGGGAGGATGAGGACGCCTCACTCACACTTCCTGCTCAGCAGGTGGGATGTCGGAGACAGAGACACATCCAGGAAAATGCTTCCCAGCCGGATCGCTTTTCTCTACTCCCTCCTCCTTCTCTGCTTCCCAGGGCTAATGAGTGTGATTAGACCTCATTAGAACAAGGCAGCCAGTGGTTTTCTCCTGCCTTTCCCTCATCTACTGTGTATCTGGAGGGGTGAGCCGGAGGGCTGTGCGGGTGTGTGTGTGTGTGTGTGTGCGTGTGTGTGTGTGCGTGTGCGTGTGTGTTGGGGGGTTTGGGCTGAAGAGGCTTGTGAATTTGCTGGCTCATCAAAGGGGAAGATGAAAGTCGTGGAGTCTGGGCGAGGGCCGTGGGCAGGGGCTGAGCTGCCATAGGTGGTGGGTGTATCAAGGATCAAAGCCAGTGTAGACGGGCTCAGAGGCCGGGGGAGGGGAAGTCACGATAGTGGATGGGAGCCCCGACCAGCGCAGACCAGCTTCCTTAGGTGTGCGGGCCAGGCCAGGTGAGTTCAAGCCTGTCCTAACAACGATGGGTCTTGTCAGTGCCCACTGGCCTTGGGATTACACCCAGCCCTCTTAACACGGTTTAGAAGGCCTCCCTGACCAGCGCCTGGCTCTCCCTCCCACCTCCTCCCTTCCTACTCCCTTTCCTGCTCCTAGGTCCCCCGTCACGGGCCTGGGCTGGTTCTGCCTTCACCTATTCTGTTCGCCCGCCGGCTGCATCCTGTCCCGTCTCTGCTTAGTAACTCTTTCCAGGAAGTCTGCCTGACCCCCTACCACTTCCAAGGCCAGGACGGGTGGCCCTGCCTGTGCAGCCACAGCTCCCCAGACCCCCCAAATCATGGCAGCTGGGGTACCGTGGGGTCCAGGCTTGCTCCTCATCTGTATTCTCTGCCAGATGATTACAAGCAGGGACCATGGCTGCTGGGTTCACGTTCTAACCCAACTCAGTGTCCATGCACAGTAGGTGCTCAACAAGTACGTTTTGGGGGTGATGAAATGAAGAAGGTGGGCAAGTATTTGCCGAGGACCATGGAGTGACTCAGAGGTACCTGGGCCTGGGGAGAGCTCCTCCCCTCGTCCAGCTCTGCCCCACACCTTGCCTTCCACATGGATGCAGCCCCCCTTTCCTCCTCTTGAGCGGCAGTGTCCTGCGCCAGCTTGAGCCTGCAGTGGACACAGGGTTGCTAAGAATCCACTACCCTTTGCTCAGGCAAAAGCACTCAGATTCTCCCCGGTTCTCAGCCTGTGTGTTGGGCGTCTTCACTCACGTGCTGAGGACCTGATTTAGTCCCTGAATGAGGCGGTACCTGAGGGCAGACGTATGTCTGAACTTACCCACTTACTGATACAGAAGCAAACAAATCTCTTTTTGTGTACACCACTCTGAGCTGGGTTTTCTGGCATTTGCAAAAGGACCTTTTCAAAACATCTTTATTGAGATATAATTCACATAGCATATAATACACTTAAAAGTGTATAATTCAATGTTTTTAGTATAAAGTTATAAACTACCACTACAATGTAATTTTACCTTTCCATCACCCTCCAAAAGAAGCCCCATATCTATTAGCAGTCACTCCTTACCCTCCCCCGCCAGCGCAGCCCCTGGCAAGCACTAATCTGCTTTCTGTCTGCATGGATTTGCCTGTTCTGGACATTCCATAGAGAGGGAATCAGACAATAAGGTCCCTTTGTGACTGGTTTCTTTCACTCAGCATAATGTCCTGAAGGTTCATTCATGTTTTAGCACCAGTACCTCATGCCTCTTTATGGTTGAGTAACATTCCATTATGTAGATGGACCACATTTGGTTTATCCATTCATCAGCTGATGGACATTTGGGTTGTTTCTATTTTTGGCAACTGCGAACAATGCTGCTGTGAACATTTGTTTTCAAGTGTTTTGTGCACATATGTTTTCATTTCTCTTGGGTATAAACCTAGGAATGGAATTGCTAGGTCATATGGTGACTCTGTTTCACCTTTGGAGGAGATGCCAGACTGTTTTCCAGGCCTGCTGCACTATTTTCCTGGTGACTAGTGATGCTGAGAATCTTTCCATGTGCTTATTGGCCATTTGTATGTCTTCCTTTGGAGAAAAATGTATTCAAATCCTTTGCCGTTTTCTAAATTTGTACTTTTATTATTGAGTTGTAGGAGTGCTTTGCATATTCTGGACACAAATCCCTTATCAGATAGACGACTTGCAAATATTTTCTTCCATTCTGTGGGTTGTCTTTTCACTTTCTTCATGGTTCTATCATTTGCAGCACAAAAGTTTTTAATTTTGATGAAGTCCTTTGTATCTGCTTTTTCTTTTATCACTCATGCTTTTGGTGTCACTGCTAAAGGATCTTAACTAACACACCTGACTTCTCTGAGACAACTGGTCACTCCTCATCAATCTACCCCTGCTTGTGTCCTCAGAGCATGGCAGCTTTTCCTCCCAAAGAGAGCCTCGTGCCCTAGGGCTGGGGCGGGGGGCGTTTGAGCCAATGATGTCAGAGTCATCTGCCCCCCCAGCAACGTGGAAAGCATCTCAGACGCCCAAACAGACCAGGTTCTGAGCCACACGCTCCTGTCCCCCACCGTGGCCAGAGCTGATCTGACACGGGAGGCCTTCCTGGAGGAAGGGCCAGTGAGAAGTGAAAGACACAGGGAGGGGGACAATTACAGAGCGTGCGCGCAAGTCAAGCTCCACCCTTTGGGGGCCAAGACCCTGGAGCGTGCTTGAGTCTGGTGATCGCAGCCCATCACAGCCTCCACGAGACCCACGTGTCAGAGAACACTCCTCGCCCTGAGCTGGCGGGAGCTGCTCGACACGCGGCCACGGGAAGAGTGGAGCAGACCGGCTCCTCCCCCACCTTCCTCCCAAACACAGGCCCTTCACCCCAAGCCCTCAACAGCTCACACAACGTTCGTTCCAGAAACCCCAGGCCAGGGCTGGGGATGTGGCAGAGAACAAGACAGGTGTGGCCTTTGCCCACGCGGCCACAAAGCTGTCTGTAGCAGCTCAGCGCATTCTGCTGACAAATGGCAATTGCAGTTACTGATGACATGGAGGCCAGGCTTGGCTGGTAAACAGTGTCAGTTCAGGAATCGCCGACTGAATAAAGAACTTCCAGAAGCCTGGAGTGCGTGCACTCAGAGGATGTGTGTTCTGTCCTAAGTCTGCCCCTCGCTAACTGTGTGGCCTTGGGCGAGTCACTCAGCCTCTCTGAGACTCAGAGTCATCCCATGTCGCATGGGAAGAAGAACCAGCCCCTCCTCCCTGCAGAGAATGAGGTCACGTGTGACTGCCAGTGTTGACCTGGCTGCAGGCGGTGGCACTCCCTCTGTTTCTGAAGATCTGTGTGTCAGGACCTGGCCTCGGTGTTACCCACTGAATCCATACAACAACCCCACGTGGGAGGCACGCCCAGGAAACGAAGCAGAAGGCCAGGAGGGGGGAGGGGCTGAGCCTATTGGCCCAGTGTCTCTGTGTTCCCTGGAGAGCTGGGGAAGGAGATAGGATTCTCATAACTTCTCACCAGTCCATCCCCCCATACCTTCACCCTGCAGTAGGGCCACAGCTTTGGGAAAGGAAAGGTAGCTCCCCGTCATGACAAGGGTCAGGGCCCCCCGAACTGCAGCTTTCTTCTCTGACAGCAGTTTTTTAAATGTACTTGGTTCATGTTATAACAATTACACTTACTGTACACACTTTGGAAAATACAGGAAAGCACACACAAGAAATGAAAGTCGTCGTCATCCCAACGCCCCGCGGTCACACAGGTAAAAACTGATTTCTTTGCTTCCAGCCTTTTTCTTCTGTGTAGTTAACACAGATATATTTTACAAAATTAGGAAGAGGCTCTTTTGTACTTCCTTTTTTTTTTTTCCACTTAGCACATGTCCTGAATATTTTCTCATTTCATTAAATTGTCTTCTACAGCCCAACCTAATGGTTGCTAGTATCTGTCTATAGCTGTCAGTAACAGCAAACGTTATATGCAAATATAGTTTATATCCCTTTAGAACTTTATAATGGCTACATCGTGCTCATATGTTCTCAATGCTTTCCAAGTATTAACTCATTTAATCCTCACAACAACTGCATGAGCTAAGTGTACTATTTGTACTATGACCCCATTTTACAGAGGGGGAAGCTGAGGCACAGAGAGGTGCGGCCACTTGCCCAAGGTCACACAGCTGCTAAGGGGCAGGGCCAGGATTTGAACCCAGGCAGTCTGGCTCCAGAGTCCACGCTGCCTCTGAAGTGCCCTCATTATGGGCAGAAATGGAACAGGAACAGCAGTGGGGGGACGGAGGATGGGGGAGAAGGGGCAAGCTTCCTCCTCTCTGGGGCTCTGGAAGACAGACAGAGAGGTGTCTCTGGGTCCAGCGTGTAACTGATGCTGGGCTGTCTGTGCCCCCATCATGCTGTCCCCAGATGGTGGGGAAGCCACCGTGCCTGTCTGTGTGGACGTGTGCATCTGCCAGCACCTTCGAGAACCCTGGGAACCCACTTACCATGGAACTCCCAGAGCTGCGGTGACAGGAGGCGGGGGTCCCCTTCTGCCCCTGATTCCCGCCCCCCCCCCCACGTTGGTCTTAAGCACCATGTTCTAGAATGACGGCTGCCCGTGGCAATGCCAGCATGAGTCACCACAGACAAGGGCTTCACTGGCCACTGGCAGCCTCGGCAGCAAGAGCTGATCATAGGCCTTGGCTGGGAGGACAGGCGTCTCCCCACTCCCAGGAAGCCACACCAGTGGGGTTCTGGGATGTTTTACAGGAGCAGGAAGAAGGGAGGAAAGCATGGACGTCAGCCCAGTTTGGAGGGGTGTCGCTCAAGTGTACGTGAAGGTCCTACCACGGGCTGGTATCCATGCCCCCAAACCAGAGAGCAGGATGCCCGGTTATAGGGACAGACCACGTCCCACTTGGCCACCCCAGCGGGGGGTGGGGGATGTCCCCTTACTTGTAAAGGACACCGTGATGGCCACGCTCACCCAGGGAGGCAGCGGGACTGCTGCCGGGCAGCCCAGACTCGGAGTGACCCTGGGCTCCTTAACTTTTGTGAGCCTCAGTCCCCTCTTTATCAGCCAGCCCCCTCCCAGGGTGATGCCCGAGGACATGAAATGAATGGCGCGCCCGCTGTGCCTGGAGCGGGACATCACGGTAAGTGCTGTGTTACCAGGTCAAATATTTCCCTGTGTGCATCTCTGATCGCCTCCTTGGGATAAATTCCAAAACGCAGACCGGCCAGGCCAAAGGGCACGTGCATTTTGCACAGCGGCGGCGGCTGCTTCTGCTGCCTGGTGGTCCTCCCCGTGACAGCGCTGCCCAGCCTCCCATGCACACAATCTCCTGGCTCTGGTTCTGATTTGGCAGGACTGGGCGGGGCCCGAGACTCTGCATTTCTAAGGCAGGTGGTGTGATGCCCCTGGTCCAGGACACACACACCCCCCCCCCACTCCCTGCCCCTGTGGCGGGGGTGCTGAGGCGCTCACGAGTTCCCTGCCAGCCCCTCTTGCAGGAAGCTGGGTGCTCGGTGGGGCAGGGCGGACCACAGCCCCAGGCAGCGTTAGTGGCGCGGCTGGAAGGCCGTCCTGGCGTGCTGCCTGCGTGTCCCCATGAGGCCTGAATCTCTGCCATCAGCGGCCAGTCCAGCTGGGCTGTTGATGCAGCCAACTCCAGCAAATCCAATCCACCCAGAGAAGCCGAGAGAGACCAGCTCTGCGCACCGAGGCCAGGCGGCTGGGGTCCAGCCCTGCGAGGGGAGGGCCTCTCCTGCAGCCTCCGGCCTGCGGGCTTCGGCCCCCGCGGCGGCACTGCGAGCAGGCCCGGCGCGGACGGCGGGCAGAGGGAGACCCCATCTGGACGGGAGCGTCCGTGCAGCCCTCCTCGCGCTCTCCCCGTAAGAGGCAGTGCGCTCCGCTGGGTTCCCGCTCCAGCCCAAGGAGCTGAAAAGCCTGGGCATTTCCTGGGCTCAGGGATCAAACAAACAACTCTACTCCAGGTAAAAGTAGGGGGGAGGGCACAAAATACGTAGGGTGTTTTTGCTTTCTGTATGAACCACATGAAATTGCAGATTTGGGGCCATTTTCGCCCTCCAAAAGGGCAATTTCGTGTGGTTCAATGTTAACCTCACGGCAAACCTTTGGGGTCGTTTTTATAACCTGCCCGTTCTCAGGATGCACGATGCTGACAGACAGGTCCACAATCATGTTTCACACACGTTGCCACCAACACTGACCACATTTCATGGAATCTAAGATGCCAGGCGTAGGGTGCTGGGCCCCTCCATCCCCCTGACAGCTGAGTTCCACTGTCAGTGCTTTGGGGACCTTTGGAGGGTCAGTGCCCCCCATCTTCTCTTTCCAGCTTCCTGGAGCCACACACCCATGAAGACTGATGGCCAAGGAGGAAGAAAGAGGCCCCACGGGCTGGCGTCTGCTTCACGCCGGTGGGAGCTGCCCTCCTTTTCTCTCCCACAAAGACTCTGAGGGTCCATCCCAGGGAAGAGCCGTGGGGAGGGAGGGGAGAGGGAGGCGGGATAGAGCTCCGAGCGGGTGCCAACCTCTGTCTGATCCCAGGAAAGAAAGATGTCAACGTGTGCGTGGATTAGGGACTCACCTTGCCCTGACTTTCCTGAATCAGGAGGTGAGAGCTCCCAGGTGTCAGTGTGCTGTGGCCAGGCTGGAGGGATGGGGTCGGACCCAGCCCCCCGCCAAGTGGGGGTCTCATGTTGGGAGTGATGAGTGGCACATGTTCTCACAATGAGGCTCTCTGGGTAGAGCAGGGCGGCCCCCGAACTTGGTCCAAAATGGCAGGGAAAGGAGACTGGCCTGGTCTTGCTGCGGTTGGGGGCGGGGCCAGGTGAGGGGTCCTGCTCTCGGAAAGGAGTGTCCAGCAGCTCCGAAGGATGGAGCACCCACCGTCTATCAGCCTGCCTGGATGCGGGGCCTAAGCCTGGAGGAGGTTTAAAAGCTGCCAGCAGCCCAACATCCAAGATGGAGTCAGACTCTACTACACGCTGACATGACCGCTTCCTGTATCGCAACTCAGTGACACGTGCGACGTGCACGTGGGTACAAGCGTGAGCATCCGTGCACATCACAGGGAACGTGATGCCCTGTGAGTCTCCAGCACGTTCGGGTCTATGGGGGTGCATTCAACCCACCTCCCCCCAGAACACCTTCACGGCGGCTCCACTGTCAAAACACACTCAAGATTTTAAATTATGACAAGCTCAGCCTGGACCACACACCCAGGTACCACCACCCAGACTGAACAAATGTTCATCCTTTTCATATTTGCTCTGGAGAGTTTTTTAAGGAGTTCAAGTTAGAGTGGAAGCTCTACCCCATCCTTCCCCTCTCACCAGGCCCAGAGGCGACCACTTGCAGAGTTACTGTGTGTTCTTCCCACCATCTGCCATCACATGTGTCCTACAGAATTTCCATGAAGATTATCACACCGTTCAAATCCTTTAGCAGTTCTTTTTCCCTCCACCAGATATAATGTTTTAGGTTCATCTCTGTTGATTCCCGCAGCTCTCATTCATTTTAAAGGTAGGATAGAGGTTATTCCACCGTGAGAATGAACCCCAGCTGAGTTAACTATCCCACATCCTGGTAAGCAAATGGGGGGTTCTTAATTTTTGCTTCTAGTCATTGTTTTCAGACAGAGAGGACAAAATGCTCAGAGGGGAAGCAGCAGAGGCGGGAGATGGGCACAGGTCTGCAGCCTCCAAATCCACCGTGTCCTCTGCTTCCCCAGCAGAATATCACAGCAGGCTCAGAGCTCCGGTTGAGCCGCACACCCTAGCAGGGTGAGGCCACCCGTCATGGTGGTTTACAGGTATGTCCACAAATTCCTGGATTCTCTGCCCCTTGAGAGGTGGAGCTTAATTCTCCTGCCCTCAGCGTGGCTGCACTCACCCCCTAACAAATATAACAGGCGGGAGTGGTGTGGCATCATCAGGTTATAAGAGGACTGGGGCTTCTGTCTTTGTCTGTCTGTCTCTCTCCCTCTCTCTGTGATCACTCACTCTGTGGGAAGCCAGCTGCCCTCTGCAGAGACAAGGCAAGGAATGGAGGCCTCCCGTGAAGAGCCAGCGAGGCCCTGAGGGCTGCCGACGACCGCAGAGTTAGCTTGGAACTGGATCCTTGACACCCTGCACGACCACCTTGACTGCAGCCATTCAGGCAGCTCCTGGACTCCTGCCCCACAAAAACCATGAGCTAATACACACGTGCTGCTTTAAGCCCCTGAGTTTGGGGGTATTTGTTATGCAGCAGCAGATAACTGACACACCTATTCAGCCTCCCTCAGAGGCCAGGAGGCGGGACGCAGGCAGACTTGGGAGTCCAGCTGGCTTCGCCACCCACACCTCACAGCATCCTGGCCTCAGAAGGAGTGTGATAGCCCAGGAGCCACCAGCGTGGAGCCATCAGCACATGGGCTGAGCACGGTGGTAAACGCCTCCTCCTCTTTCTCCTCCGACTCCACCATCCTCTGCCAATTCCCTCGCAGCCCTGACCGGCTGCCCCTCCAGGGATTGTAATACTACAAAATAAACTCAGACCCAGCTCCCAGCTGCAGGCAACTAGCTCCCTGTTGAGTTTTCTTCCTGAGGGTACATTACTGACACAAAATCCAGCAACTTCTGCCACATGCATTGTTCTGGAATTTCCCCCATGTCAAGAAGTTTTGGAGTCAGACGGACCTGGGTTTTCAATCCCCTACCACCACCTCTTCTCCTCCCCAAGCCCCACTCTCCTCATCTGTAAAGCAGGGTCAAAACGGTACCCACCTCCAGGACCGTCTCCAGGACAGCAGAGAGAATTCGGGCAGGTGAAGGGAGCCGGCGATCAGGGGAGAGCCCTCAGCAAACAGGGCTGTGGGTTATCGTTCACCTTATTAATACCAAGACAGCAGGAGTTCGTGATGTTGAGCATCTTTGCATGTACCTGTTGGCCATCTGTATGTCTTCTTTGGGAAAATGTCTATTCAGATACTCTATTTTTAAATTGGAGGGACTTCCCTGGTGGTCCAGTGGCTAAGACTCCGTGCTCCCAATGCAGGGGACACGGGTTCGCTCCCTGGTCAGTGAACTAGATCGCACGTGCCGCAACTAAGACCCAGTGCAGCCAAATAAATAAATAAATATTTTAAAATAAATAAATAAAATAAATTGGATTGTTTGTTTTTGTGATATGGAGTTGTATGAGTTCTTTATATATTTTGGATACCAACCCCTTATCAGATATATGATTTGCAAATATCTTCTCCCTTTCGGTAGGTTGCCTTCATTCCTTTTTACAACTGAATAATACCCTACTGTGTGGACTATGTGTGTATACATACATGTGTTCGCACACCTAATAAGAGTTACTGAGCACTTATCATGGGTCCAACGCCGTCCTAAGAGCTTTACACTTATTACCCTTTCAAACCTCACAAGAGCCCTGTAAATGGGTCCTACTATTATCCTCATTTTGCAGATGAAGGAACTGAGGCTCAGAGAGGAAAGCGGTTTTCGTAAAACCACACATCTGGTAGATGGTGAGGCCAGGATGCCAAGCCAGACAGCCTGACTCCACAGCCCACACTCTGAGCCTCTAAGGCTTGTATCTGAAGATGTAAACAAGCCTCTTTTCCCTTCTGAGCCACACAGCAGAGTGACGCCTCCACCCACCACTTTTCCTTTTGTTCCGGCTCCTTTGCAGCCTAGGTGCGTATCTAGAGTGTATCTGGTCTGCATGTTCACTTTACAGACGGGATAAAAGACTCCAGGGAGAGAACTGACTCCCCCAAGCTCACACGGCCTGAAGTGACAGGTGTGGGTCCGGACCCACCTGGACCCTGAGGACCCACACGGGAGGCGAGACCCCATGTGTCCTCCAAATTGCAGAACCGTCACCAAGAGCCTGCGCGAGCTCCTGTGTCCTTTCTCCGACAGCCACCAGGAGGGAGTGAGCCTCTGCCCGCAGCAATGCTGGGCCGTGTCCACTCCCCATGGCACCTCCCGCCTGACCATTCATTCTTCCGAGAGTGGTTTCCTTTTCTCCCTACTGCAAGCTTTAGTGGGAAAGAAAACGGCTAGAGACCAAAAGGCTGGGAGCGGCGCGCCCCGCAAGCAGAGGAGCTTATCACCTCCTCCCTGGTTTCTGGCCTCAAACGCTTGCTCCGGGCGGGTGGGGTCACGGGACCAGAGGAGGACGTCGCCTGTGATGACCGCTGCCTGCGCTCCCCCCACTTGGCCGACAGACAGGCTGGCCTTGGCCAGAAATTATATGTTTTGAAGCTGTTCCTGAACCAGAAGCCCCAGGACTCTGCCTTTTTTGTGGTTAGTGTTTGAATTCTCCTTGCAATTCCTTGAATTCTCCTAGCTTTTCTTTTTCCCTTTTGATTTTTTAAAAATATGTTTCATTATGGAATATATATTTGCTGTAGAAAAATGAGAAAATATAAATAAGCATAAGAAGATTTTAAAACATCCCAATTCCACTATATGGCGAGGAAATGAACCAACTTGATCTGGCACAAGGATGACCCTCACAGGCAAGAAGCCGGGCCCTCTCAGGTGCCCTGACTGACCTGTGAATTAGAAGCCAGGAGGGCGGCCAGCCTGGAGGAGGTGCCGGGCCTGGAAGGGAGGCTGGGCCTCTGCTGCTTGGACTCTACACGGTGTTTGCACCTGTGAAAAGGCCCCAGGGTGTGCGTGTATGATGCACATGTAGGTCCAACACCACCTTTACTAAATACTTGCCCTTTCTATTCCCAAGGGATCACCACTATTAACATTTTGAGGCGTTTCCTTGCGGACATTTTCCCATGCATATACGCAATTTTACCCATAGATTTGCTAAATCTACGTTAATTTTCTGGCTAAATTTATGTTATTTTTTGTGTCCTTTTTTATTGCTTCCCTCCAGTCCCCTTATAAGGACCCATATCATTTGAGGTCATTTCAGAACAAGGAGGTTATCACAACCGTGTCCCCAGCACAGTGCCAGGCACACAGTAGGTGCACCGTGGAGGGATAGGGTGGGCAGGGGGAGGGGGAAGGGGCCAGGGAGGGGAAAAGCATGGGGCAAAAACATAAAACACATCGTGCGACCCATGTTGGGTCCTAATTGTAAGAAACTGCAGTCTAACACAACATAGTAAAGCAAATATACCCCAATAAAAATTAAGTACACAGCAGAAACTAACACAACACTGTAAAGCAATTATACTCCAATAAAGATGTTAAAAAAAATTACATAAAGATATCATTGGCGCATTGGAGAAGTTTGAACACGACGTGGTTATTGATGATATTAAGGAAATACTAATCATTGTGTTATGTGTCCTAATGGTACAATGGGCACTTCTTTTTTTTTAACATCTTTATCAGAGAGCATACTAACATACTTAGGTGTGGCATGACGAAATGTCTGGAATTTGTTTTGAAATTTTTTGGGGAAAAAAAAAAAAAGCGGCAAGTAGCTAAAACAAGATTGGCAAAATGTTGAAATTGGGAGATGGCTCCGTTGGGGGTTATTATGGTATTCTTTCTACTTTTGTGTATGATTCAGATGGTCCATAATAAAAAGTGGAAACTAATTTTTCTAAAAAAAAAAAAAAAAAAAAGCATTGGTCAATACATTTTGGAGATCTACTGCATGACATGACACGGTGCCTATAGTCAACAACTCTGTTTGGGCACATTAAAATTTGTTAAGAGGGTAGATTTCATGTTAAGTGCTCTTGCCACCAAAAACCCCCAAACCAAAAAACAATGACAAAGGGGCATGAGGAAACTTCTGGAGGTGATGGGTGGGTATGTCTATTACTTGATGGCAGTGATGATTTCATGGGTGTATGCAGATGTCCAAACTCATCAAATTGTATACACTAAATATATGCAGGTTTTTGTATATCAATTATACCTCGACAAAGTTGTTTTTTAAAAAAAAGAGCAAGTGGCAGAGCTAGAAAAGAAAAGCAACATTGGCACAACCACTAGGGTGAGTCGACTCAGCCAAGGGCACCCAATCCAACAGACCAATGCCCTTCCTCATAGCAAACAATTTTATACCCCCATTGCTATCCTGAAATGAAACTCATAGAATCCTGAACAATATTTTCAACTCCACATAATGCCCCAGCTGTAATATGCAGCAGCTCTAGAAGGAATAGACATAAACATAAAATAACAGGTTTTTCAACGTGTCCATGCTCAGCCCAGCCTCCCTGGACCTCAGCTGCTTGCACTGGCACACAGGCTCATGTGAGCGCAACAGTGACAGATGGCACCTGACCCGGGTGTGAGAGTGGGACCCAACTGACAGTCACATGGCTTTCCAAAGTGGCGGAAACCTCTTGGCAAAGTTCTGAACCTGACGCAGTGTCCCCTCCATTTGCAAAACGGCTGCATTCCTGCCAACGGTGCAAACTCGTGCAAAACCATGCTTCCCACTGGTGTGTAAAATAGAGTTTGGTCCTAAACAAGCACAGTTACAAACAGGTTTTTCACCTGCATGACTGTCCCAAAGGATGTCCTAGAACCAGGTGAGATGTCAGAAACTGCTCCGGTGGTGTGTCTGAGATCCCTGCCCACACCCTTAAGTGCAGGTGGCACCCTATCACTGTGACAAACGACTTCCTTCCAGAAACTTCCAACTCGGCCTCTAGGGGAGGCAGTGCCCACCCTGCTGGGCAGTCCGCCAGGACTCAGGGGAGCCGGCTTGGATGCATCCCACGAATGGCCCACTTTTTGCCTTTCCCGGGAATGATGGCAGCCTCGAAGCAGGAGCGGGTGGGGACCACAGCGGTGACCAAGACTAGGGTCCCCCATGTGGCAGGGGCAGAGAACCAGGTGGACCAGGCTTCTCAGGGGTGTTTTCCCAGGCGGGGAGGCAAGTAGGGACCCGGAGTGGGGCAATGCCAGGGGCTGGCAGAGGAAGGCGGAGCTCTGGAATGAGACTGCAGTGAGATCTGGGCGGCCCCACCTCGGCCTGGGTGTGCTGGTCACTGTGATCGATTGGAGGCAGGGGAGGGCAGAGGGCAGAGGGCAGAGGCCACAGCGAGGACTCACAGATCTCGTGGGTCAGGCAGGAAAACGCCAGAAAGAGAGACCTCAGAGCGCCACTCGTCTAAATCTTTTTTTTTTTAATTAATTAAATTATTTGTTTATTTTTTTCTGCATTGGGTCTTCGTTGCTGCGCGCAGGCTTTCTCTAGTTATGGCAAGCAAGGGCTACTCTTCGTTGCAGTGCGCGGGCTTCTCATTGCGGTGGCTTCTCCTGTTGCGGAGCACGGGCTCTAGGCACGCGGGCTTCAGTAGTTGTGGCTTGCGGGCTTCAATAGTTGTGGCACGCAGGCTTCAGTAGCTGTGGCTCGCGGGTTTCAGTAGTTGTGGCACGCGGGCTTCAGTAGTTCTGGCTTGCGGGATCTAGAGCACAGGCTCAGTAGTTGTGGTACATGGGCTTAGTTGCTCTGCGGTATGTGGGATCTTCCCAGACCAGGGCTTGAACCCGTGTCCCCTGCATTGGCTGGTGGATTCCCAACCACTGCACTCCCAGGGAGGCCCCCACTCATCTAAATCTTGAACTGAGCCATTACTGTGGGATAAGAAGGCAGTGCGGCCCCCACTCTGGGTCTCCCCCTGACAAATGACCTGGACCAGGGCTCCCCAGGCCGTCCCCCTAGCCCTGCCTCATCCGCCTTCTTCCCACAGGGACCACTCTGCCCGCCACCGCTGCTGGTGTGCAGTGATCCTGTCCTCAGGCTTGAGGGGCCGCTCACCAAGCGGCTGGCTGTCCCCGGAGTCTGCAAAGCGGCTCATCACTCCAGGAGCAAACGACCTCCTCGAGGCCCCGCGTGTAAGTCAGAGGATAGAGGCCATGCTTCCTCTGGCCTTCAGGCATGGGGAGCCAGACCCGCCCACCACTGGGCTCTGTTTCCCGACGGCCTTGGTCACTCGGGACAACGCACGCCCCGGAGGGAGAGGCTCGCTGAGCACAGGGGAGACCCCTGCCCGCCTCCGCCCAGGCCTCACCTGCCAGGTGCGGAAGAGGAGGGGGTGGGGAGGAGCAATGAGTTTTCCTTTGATGGCTTTGGCTGTGAACTCTCCCTGAGCAAGTCTGGGTTGGTGCTGAGAAGTGAATGGATGTCCAGTTATCAGGAAAGGGCCTTCAGGGAAGCGGGAGGGCCAGACGGGAGGCTGTGGGGTCCTTCCCGCGGATGCTCAGCTCACCGTGACTTTATACTTCGCCCTCCACCGCGTCCAGAGGTGGGCTGCTGCCTCGGCGACACGGCCTCTGCGGTGGCGGTGCTGCCTCTGTGGCCACCATTTCTGAATAAGACTTTAATATTTTTCATTGAGAAAATAAGCAAATGAATGAATCACTCACACTCACACGTATTTGTTAAATGCCCAGAGCTAAAAGCTGAGCGAATGAGAGAGAGGAAAAGAGCCTCCTGGTCGGAGCAAACCCCTGGGCTGGTCGGATTTGGAAACTCTGGGTCCCCACCAGCTGTCCCTTCTCCCTCCTCGCCACTGGGAGGCCCAAGGGCTCTGCGGACGCCGGTCTCCAGGAACTAGGCATTCCTCTGCTCCGGAATATAAACACATTCTACTCAGCCTCCGGGATAGCACGGGAGTTCTTCATATATTTTGGATATTAACCCCTTATGAGACATCATTTGAAAATATCTTCTCCCATTCAGTAGGCGGCCCTTTTGTTCTGCTGATGGTTCCCTTTGCTGTGCAAAAGCTTTTTAGTTTAATGTGATCCCATTTGTTTATTGTTGCTTTCGTGGCCCTTGCCTGAGAAGACAGTCAAAAAAGTGTTGCTAAGGCCGATGTCAAAGATCGTACTGCTTATGTTTTCTTTTAGGAGTTTTATGATTTCAGGTCTTACATTTAACTCCTTACTCTATATGAGTCTGATAATATATAAAGAAAATATAGAAAGTCCAAAGTATATAAACAACTCATGTGACTCAATATCAAAGAAACAAACAATCCAATTAAAAAATGGACAGAAGATCTGAACAGATGTTTTTCCAAAGAGGACATACAAAACAGGCACGTGAAAAGATGCTCAACATCATTAATTACCAGGGAATACAAATCAAAACCACAGTGAGATATCACCTCACACCTGTCAGAGTGGCTATTATCAAAAAGACAGCAAATAAGTGTTGGTGAGGATGTGGAGAAAAGGGAACCCTCGTGCACTATTGGTGGGAAGGTAAATTGGAGCAGCCACTACGGAAAACAGTGCAGATATTCCTCAAAAAATTAACAATAGAACTACCATGGGATCCAGCAATTCGACTTCTGGGTATTTATCCAAAGAAAATGAAAGCACTAACTGGCAAAGACATACACACTCCCTTGTTTGTTGCAGCGCTATTCACAGTAGCAAAGATATGGAAGCAACCTAAGTGTCCATCAATGGGTGAATGGATAAAGAAGTTATGGCATATATATACAATGGAATATTACTCAGCCCTAAAAAAAGAATGAAATCTTGACATCTGCGACAACGTGGATGGACCTGGAGGTGTTATGCTAAGTGAAACACGCCGGAGAGAGAAAGACAAATACTGTATGATTTCACTTATATGTGGGATCCAAACAACAAAGCAAATGAGCAAACAAAATAAAACAGAAACAGACTCATAGACACAGAGAATAAACTAGCGGTTGCCAGAGGAGAGGGCGGTGGGGGAAGGGGTGAAATGGGTGAAGGGGATCAAAAGGCACAAAGTTCCAGCTATAAAATACATGGTAACTGGACTTATTGTGGTGACCATCTCAAAATGTATATAATCATTATGTTGTACACCTGAAACTAATGTAATATTGTAAGTCAATTATACTTTAATTTTAAGTCTACTAATAAAAATATGTTTAAAAAGTTAATCAAAGGAAACAACCCAAATGTCCATCAACTTGCAAATAGGTAAATACCGTATGTCCCTACAACGCACTATTATCCAGCCACAGAAAGGAATAAAGTGCTGACATAGGCTATAACATGGATGGGCCTTGAAAACATGCTGCGTGAAAACAGCCAGACACAGAAGATCACATGTTGTCTGATTGCATTGATATGGGCTGTCCAGAGTGGGTAAATCCTTAGAGACAGAAAGCAGATTCACGGTTGCCAAGAGCTGGGAAAGGGGAAATAGGGAATGACTGCTAAAGGGAACAGGGTTTCTTTTGGGGGTGATGAAAATGTTCTGGAATTAGATGGTGGTGATGGTGTAACAATGCTGAGAATGTACTAAATGCCACTGAATTGTACACTTTAAAAGAGTTCAGTGGTGAATTTTATGTCAACAAGAGTGGTGGTATCAAGAGGCTGGCCCGGTATAAACAGAGCTGGAATCTCGAATGAACATGGCCCTGTAAACCACACCTCAGTATGTATTTTGAGTACTTGGCTATGTGCCAAGATCTAGGATGAGCCCTCTTCCTACAAGATCTCATTGCATTTTCAAAACCGTCTAGGAAGCATTATCACCCCCATTTTACAGATGAGGAATTGGATGCCCCAAGAGGCCGGGCTTCCTGTCCAGTTGAGGGTGGCAGAATGGGGCTTAAGCGGTTCTGTCTAAGGCCACGCTCGTAGGCAGGTAGGCGGCTGCCTCTCCCGGGCTGTGCGAGGAGCCACTACCTGAGATCTAGGCAAAGGCGGGCCGAGGTTCCTCACTCGCAGTCGGCCGGATGGGACTGGCAGGTAGGATGTTCACGGTGGAGAGAAGAGGAGGGATGTGTGGCTGGTTTAATCCTCACCGGGGGGCGGCGGCGGGGAATCACCACCTCCCCTCCCCAAGCATCCACTCTCTGGCAGGGCTGGAACTCAGAGTGGTGACACAGCCCCTAAGGCCCCAGCCTGCCCATCCGTTAAAGGGGAGTAGCAATGCCAGACCTTCAAGTATGTTGTGAGCCTGCACCAGACAACGCAGGTGCGAGGCTCAGCCAGAGAACAAGGCTGTCTGCCAGGATGGAGGCTCCTTCCGGACAGCTGTGTGACCTTGACAGAGATTTCATGTCCTGGGCTTCACTTCCTTGTCCGTGAAATGGACTACTGACACTCTGTGGGTGGTGATTCCCCGCCCCCGCCCCCACCCCCCACCCCCCCCCCCCCCGTGAGGATTAAACAGAACCTAATGTAGATAAAGGGAATGGTGCCCAGCCCATAGCGGGTGCTCAGCAAGCCGCATCTGGGTGTGGCTCTGTAACTGAGCCAGGGACCCGACTGTCTGAAAACCACCTGGCGCTTGTCTCAGACGGCAGGTTGCTGGGCCCCTCTGACCCACTGGCTCCTCCTCTGTGGGTGGGGGAGCCCAGGAACCGCGTGTGAAGCGTATCTGTTTCCAGGTGGCAGATCTGGGAACCCTGGCTCATCACGGAGGGGTGACAAAGGACCCTGTGCATGCAGACAGGGCTGTGCCTTCTCTGCACGGGCATTGCAGGCCCGGAGCTCAGCTTCCTGGGCTGAGTAAGCTGGACGGCAGCTGGGCTCTCCACCACCAACAAAAATGGCCTGATAATGAGCTACCTCATTACCTCGCAGACTGTCACTCCCCTCAGCCACCATCTGCCACCTCCCCTGTCACCTGGCATGTCCCCATCCCAGGCTGCCTTGAGCCTGCTCCCTCCATATTGTGCCTGCATCCTGCTCCCGTGGGGGGCCGAGGCCCAGGCTGTGCACATCCTCAAGAAGTGTTGGAGCTGTCTGTTTGTCCTAGACAAGTAACAGCAATCCCTAGGACATAATTTAAAAGGCACATGGGGTGCCAGCCCTGTCTCCGTGCCTCCCTTCCTTTTTCCTACCAGAGCTGCAACTTTGCCCAGGGCATCAAGGTCCGGGCTGAAAACGCCTGTGGCCCAGCCCTCCCTGCAGGTGTGGGCCCAGCACCGCCGATGGCACATGGGTGTCAGGGAGGGGCTTCTGGAAAAGCCCTTCCCACTCAGCTGGTGTCTGCCCTCCGTTCCGCCTGAAGGCCAGGATGTTGGCAGTGCAGCCGCCGTCTTGTGGCCACGAGGATAGGAGCTGGGTGAGGTCACTGTCGCCAGCGTGGAGCCGCTGCTACAGCCAGGACGCCTGTGTCTGGATGCCTCAGGGCCCCAGGACGAAACACGCTTATTCCACGGTCTGAGTCTGGTTCTGTCCCCTGCAGCACGTGCAGTTCCCAACAGGCTCGGGGATACAATGAGAACAAAGCGAGGAGTCTCCTTCTCAGCCCTGCCCCAGCACCCAGCTTCCCTGGAGGCAGCAGCTGACCAGATTCTTGAGGTCTTCCCAGGAACATGGATGCACATACAAGCACCGTGATCACAGGTTGCTCTTTTTCCCCAAGCGGCAGCGGGGAACTCGCTGCTCTGTATGTGTCCACTCTGCAGGAAAGCTCAGCCTCCCCCAGGGACGGAGTGCGGCGTCACAGGGGTGGCGCATGCATCCTTCATTGTGTGCTGTGACTGGGGGTGGCGTCACCACTCCCCCACTGATGGACACTAGGCTGTTTCAAATCCTTCCAGGCGCATGCTTTGTCAGTGATCTCTAAAGACACTGTTTGCCCAGATGGTTAAGACAGTGATGGAGACACAGCGGTGGCCCCGTGAAAACCAGGCACGCGAGACGGCTGTCAAGGAGGGCGAATTTATGTCTGCCTTCTCCATCCGGTCAACGGCCTGGCTCCGCCCCCAGACCTGGCCCCGCCCACGGTCTCCACCCCAGGCTACCTGGCACCGCCCCCAGAAAGCATGGTCCCACCTCCAGGATGCCTGGCTCCACCCCCTAGGAGGTCTGGTTTCACCCCAGGAGGCCTGGCCCCACCCCCAGGAGGCCTGGCTCCGCCCTTAGGAAGTCTGCCTCACCCTCAGGAGACCCGGCCCCATCCCTGGCTTTTTCCTTTTGCTTAGTACCTGCGTCCCCGCTGCCTTCCTCCTACCCAGCCCCTCCTCCGGACATCACCACTGGGACCAGCCCTCACCATCCAGTTCCCGGGCTGCTGCAACTGCCTCCCGCCAGCCTCCCAGTCCCCTCCCTGCCCCTTTCTCACCCCCAATAGATGTGTTCACCCCCTGCTTAAAACCCTTCGGGGGGCTTGTTGCCTCCAGGGGCAAGGACCGCCCCCAGACTAGTCTCTTCTGCATCGAGAGCACCCTGCCAAGCCCCGCCACGCCTCTGCTCTTGCAAACCACGGCTCTCCTCTCCGCGGAAAATCCTTCCTTCAACCTCAGGTCGGGTGTCAGCCCCTTGCCCGCCCAGCGAGACCTGGGCACTCTCCTTTGCGGCGGCCGCCCCCGCCGACTTTCATCCCAGTTCTACTGGCTGCCGTGCCCCGTGCCTGCCGCACGTTGCTGTGCTTCTCCCGGCGCCTCTCGCTCGATCCTCAGTCCGCCTCGGGAGGTCTGGCTACAATTGCTCCTGTCTGACACGAGAGCAAACAGGGCTGTGTGTGTTAGTGTCCCCTGGGCTCCACACATGGGTTTGTCGGTTGAAAGAAGGCACAAATGAGTGGGGCAAAGAGAAATAGAAGAGGCAAGATAATCCCCAGTTTCCATAGCAACAGAAAGGATGCAGCACTATGCGGGGTGGGGGGGCAGGGAACATCCTGGGAGCAGGATAAATCATGGAATTTCAAGACAGAAGGGACCGTCAAGGTCCTCTAGTCCAGGAGTTCTCAACCGGGGGCGAGTTCCCCCTGGGGGACGTTTGGCAATGGCTGGAGGCATTTTTGGTTGCTATTCTGGTTGGGTGGGAGGTGCTACTGGCATCCAGTGGACAGAGACCAGGGATGCTGCAAAGCATCCAGCAGCGCACAGGGCGCCCCGCGGCAGGTATCCAGCCCAGACCATCAACAGCGCCAAGGCTGAGAAACCCTGATGTAGTTCAGCCCCTGTTGTGGGTTTGAATCCTCTCTCTGGCATCCTCCCACCCCCTCCAGAGCCGTTTCAGTCTTTGCTTAACCCCAGTGATGGGGGGCTCGCTACCTCTAAGAGCAGCTGGTCCAAGGTGATGAGCTTTGCGTCAGAACCAGAGGTAGCAGGACATCTAGGGGGAGAATTTGCACATATGTCTCCATAGCAGAAAAGCACCACTCAGCTCACGCTGAAGCCTGAGAGAAACGAGCCTCCAGTGAGCTAAGACACCAGCTCCTGTCTGTCCTCAGGTTTTCCATGGAAGAGGGTCTGCCAGGAACCAGGGGTCTGGGTGGGAATTAAGAGGGTCCTGCTGGTCCTTGGCTCAGGATCTCTCAGCCTGCGGCTGCAGGGTGAAAGTGGGGAGAAGCAAGGGGGAGGCAGGACTTGGTCATCTGCATATCCAGAAGTAAGATTAAGTTTCTGAAATATTAAAGCCTTGTTAATGATATTCATGTTGAAGTATTTAGGAAGAAATGTACATACCCTGAAATACAGAAAAGTAAGATGCATGGATGGAAGGCTGGGTGGATGGATGAGTGGATAGATGCATGGACAGACGGGGGATGGATGGATGGATGCACAGATATGTGTGAGCGAGTACAGAACACTTCTATTAAAAGTTTGATTAAATCATGTTACAGACGAGGAAACCAAAGGTTCAAAAGATTAGAGACATTACTCAAGGTCATCCAGTAAATTGTGGGGCCCAGGATTTGAACCCAGGTTAGTCTGGCCCAGAGCTGTGCTCTGTCCACCCTGTAGGACTCATCCCTTCCTCGGGAGGGCATCAAGGGGCACAGCCGCCCCAGGGTTTCTGCAGGAGAGGAGCCCTGGCAGCACCCTGACCAGAACGGGGGTGGTTCCCAGGGAGTCTGTCTATAGGGATAACGGGGTGGGGGCTGGTTAAAAGCTGTAAGTTTCCCTGAGGCACCCTTGGCGCTCCCCTGAGTGGGAGCTCACTTAGATGCTGAAATAGAGCAGTGAACTAAAGAGGCAATCCCTGCCTCGAAGAACTGGCAATTTTCCTCCTCCTCACTGTCACCATTTTCCAGGCATGCTCTAAAGCATGTTCTTAGCCTTTTTTGTGCCATAGACCCTTTTGGCATTCTGGTGAAAGCTATGGATCCCTGCTCAGAATAATGTTTTAAAAGCACAAACTAAAATGCATAGGGTATAAGCAAAACAGTTATATAAGTGTAAAAGTATCATTTTAGATTGAGATCTAGTGATGTGTATTTCTTTATTAGCACATTAAATAACAAGCTCTAATATGACTGTCCCTCCTTCTGGGGGTGGGCCCTTGGGGGGCCACCAGCAGCTGCGGGATGGTACGTTCTGGTGCACGGGTCCAGTGCGTGAGCACTGGGGTCAGACGGACCTGGGCTTGAATCCTGACCCACTATTCACAAGCAGAACCTTGAGTAATGACGTCACCCTGCCCATCCTCGGTTCTCTCATCTGTAAAGTGGGGATAAGGTGGGAGGTGAGGATGGTGTTGCTCTGAGATGCCTGCCCTGACTCTGGCTGATATAACCCCACCTGAGGTCTACTCCCACTGAGTCTGGGGCCTGTGTGCATCAGGGAAAGGTTGGTGAAAACAAGGATGTAATTTTTTCTTCCTGTCTAAGTTCATCGACCTCTGAAGTCCCTCCATGAGCCCCATGGGAGCCCATGGGCATTTGCCCTTGGCTGCGGCTGGCAGGGACTCTGGGCCCACCCTGTCCTCCCTGAGCAGTGGGAATTTTTTAACCTCTTGAGCCCCAGTGGCAGTGAGCAAGCATGTCGAGGCTGTCAGAGGGCCATGGCCTCTGCACCTCAAGCCTGCACCCCCCCACCCGCCGGCCTGGAAACCCTTGGGCCTAAAGGTTGAGGTTTTGCTTTTTATTCCTCCTGGAAGGGAAACAAGGCCAGCCCTGAGCCAGGGACAGGCCTGTCAGGGTCACGCAGACCTTGAGCCCACAGCCGGGCTCCCCTCTGGGCAGCTGGAGAGGAGCAAGGCGGTTTCTGTGCCTGGCATGTCCCTGGGCCCAGCCAGCCAGGAAGGCCACTCAGGGCCAGACCCCTCAGGTCACCAGCCATCCCAGCTGTGTTCCTGAAAGTCTTGGCAGGATGGGAAAGCGCCGGCCGGCCAGGAAGCAGAGACATCACCCAGCTGTGAGTAACCAGCTGCCGCGGCTGGGAGTTGGGGGTGGGTGGTGCAGCCTGAGGCTGCTGGCAGGTCTCCGTGGGTGGAAAGGGACTCTGCCCACGCAGCAGCCCAGCCACTCCTCCCCCCGGGGCAGAGTGGAGAAGTGAGGGCATTTCACGTCAGGGGCAAAGGCAGGGCAGCGGCATCCAGCAAGCACTGTGCCCTGGCCCGGGAGAAGCCCTTGCAGGAGACGGCAAGCATCATCTCGGGAGTCAGGCTCCAGGAGCCAAACCTGCTCTGCAGGAGGCCCTGGGAAGGAATGCTGGCTGCAGTTCACAGTAGAGGCCTCTGTGGCCCATCCTACAGAACCGTCTAGACCTGACCTGACCCCTCCTGTCACCTGGAAATGGAGTCCAGCTCCCATCCTTGCCGCTGACCATCCCTGTCCTCTTTTAAAAGCCCGTTTGGGGGCTTCCCTGGTGGCGCAGCGGTTGAGAATCTGCCTGCCAATGCAGGGGACACGGGTTCGAGCCCTGGTCTGGGAAGATCCCACATACCGCGGAGCAGCTAGGCCCATGAGCCACAATTACTGAGCCTGCGCGTCTGGAGCCTGTGCTCCGCAACAAGAGAGGCCGCGATAGTGAGAGGCCCGCGCACCGCGATGAAGAGTAGCCCCTGCTCGCCGCAATTAGAGAAAGCCCTTGCACAGAAACGAAGACCCAACACAACCAAAAATAAATAAATAAATAAATAAAAATTAAAAAAAAAAAAAAAAAGCCCGTTTGGTTAATTCTGGGGTGTGGATCTTAAAGAAAACCTGAGCGTAGAGGAAGGGCAGAGCAGCCCCTCCCACACGGCCCCGACGGGGAAGCCCCAGGGGCCTCGTCTCCCCAGGCGGGCAGCTCTGTCTGCTGGGTTGCGGGCACACATGTGGGCAGCCGGCCCTCCTCATCCACTTCACAGTGTGTCAGTAAGCATCTGGCCACGCTATTTCGTAATCCTGGTAAACACCGCTTTTCCTTGCAACATTTATTTATGCATTTATTGCAAAATCGCCATCTTTCTGGTTGTAAGAATAGTACATACTTGTTGCAAAATATTCAGAGACCAAAAAGTGTGATGAGGAGAGAGAAGATAAAAAGATCACCCTCAACCCCAATGCCTGGGGTTGTCACCGTTACCTCTGGATGCTCACTTGGCCAGATTGTGATTTAAAAAAAAAAACCTCGGGCTTCCCTGGTGGCGCAGTGGTTGAGAATCTGCCTGCCAATGCAGGGGACACGGGTTCAAGCCCTGGTCTGGGAAGATTCCCACGTGCCGCGGAGCGGCTGGGCCCATGAGCCACAATTACTGAGCCTGCGCGTCTGGAGCCTGTGCTCCGCAACAAGAGAGGCCGCGAAAGTGAGAGGCTCACGCACCGCGATGAAGAGTGGTCCCCGCTTGCCACAACTAGAGAAAGCCCTCGCACAGAAACGAAGACCCAACACAGCCATAAATTAAAAAAAAAAAAAAAAAAAAGATAAAGGGGCCATGTTTATCAGTTAAAATTTGTTTAAAAAAAAAAAAACCTCTATATATCAATATATTTGTTCACTTACAAACTTAAGATCATACCTACATATGTGCTTGCTATTATATATATGTTTTTTTCATTATATACACACAGGTATTCACATATATACATATATTCATACGATGTTTTTTATTTCATTTTATAGTCTTACACCTCCATTGAGATTAGGAGAGCAAGGACACTGAAATCTACTGCATTTAGAATTTTTGAAAGTACACATATACCTTTCTTTGCGGGGTGGGGGTCGTGTTGGGTCTTCTTTGCTGCGCGCAGGCTTTCTCTAGTTGCGGCGAGCAGGGGCTACTCTTCGTTGCGGTGCGCAGGCTTCTCATTGCGGTGGCTTCTCTTGTTGTGGAGCACAGGCTCTAGGGTCCACGGGCTCAGTAGTTGTAGCACGTGGGCTTCAGCATTTGTGGCACGTGGGCTTAGTAGTCGTGGCGCACGGGCTTAGTTGCTTGTGGCACGTGGGATCTTCCCGGACCAGGGCTCGAACCCGTGTCCCTGCATTGGCAGGCGGATTCTTAACCACTGCACCACCAGGGAAGTCCCCACATATACGTTTTTAAATGCGGTGGCCAAATTTCTAACATGACTGCCGTTCCCCTGGCCCCTCCACAGCCGGCTCTGTCTGGGCAGAGGCTGCATTCCCGCCTGGAGGCCTGGGGGGCTAACAGCTACCCTGACCCAGACCAGGGTTGCTTCTGTTTCCCATGTGAATCTCCTTTAACCCCACCAGCACCTTTTACATTGTCCCTTCACTAAATTCCTTGAACTTGCTCATCTGTTTCTGACCCTAAAACTGCATTCCACTCTGTTCTATCCAAGTTCAGCAGTTTATTCAACCAAGCCTCTGTTGGGTGACAGTGGTTTCCAATTTTTCACAATAATTGTGAAACTCTGGCACACTTTCCAAGTATGTCTTTGAGATGAATTCGGGGAAGTGAAATTGCTGGATCATAGGACAGGCCCCTTTTAATATTTCTAACCCTCTTTTCTGATGATCCCATGATGTTTCATCTGGGGAAGGCAGCATCATTTATTTTGCCAGCTCCTATGATGGGACATGTCAGTTGTTTCCAGTATTTTCTATGGTAACTAACATCGAGAGGAACATCTTCATGCACAAAGCACCTTGTGTATCTGGGACTGTGCTCTTGCCTGCCTTGCCTGAGAATCTGAATCGGGTACAGAGAAGATGTACAGGGACCTTTGGGCCCATGTTTCATTTAAAACAGCCATACCCGCCAAGTTGAAGTTTGAGTGAGTGACAAATCTAACAAGAGTCACAGCTTTATTTTGAGAGGGCTATGTGTCCACTCACATCCAGGCTGTAGCACTCCCATTAGGAGGCAGCTCACGGAGTCCCATGGAAATACCTAACCTGAAAATAAAGCAACAAAAATCTAACCTCAACCTTCTCTCATAACCAGGGCTTCAGCTCCTTATTCCTCCTACAAATGGAAGCAAATACTTCAGGCTGCAGGGCATGCTCCAGAGCCCTGGACGGGGCAGGCCCACGACGCGGAGGGAGACCTCGGCCCCGCTGTCTCCTTTTGTCACCCTTGTCCTCAGGCCCCCAGGCCCTCTGTGCTCCCCTGCCTGCACTTGCTGTTGCGATCCTTGTGAGTGAATTTTAAGGCAGGGAGCACTGAAAAGCGTAGCCTCTGAAGCTGGATTTCTAACCTGCGTTGCCAGAAAACCACACAATCCGATGTGTGCCTTGCATCCCACCCTATTTCAGAGATCTTCCAGGTGTATTCAAGGCCTCCGAAGCTCTCATGTTCCACCCGGGAAACTCACAGCATCTGTTCATGTGTTTCCAACACTCTTCCAGCGGAACCTCTGTTTTCCCTTAAATACCTGAGTCTTAACCCCAAAAGAGCACGGGAACTTCAGGAGTCTTTTGAGGGTGAATCTTACACATGGACGGGCTTTCTCCTCGCTGCTCTCCAGTGAAACCCTCTCTGTCTGAGTAAGGGCCCAGCCAGAGCCAAATGCTCTGACCCTCCCACCTGACCCTCCCCCAGCTTCCCCACTCCGGGGCCGGTCACTGCCCAGTGGAAATCAAGGAGTTGGCCGTCTCTTGTCTGTTCCCTCGTCCACCATTTTGAGAAGCATTTGATACTTACAGTAGCTATGGGGCATTTACTGAGCGCCTGCTATGCACGTGCTTCAGTGTCTGGTTCTGTCCTTACAACAGCATGACGAGCTGTGTGTAACCAGCCCCTTTTACGGATGAAAAAACTGAGCTCAGAGGTAAAGTCCCCTGCTCACACTTATAAGGAGCAGAGGCAGGATTCTTGACCATGCCTCATCCTGGAGCACGGCGCAGGCGTGTCCTCAGAGCACACACGGGGCCAGGGAGGGAGAAGGACACACGGGAAACGTGTACACAAAGCGCTGGCCAAGAGGTCTGCCCCTGAACAGAGAGCTGTGCTGAGTCTGGGGAGGAACCACCTCCCCACGTGTGGCCACTGCCCAGCAGGTCTCAGAGAACAGGCAGCCAGGGAGCCAGCCTGCCCCAGGGCTGCTGTGAGCCGGGTGCTGGGCCAGGCCTGCCCCCTTTCTGCTCCGGTGCACGCCCTCTGCACCAGCTTCCTGGGCTACCATGACAAAGGACCACAAACCACGGGGCTTAAAACAACAGAAATCTATTCTCCCACATTCTGGGGCCAGAAGCCTGAGATCGAGGTGTGGGCAGGGCTGCGGTCTCTCTGGAGGCTCCAGGGGAGGGTCCTTCCTGCCCCTCCCAGCTCCTGGTGCTGCTGGCCATCCTTGGTGCTCCTTGGCTTGTGGACGCATCCCTCCACTCTCTGCCTTGGTGTGTGTGTGTCTCTGTGTCTTTTCTTATAAGGACATTTGACGTTGGATTTGGGGCTCACCCTATGCCAGCATGCCCTCATCTTAACTTGAGGACATTTGCAAAGACCCTATTTCCAAGTAAGGCCACATCCATAAGTAATGGGGTTAGAACTCGAACACATCTTTGGGGGGGACACAATTTCATGGACACTGTGCTGGGTGTGGGATGAGGGCAATACTTCAGGGCCAGGCACTTCCCATCAGGCATACACCGGTCCGCTCTCAGGGACGCCAACTCCAGAGGGAGCCCCCAGCACAGAACAAGGGCCATGAACATGTGGCACGCACAGCAACAAACCCCCTGGTGTGGAAGGAAGATCCTGGGAGTAGGAAAGCCTGCAGAGGTAGGAAGGAGAACTCAGGCCTCAGTGTCCCCAGCTTGCATACAGGGGGTTGGGAGGAGGAACCCCCGACCCTGCTCCAAACTGCCTGGTGCCGCCACCTGCTGGACGGCAGGGGTAGTGCATGGGTGGGAACATTCCAGAAAAAGCTCTTGGCCGTGAGGTCCTCACCCCTGGGCCCCCGTCACTGTCACTGGGTTCCTCCCTCGAAGGCACAACCCCTAGGGCGACCAGAGACCTCGTTCCTCATGTGTTCCCCATTCCTGGCCCGGTGACAGGAGGGCGGCGAGGGGAGCAGAGACCTTGATGGTGACCCCGAAGTCACCTGACTCCTTCTCCTGCTGACGGAAGCTTCCAGGCTGCTTCTACTACAAGGCATTCCACTGTGAACGTTCGTGCGTCTCTACACGTTTGTGAGCATTTCCTGCGGCTGCACTTGAAAGGTCCCTGTGGGGTCTCCGGCGGGCGTGGCCTCTGCTCCTGGACACTGCACACGGGGACCTTCTCCGCAGCAAAGGACCAGCCGCCTGTGCTCTCATCCTTGGCAGCACCTGGTGTGCACGGGTTCTTTGAGTTTTGCCAACCTGCCAGCGAGGAGAGGGCCACGCTGTGACTGGTGTGCATGCCCTGCTGCCTGGCCGGGGCCCGTGTTTTGCCCACCAGGCACGTCTCTCCTCTTCCACTTGCCTGTTCATTTTGACGTCAGAGTCAACAATCTTTTCTTCTACAGTTTGTGCTTTGGGGATTTTGTTAAAGAAATCTTTCCCAGGATTTCCCTGGTGGCGCAGGCAATCTGTCTGCCAATGCAGGGGACACGGGTTTGATCCCTGGTCCGGGAAGATCCCACATGCCGCAAAGCAACTAAGCCCATTCGCCAGAACTACTAAGCCTGTGCTCTAGAGCCTGCCTGTGAGCCACAACTACTGAGCCCATGTGCCACAACTACTGAAGCCTGTGCGCCTAGAGCCCGAGCTCCACAACAAGAGAAGCCACCGCAATGAGAAGCCCGCGCACCACAACGTAGAGTAGCCCCCGCTTGCCACAACTAGAGAAAGCCTGCGCGCAGCAACGACGACCCAACGCAGCCAAAAATAAAAATAAGTAAATTTATTAAAAAAAGAAAGAAATCCTTCCTTACTTTAATGTCATAAAGATACGGCTTTTTCCCACAAAAGTTTAATGCGTTTTGCTTTTTGCCATTATATACCTTTCTGCTGCCAAAAGCCAACCTGCTGTTAAAGAATCATCAGAGACAGTGTCCCCCACTTGGTCCCACCTGGCGTCCTGCCCTCTCACTGGTCCCTTCTCCTCTCTGCACCCTGGCTCTCCTCACTTCCCCTGCCTGGCCCACACCCCCCCAACTCTAAATTGTCCTCAGCCGATGGTGCAGAACAATTCCGCTCTCCCCAGGCCCCTGCCGCCCCCTGCTCCTGCGCGCTGTTGAAGAGCCCTGACTGACGCAGCAGCTCTGATACTTGCTCACCGTGTGATCCTGGCCACGTTTCTCAGCCTGCCACACCCACCTGCCACAGAGCTTGACAGGAATGCCCAGCCACGAATGCCTGCTCCGCCTTCAGCCTCCACACCGGAACCACGCCGCACCCTATGCGCCCTGTTCCTGCCCCATGAGCTGGCCTGTGCTTTCAGCGGAAGGGGACACCCTTGCTCTCTGGCCTCTGGCTGCCCCGGGGGGCCTTGGTGCAGTCAGCATGAAGGTGCAGAGTGAGGGCTGCGTGTTCAGTCTCTGGATCCCTTCCTGTAGGACTGCCTCGGGCCGGAGTGTCCCTGGAAGGTCAAGGCTGTGGGCTCCACACACTTCCCCCTCCCGGTTCCAGCAATGCCCGCCTTCATACTCCAAGGCCCAGCAATGGTAGCAGCTCTGCAGCTTTACTGCATCATTTACTGCATTATTCCTGCTGGCCCCCTGCCTGCCCACACCTCTGGGAATCACACCCCATCAGTGTCCTCCTCAGGTTACCCTGACGTGAGTGTGCCGTGCATCTCCTGACGGACAGACCAAGGGCCACCCTTTCTCCTTCAGAACCCCCTGAGGCCCATTAATCGAGACAGGAACCCCTGTAAAAGTCAGGAAGGCCCCGGCAGGCAAATGCGCTAGCAGGTCCCAGCGATGATCAATTTCACTGCTGAGGACTGTGTCTGGGTCAGATCACTGTTCTCCTCGAGATGAGATGTCATAAAGATTTACGATGATGGTCGGCACACTCGAGGGCCAACCTTGCTGCCGGAAAGTCAAACCGTCCCCATGCCTCCCCTGGCTCTGCCCTGAGCTCTGATGGAAGCAGCAAGGTGGAGGGAGGGGGTGGGAAGGCGAGGCGAGGCCCAGGTTTTCCCAAGCACTTTATCAAGGTCAAGGGAGGCAGCCTCCTCCCTTCCCACCCCTCCTGCTGAAAGTTAAATTCCATCAGAGAGAGGAGACAGCTGCCAATAAGGGACAGAGGGCGGCAGCGGGAAGGGCAGGTGCTTTGAAGTCAGACCCGCCTGTGCCCAGTGCCCATTTGCTAGTTGGGCGTCCGGGGCAGGTCCCTCGGCAATTCCAGAGTGAGGACAGCAATACCTCAGTATAGAACCGTTGAGAAGATTACAGAAGTGAACGGGAAACATTCCAGCTACAGCAAGTTCTCTGTTACGATTGGCTCTTGTAGCCACAGTTGGGAGCATTCGAATGATTAACACGAAAAAAGAACTGCTAAACATGTTCTTTGAATATAAGAAAAACGTGCATCAACGTTGAAGCTAATGACCATTGGCCTCTATTGCTTTGCCATCCAGATGAGGACACTGAGGCCCAGAGAAGGTGAGTGGCTTGACTGAGGTCACACAGCAGTAGCAGAACCAGGTCTGGAACCCAGGCCTCCTGAATGTGTTTTCACAACCTCGGGCTGTGGCAGACACATCCTAGGGTGGCCCCCTCCCCTGGAGTGTGGGCAGGACCTGTGACTGCTTCCAACCATGAGAATATGGGATGTTACTCTCACGGTTACGTTTCATTATACAAGACTCTGTCTTAGCAGAGGGAGTGAGAGAGAAGGAAAGAGCCAGGCTATGAACTGCCATGGGGAGGGCCCAAGAGCAGCCTCCAGCTGACACCCAGGGACAAAGCGGGGCCCTTGGTCCTTTAGCCACGAGGAAATAAATCCTGCCGACAACCAGAGCAAGCTGGGAAGCTGAGCCCTCCCAGTTAAGCCTCTGAATGAGCACGCAGCCCGGCTGACACCTTGATTACAGCCCATGAGACCCTGAGCAGAGGCCCGGCCCCTGAGCCTGGACTCCTGACCCTCAGAAACTGCAAGACAGTACTGGGGGTTGTTTCCGGCTGCTAAGTTTGCGACAATTTATTATGCAGCACAGGAAACTAACACACACATGATCCCTCTGAGATCCCTCCTCCTGAGCCATGAGAAAACACCCCCTTTTCCTACGTACAGTGGGTGGCCAGACCCTTCACCCCCCTTGGCTCGCTCAAGGATGTACTGAGCACCTGGGCTCTGGGCGGGCCGCGTCTGTGCCAGGTACTACGCTCTGCCCATCTCTCTCTCGGGAGGAGACCTCTGGCTTCCAACAGGCACGTGGCTGCCCGTAGTCAACACTGCACCTCCCGGCAGGGGGATGCAGCCATGTGAGCGAGTTCTGGCCAGGGACCTGCGAGGAGGGGAGGTGTGAAGTTTCTGAACCATGTCCTTGAAGACCAGGGCCCACCTTCCCTCCCTCCCTCCCTCCCTCCCTGCCGGCTGGAACGCAGCCCACGTGAGCCCACTAGGTACGCACTGTGTGCCTGATTGACTGTGTCTCCACCAGCCGGGCCACCCTTCTGGACTGGAGAGCTCGTACCCGCTCTTCTGGGACACAGCCTTTCCAGAAATACCCTCAGCTGAAGACAGCTGCCTTGCCTGGAGCCATACCCACTCTGGTCCAAGTGGGGACACAAAGGCCCAGCCCCTCGCTTTGCTTAGGACACCCCTGAAGGGCCACCCAGCCTCGGAGCTCCCCGTGGGGTGAGGCCTGTGGAGGCTGCATCACAGTGAGGGTCTCCCTCGGCCAGGCAGCACCCCCGGGACCCTCCTCCTGCAGATCTCCACCGGGGGACCCGACGTGTACCCGGAGAAAGGCAGCACCACAGGACAGGGGAGCCACAGGTGAGAAGGTGCCTGTACCAAGTCAGCTTGACCTTGACGTGAAAGAGACAGAAACACTTCCGGCTCTGCTATTTTGGTTTTCTTTGCTAGGGCACTGCAATCGATACCTTAATTAATATACCAGGCTGCACGGATGCACGGGCAGCCCAAAAGGATTGAGCCCCTATAATCACAGGGCGCCCTTTAAACTTCCTCCACCCAGAAGGCCATGCCTTTTTAAACTTAGTCCAGATAGGGGTACCTTTCTTCTGATTTGCACAGACACCCCACGGACTGGCTCAGGTCCCACCTCCTGTGTGGGCTTGATGACTCGCTCGGGAGAAGACAATGAGGGTCCCTTCCTGCCAAAGGCGAGATCCACACGGGATTGGGAACGCAGTACAAACGGGTGGCCAAGGAAGAGTCGGAAATCCTTATGAGGAACTTCTTACAGAAACGCCTCTGGTCCGCGAAACACGTGGCTTCCGCAGGACCACACGGCCCCTTCCTGAGCTCCAGCCTCCACGTGCAGGGTGATTTACGGACCACACGAGGCAGGCCTAGGTGGGAAGCGGCAGCAAGTGATTACGAGGCTGTTAAGAGACCTCGGGTAATGTGATCTCTGCCAGCACTTACAAGGATTTTCTGCTTATCTGCCAGGCCTTGGACTTTAGTATCAAATGCCAGAATCAATTACCAAGTAATTACCAATGAACGTATTTTACGCCGACTCCATAAACAGATAAACAAGATGACCTGAGGACCAGAGTGATTTTGGCCTCGGCATACAGCAAGGCTGGGCGGTGCAGCAGGCAGCCTTTTCCTGAGAATCTGCCGTGAGAACGCAGGGCCACTCCACTGATGGAAACTGGGCCCACAGGTCCGATGCTCCCGCTGGGGGCCAGGCCTCCAGGGTCCCTCACACTGTCTTGTTCACCGGGGCGCTCCATAAACGGATGATGACTTGGTCATTTATGGTCCCTAAACTAGGTAAGTGCCTTTGCATCTTGCTTTCCAGCTGCTGAGAAGCCGCCAGTCTGAACCACAGACAACGGAAGCAGCTTCGGTTTCAGCAGCGGGGCGGATACCGTCAGGATCCGCCAGGGATCTCTGGAGCCCTTGGTACCGTCTCCGTGTACCCAGAGTGCGGGTGCGTCCACACCTCCAGCAGCTGGCACCTGCGCTATGTCAGGACAACTGCCTTGGCTCTTGCAGGTCACCTGCCCGCATGAGCGAGACACCTGCGATTTATATCACTCCAGGCAGCCCTTCACCGAGACGGTGGGCTTGGGCAGGAGTGTGAAAACCTGCTCCCTAGACATCCTCGCGTGGCCTCCGTCCCTCATGTGTCCAGATTCCCTCACTCCCTAACTGTCACTTCAAAACAAATCGTCATGGTAGGTTCTGCTTCTGGGCAACCTGTCCCAGGAAACAGATCTGGGTAAACGATTCCTTAGTCATCCACACAAAGGAAACGGCACAGCTGTGGTTGGAAAAAGGAGGGAGAAGCAGCTACTGCTCCGAGGACACCTTTAGAATCGACTGTTAGATATACACACCACTATAGATAAAACACATAACCAACAAGGACCTACTGTGTAGCACAGGGAACTCTACTCAGTATTTTGTAATAACCTGTAAGGGAAAAGAACCTAAAAGGGAATATATATATTATGCTATACATGTGGAATATATATATAACTGAATCACTGTGCTATACATCTGAAACTAACACAATACTGTACATCAACTATACTTCAATTAAAAAAAAGTACATGCATTTAGAGTGGAAAAATAAAAGAACAGACTGTTAACAGTAGATGCGGTATCCTTGTTTTTTGAAGGGGGAAGGATAAGAACGTGTATTATATACATGCTTGCATCTCCATCAAGAAGGAAACACATGGGGACTTCGCGGGCGGTCCAGTGGTTAAGAATCCATCTTGCTGTGCAGGGGATGCCGGTTCGATCCCTGGTCAGGGAACTAAAATCCAACATGCTGCGGGGCAACTAAGCCTGTGCGCCACGACTAGAGAGAAGCCCGCGCACCACAACGAGACATCCCGTAGGCCACAACTAAGACCCAACGCGGCAAAAAATAAATAAATATTTAAAAATTTTAAAGAAAGAAGGAAATACATGAAAGTAATGAAAGCAGATACTCAGGGTGCAGGAAGTCACAAGCCCTCTGCATGTTTAGACTGCCGATTCCACCAATCCAGAAAATTAAACACAATTCCTGGGCCCCACCCTCCAGGGAGCCTGACGCAGCTGGCCTGGGGTGAGGAGCCAGGGTCTTGAGAGGCTCCTGGCCTGACCGCAGCTCAGCCAGGCTTGCGGACGTCGTTCTGGGTGGTTTCATCAAGACGTCTGATGAAACCCAACAGGCAGCCAGGTGGTGCTGCTTCCGGGACACGAGCCAGCCCCCATGGGACGTGCGACGGAAAACCTCCTCTCATTCCCGGGTGACCCCTGATGGCACCTGCGAGCCGGGCTGCGGGGTAGGCGTCAGCCGCCTTCTCCTGGCGCCCGCTCCTCATCCCGTTGCCACAGCAACAGCAGACACAATGGTTTCCGTGGAGTTCGGGTCTATAAATAATGTCTAGATCAGTCGTTGGGGTGGGAACGGGTGGACTCCGCAGGGTGGTTCGTGGTGACCAGCAGGCCAGGCCACTGTCCACCGGAAGCGTGGCCCTCGGGGAAGCGAGGTCCGTCTTAAACCTGACTCTGTCCAGTGGTAAGGGCGGTCTCCTCCGATCCTGCAGCCATTTCTGCTTCAGAGAACGGAGCTGGGAGTGTTCCATCTCTGTGAATCTGACATGCGTGCACCCGAGCTGGCTACGCTGGGCCGGGGCTGGGCGGGCAGGTGGGCTGCAAGTCCCTCCTGGGGACTCGGAGACCGAGGAGGGTGCGGAGGGGCTGTTTCGGTGCTGGTGAGGACGGTGCCTATTTCACGTCTTGGTCTTGCTGGGTGAGCTCTGGCAGGACGGAAGGGCTGGGGTCTGAGGATCCGGATCCCAGTCTATCTGGCTCCCCTGGTGCAGGCAGCGATTCTGTCCGTGTCCTAAGGATAGCTTTTTGTGTTTTTTAATATCAGTGTTTCCAGGGAAGGCTCACATTCCCAATCCAAGGGTGAAGGAGGTGATCTGTGGTGAAGTCATTTGAAAATCAAGCCGATGGACGCCGTTGCTCTCTGACGAGGGTGAGTTCTCTGGTGGGAGGCCCGCAGGGCCCCTGGCACGTGGCGCGCTGCAAGGTGTCGGGAGAAGGGCTGGGCATTGCTCTGACACATGGTGGGCGGGCATGGGAGTGGGGCAGCCCCTTTGGAAGGCAGTGAAACGACAGTGCTCAGCACTGACAGGGCGGGTCCCTCCGTGCAGCCGTCCTGCCTCTAGGGGTTCTTTCTGACCAACGCCTGGCTTGTGTGCGCCGAGGCATATTGCATAGGCGTGCGAGGAGCCACGTTCATGCGGCTGTGTTTACTATAGCAAAGACGGGGACTGATGTCTGCCGGGAGGGTGGCTGGATGCATATAGCTTGGCACCCACATACCAACAACGAGCACACAGTCAGACAAAAAGAAGTGCTGGGTTGTCTGAGCCGATGCACAACAGTCTCCAGGATAAACTGATGATAAAGAGCAAGATGTATAGATGCTCCTGCTTCTGTAAGAAATGTATGATGCACCGCAAACACGCACGTACACGTGTGTACACATGTACATGGGATACATATACATACACATATCTATGCGTGAACGGATGTGGAGACTATTTCTGAAAACATACACAAGAACCAGATGACTTTGCTTAGCTCTGTGAAGGCGGGCCTGGCGCCCTGAAGAGGTAGGCTGGAGGGAGACTTACTTTCATTGCACACTTTTCTGTAGGGTTTGGGTTTGGTTTCATCGTCTGCATACATTAATTTTTCAGTTAAAAACAGATGAGTGGGCTCATGCCGTGGAGCCCACATGTCACAACTAGAGAGTAGAGAGCCTGCGCGCCGCCATGGAGACCCAGCGCAGCCAAAAAAAAACAGATAAATGGAGGAAAAGGAAGGGAGAACGAGGAAACAAGGCAGGAGGAAGGGAGAGAGCCAGGAACGGAGGCTGGAACCTTCTCTTCTTCTAATCCTAGCGCTGCCAAGGTCAGAGGACGCAGGGACCCAGCAGAGGCAATGGAAACGCAAACCAGATTCCGGAGTGTTTTGCTCCAATGCTGCACCAACTCCTGGGAAACCCGTGAATTTGTTTTCCCGACCCAAAGGAAGGCAGGGGTTTCAAATTCTCCGAGAAGCAGCCCCCAGGGGGAAGCTTCACTGACCCTCAGCCCAGCTGCTGTCCGCCTCGTGGGCAACTGAGAAAAGGGGGGAAAATGCAAGAGAAGGAGCTGGGAAATAATTCATTTCCAAATGAATCCAGATCTCATGCAATTGGGCCTCAAGACTCGCATCTGCAGAGGGTCGCTGTGCTAATGGTGGGGGGGAGGCTGGCGCCGGTGGTGAAGGTCAAAGGGCGTCCCCCCTTAAACAGAGTGGTGGCCTGGGTGTGACATAGAGTCTCAAACAAAAAAAAAAGGGAAGAAGACGGGAACTGCGGGCTGGGGAGCGTGGGTGTTGGTGTGGTGACTTTGACCTCGTGAATATAAGAACTTGATGTCGTCAGCTACGGTGTCAGGCTCATCAGGTGGGGTGACCTTGACTTCGGAACCTGTGTTAGGAGGGATGTAAGCAGGTCTTCAGTGTTTCCCCACAGTTGACTCGAGCAGTTTCTCAAACACCAAGATCATGTCTGGAAAACGCAGACACTGGGCACCCCAAGGCATATATATGAAAGAAGGTCTGTTAAAAGTATGGGAAGAAACTATTATCATTTCAACTTCAATTCACCTCATCCTTTTAAAATTTCTCTTTGGTGTTTGATGATGTGCATTAAATGGCAGCAGGAGAGTACAGATGCAGGCTTTATACATCATCATAATAATACCTAGCTGGGACTTCCCTGTTGGCCCAGTGGTAAAGAATTCGCCTTCCAATGTAGGGGACGCAGGTTTGATCTCTGGTCAGGGAACTAACATCCCACATGCCGAGGGGCAACTAAGCCCACACGCCGCAACCACTGAGCCCGTGCGCCGCAGTGAGAGAGTCCGTGTGCTGCAAACTACACAGCCCACGCGCTCTGGAGCCTGTGTGCCACAACTAGAGAGAGAAAACCCCGCACACCACAACTAGAGAGAAGCCCGAGTGCCACAATGAGAGATCCCACATGCCTCAACTAAGACCCGACGCAGCCAAAAAAAAAAAAAGAAAGAAAATAAATATTTAAAAATAAATAAATAAAAAGGAAGCACTTAACTTGACCTTTGATTTAAAAATAATACTAATAATAGCTAGCCCTCGTACTGCCTGTGTGCCACAGCTCTGCTCCAAGCTCCTTACGGGTATTCATTCATTTACTCCTCACAGCTCTGCAAGGTACCGTTACCTCCTGCTATGGACTGAATTGTGTCTCCCCCACCAGATTCACAAGCTGATGTCCTGACCCCAAGCATGGCTGCATTTGGAACAAGGAAGTAATAAAGAGGAAATGAGGTCCTAAGGGTGGGGCCCTGGTCCCACTGGATTGGTGAGATCCCATAGGATTAGCTGGCCTCTCTCCCCTCCATGTGAGGACACAGAGAGAAGGCAGCCGTCTGCAAGCTGGAAGGAGAGTCTTCTCCAGACACCGAATCACTAGAACCTTGACCTTGGGCCTCTGGCTTCCAGAACGTTAAGACAATGTCTGTGGTTTAAACCACCGAGTCTGTGCCCGTCTGTTGAGGCCCCCACAGGAAACTACCACCCGTCTCATGCAGGTGAGGAGGTGGAGGTGCGGGGAAGTTAAGGAGTCTGGACGAGGCAGCACGGCCAGGAGGTGGGACCAGGGCTTGAATCCAGGTGTTTGGCTGCAAAGCCCAGGCCTTTCATTACGTATGTTAGGCCATGCTCTTTTTTTTTTTTTTTAACTTGTATTGGAATATGTTTGAAAAAGTCTGGAATCTACCAGATTAGAAAGAAAGGGTGAGAGTCTGGCAGAGAGGACAACAGCCCCCAATGATCTCCGTGTCCTAATCCTCAGAAGCTGTATTTACCTTACTTGGCAGAAGAAACTTTGCAGATGTGATTAAGTTAAGGATGCTGAGAGGAGGAGATTACCCTGGAGTATCCAAGTGGGCCCTACGTGCAATGGCAGTGTCCTTATGGGAGGGAGGCAGGAGGTCAGAGAGGAGAGAAGATGCCGGGCCCCTGGCCTTGAAGACAGAGGAGAAGCTGCGAGCCAGGGATGCAGCACCTCTAGAGGCTGGAAAAAGCAAGAGGACGGGTTTGCTTCTAGAGCCTCCCGAAGGAATGCAGCCTGCAGACCATTTTAGACTTCTGACCTCAGATGATACACTTGTGCTGTTTCAAGTCACCAAGTTTGTGGTGATTTGTGACAACAGCAGTAGGAAACGGTACAGAGGAAAAAACTGCGGATTTGGGGGGTAAATTATCGAAGGAGATGATACGGTTGGCGAGCTGAGATGCAGTGGTGATGCTGTGTGACTTCTGATCTCGGTCCCGAGAGACCCTGCCGTGCCCACTCTCACCCCCTGGAGGCCGCCAAGATGCCCAACCTGTCCACCGAGGATGAGGCCACGCGGAGCAGAGAAGAGCCACGCCAGCTGCACTCACAGTTGGCACCGACCGCGGAACAGCCCTGCTCCCCACCCTCCCATGCCTTCCCTCCAACCAGCTGGAACCACAGAGCTACGCCTGGGCTCCGACCCACCCACATTCCTGAACCAGCTCTGTCCTTGGGCAGAACCTCTCCTGGGGACCAGCGGCTCTGTGATGGGCTCAGCTCGTGCAGATAGAACCCTGTGCCTCTCACCTGTCATGCACCCTGTTGCTCTGTTTGTACCCTGGGCTCTTAGATCTTAATTTTCAATGACTGGACATTACCTTGCTAAACTCTTTTTTCATTCCTAATAATTTTTTCTGTAGATTCTAGTTTTTCAGTGTAGTCATATTATCTGAGAGGCAATGATAGTTTTGTTCCTTCCCTTCCAGCCCTGATAAATATTACTTTTCCTATTTTCCTATGCTGGTAGCTCCTCCAATACAATGTTAAACAGAAGCAAAGAGACACCCATCCTTGCCTTGTTCCTGATTTTAAAGACACTATTTTGGGCTTCCCTGGTGGTGCAGTGATTAAGAATCCGCCTGCCAGTACAGGGGACACGGGTTCGAGCCCTGGTCCAGGAAGATCCCACATGCCGCGGAGCAACTAAGCCCATGCACCACAACTACTGAGCCTGTGTTCTAGAGCCCAAGAGTCACAACTACTGAGCCTGTGAGCCACAACTACTGAAGCCCGCGTGCCTAGGGCCCATGCTCTGCAACAATGAGAAGCCCACGCACCGCAACGAAGAGTAGCCCCCGCTCGCCAGAACTAGAGAAAGCCCGCGCGCAGCAATAAAGACCCAACAAAGGGACTTCCCTGGTGGCACAGTGGTTAAGACTCCATGCTCCCAATGCAGGGGGCCTGGGTTCAATCCCTGGTCAGGGAGCTAGATCCCACATGCATGCCACAACTAAGGAGCCTGTCTGCCGCAACTGACAGGGCGCAACCAAATAAATAAATAAAAATTAAAAAAAAAAAAAAAAAAAAAAAAAGACCCAACAAAGCCAAAAATAAATAAATTTTTAAAAAATGTAAAAAAAAAAAAAACTATTTTGTGCACCATTAAGAATTATATGGGGCTTCCCTGGTGGCACAGTGGTTGAGAATCTGCCTGCCAATGCAGGGGACACGGGTTCGAGCCCTGGTCTGGGAAGATCCCACATGCCGCGGAGCAACTAGGCCCGTGAGCCACAACTACTGAGCCTGCGCGTCTGCAGCCTGTGCTCCGCAACAAGAGAGGCCGCGAAAGTGAGAGGCCCGCGCACCGCGATGAAGAGTGGCCCCCACTTGCCACAACTAGAGAAAGCCCTCGCACAGAAACGAAGACCCAACACAGCCATAAGTAAATAAATAAATAAATAAAAATTTAAAAAAAATTATATGTACTGTAGCATTTTGGTAGATAGGCTTAAGATATTAAGAAAATTTAATTTTGTTCTTTTTAAAAAAATTTATTTAATTTTTCGCTGCTTTGGGTCTTCGTTGCTGTGCGCGGGCTTTCTCTAGTTGCGGCGAGTGGGGGCTACTCGTCGTTGCGGTGCGCGGGCTTCTCATCGTGGTGGCTTCTCCTGTTGCGGAGCATGGGCTCTAGGCACGTGGGCTTCAGTAGCTGTGGCACACGGGCCTAGCTGCTCCGCAGCATGTGAGATCTTCCAGGACCAGGGCTCGAACCCGTGTCCCCTGTACTGGCAGGCGGATTCCTAACCACTGCACCACCAGGGAAGCCCTTAATTTTGTTCTTAATCTTTCAAGACTTCTTATAATAAAAGGATGCTGAGTTTTAGCCATTGCTCTTTCTGCATCTGTGTGAATGATGGAACGGTTTTTCTCCTTTGACCTGTTAATGTGATGAATGACATTTATAGATTCTCTAATGTTATATCACTCCTGTATTCCTGGCCTAAATTTACATTTGTCATGATACATTATTTTTTTATATATTGAAGATTGGGTTTGCTAATATTATGTGTAAGATTTTAGGGTCTATTTTTATGGGTGATTTTGACCTATAACTTTCTGTTCTCACACTACTCTCGTCAGGTTTCACATCAAGATTATACTGGCCCTACAGAATGAGTCTGGAACTATTTCTTTTTTTTGTATTTCTTGGAAGAGTTTTGTGAGACTAGAATGAGAGACTTTAAATATTTGGTAGCACTCTTCCGTAAAACTCACTGGGACTGGTGTTTTCTTTGTGGGAAGATTTTAAATTACTGTTCAATTTCATTATTGGTTGTAGAACTGTTCAGACTTTCTATTTCTTTGGGGACCAGTTTTAGTCAATTACATTTTTTCCTAAGAATTTTCCTGTTTCTCTGCCACTCCTTGAATTGGAAAAATCCTTACCTGCTACCCCGAGGTTTCTACCTTTTAAATCTTAGGCAGATCACTCTGAATTTGCCCTCATCTCTGAAATTCCAGCCTTCTCCTATGTTGGCATCTGTATCAGTACTGTTTGGGCTGCAGGTAGTAGAATATGTGACCAAAAATGGCTTAAACAGCAAAGTATTTTTACCAATGCTTGTGAGCAGTCCAAAGGCAGGCAGTTCCAGGGCTGGTCCAGCGGCACAATGATGTCACTGGGGACCCAAACTCTCTCTTCCTGCTCCTCCCATCCTCAGCACATTGGCCTGCTTTTTACATGATCACTACTGTAGTTCCAGGCATCCGTGTGTGGACATGAAAGCTCCCAGGAATAGGGACATCTCATACTTTGCATCACTTTTTTAAAAAAATTTAACTATAGTTGAGTTACAATACTGTGTTAGTTTCAGGTGTACAGCTTCAGATTCTTTTCCATTATACGTTATTACAAGATACTGAATATAGTTCTCTGTGCTATACAGTAAATCCTTGTTGTTTATCTGTTTTATTTATACAGTAGTGTGTATCTGTTAATCCCAAACTCCTAATTTATCCCTCTCTTCTCCTTTCCCCTTTGGCAACCCTAAGTTTGTTTTCTATGTCTTTGAGTCTGCTTCAGTTTTGTAAATAAGTTGATTTGTAATTTTTTTTAGATTCCACACATAAGTGATAGCATATAATATTTGTCTTTCTCTGACTTACTTAGTATGATAATCTCTAGGTCCATCCATGTTGCTGCAAATGGCATTATTTCATTTCTTATGACTGAGTAGTATTCCATTGTGTGTGTGTGTGTGTGTGTATTTATACCACATCTTCTTTATCCATTCATTTGTTGATGGACATTTAGGTTGCTTCCAAGTCTTGGCTACTGTAAATAGTGCTGCAATGAACATTGGGGTGCATGTGTCTCTCTGAAGTAGAGTTTTCTCTGAATATATGCCCAGGAGTGGAATTGCAGGATCATATGATAACTCTATTTTTAGTTTTTTAAGGAATCTTCATACTGTTCTCCATAGTCGCTACACCAGTTTACATTCCCACCAACAGTGTATGAGGGTTCCCTTTTCTCCACACCCTCTCCAGCATTTATTATTTGTAGACTTTTTGATGATGGCCATTCTGACCAGTGTGAGGTGATACCTCATTGCAGTTTTGTTTTTCTCTAATAATTAGCAATGTTGAGCATCTTTTCATGTGCCTGTTGGCCATCTGTATATCTTCTCTGGAGAAATGTCTATTTAGGTCTTCATTTTGGGATTAAGTTTTGCATTCCTTTTTACTGGGGAGGAAAGCTTTCCCAGAAGTACACCTCACACACCCAACAGACCTTCCCCCAGGTGCTGTTGGCTGTGCTGGGCTCCAGGGAAATTCTGGGGCGGTGAGGATGTGGAGTTCTCACCTTCTGTAGTGGGTGGCAGCCCTGCAGGAGTGGGCAGGGCTGGAGTGCAGAAAACCACGTCAGCTCCAGCACCTTAGGGTTTAAGCCCTGATTGTCCCATCTGACTCCCTCCTGATCTCTCTGGCCTGTTGCCACCCAGGCCAGCTTGACAGAAAGTACGAGAACCTGTGGTGTGCTTGTTAATGTTAATAGCAGGCTCTCAGGTTGGGGGAAGCCCTGATTTGAAGGTTTGATTTCCAGGGTGTAAATACTCCCATTTTGGGTGATTTCAAGCTATCAACATGACATCATTGACTACAGAGCTGGGAGGAGACTCGCAAGGCAGGCTCTCACGAGCCAGCACAAGCCAGTTCCCACGCAGCCCAGACCAGAACCCACTAAATCCTGTTAATTAAGGCATCAAGGGACTTCCTTTGTGCCTCAGTGGTTAAGAATCCACCTGCCAATGCAGGGGACACGGGTTTGAGCCTTGGTCTGGGAAGATCCCACATGCCGCGGAGCAACTAAGCCCGTGCGCCACAACTACTGAGCCTGCACTCTAGAGCCCACGAGCCACAACTACTGAGCCCGCATGCCACAACTACTGAAGCCCACGTGCCTAGAGCCCATTCTCTGCAACAAGAGAAGCTACCGCAATGAGAAGCTCGCGCACTGCAACAAAGACCCAACGCAGCTAAATTAATTAATTAATTTAAAATAAAGGCATTAAACGGGCTAGCTGGGAAGATGGAGAGAGGGTTGATGTACAAACACTATCCTGATTCCTCATGACCATCCACTTGCATAGTGAGGAAACTGAAATTCAGAGAGGCTAAGGCACACAGTGACTTATGTGGAATCAGAAGCCAAATCCAGCCTGTCTTGTTCATGTCCTTTCATTCAAAACAAGGCCCAGATGCAGAATAGATTCCATTAGCTCTCATTCCGCACCTACGATGTGTCAGGGGCTGGCTGGTGCCCTCATTCTGCACCTACGATGTGCCAGGGGCTGGCTGGTGCCCTAAAAGTGGAGCATTACTCATAACGCCAAAAAGTGGGAAAAAACCAAATGTCCATCAATGGAAAAATGAATAAGTAAACCGCGGTCCATCCAAACAGTGGAATATTATTTCTCCATCGAAAGGAATGAAGTCCTGCTACATGCTACGGTATAGATGAGCCTCGAAAACATCATGCTAAGCGAAAGAAGTTACTCACAGAGGACCACATTATATAATTCCACTTATGTGAATGTCCAGAATGGGCAAATCTCCAGTGACAGGGTTGCCAGGGCCTGAAGGGAGGAGGGAACGGGGAGTGATCGCTAACGGGTAGGGGCTTCTTTTTGGGGCTGATAAAAATGTTCTGGAACTAGGTAGTGATGAGGGTTGCCTAACTCTGTGAATATCCTACAAAGCACTGAATTGTAAAACAAAACAACAACAACAACAACATAAGTGGAGAATTAATTGAAAAGGGATTTTCTTTGCTCTCCTCTCCCCCAGGCTGAGGCCTTCGTATAAATGTCTCATCATCGTTGAGCAGGACTTTTCAGGTCACCATGTACTGTGCTAAGTGAGCATTTTATATGCATCTTTCTTATTAAGTACTCTCAACCACCTGATAATGGGGTCGTATTACTAACCCTATATTTACAGATGAGAAAACTAAGGCTCAGAGAGCAATTAAGCAACTGGCCGAGAGCACACAGTCAGTTGACGGCAGAGCCAGGACTTGGATGCAGGTCCATCTGACCCCAAAGCATGTGCTCTAAACCCTCCGCTGTCAAGTGAGGTCCAGGTCACTGGAGGCTTCCTTTTCCTCCCTCCAGGATGCAAGGTCAGGTGACTCTGCAGCTCGTAGGGCTACTTAGCCTAGAAGCTTCTGTCTTCCAGTCCCCACCCTCCCTCAGCAGGTGAGAGCTGGGGCTGGGAGGGCAGGCAGCCCTGCGCTAAGGCAACAGGGTCCCCGTGCTGTGCATCAACCTCCCCGCCTCAGTGCTCAGTTCTGTGGCTGCACAGCTGTGTGACACACACAGGCCCCTTGCATCTCTCAGCCTCATTCTGTTTACCTTAAAAATGGAGGGGCCCTGAAAATCTGGGGTCCTCAACAGGGACAGTGCTGCCCCCTAGGGGGTGTTCTGAAAATTCGCAGGCATTCCACGAGTGGCACAGTCCCCCAAAATGAAGAATTCCTCCAATCCCTCCACTTTGCGATGTCCCACCAGACCTTCATGTAAATGAAAAGTCCTCTTGTAATTTACGGGTCTAGAACCAGCTCTGTTTTCTGTTTATGTGCCTTTAGCAGAGCTGGAATATACATTGAAAGCTCTGGGAAGGCAACTATAATATCATGTGGTCAAGGGCAGATGGTCATTTCCTCTGTTCAGAGCTTGACTGAAAGTTGTTCACCATTTTGGAAAATCCCATCACCAGCAGCGATGGCTTCACGGTGTCTGAGCCTCCATAAGATGCACCTGTGTCACTGTGATTCCCTCTCTGGGCCAAGCGTCTACCACTTCACTGTGTCATCCAGGATGCTCAGACCTGAACGTTTACCTTTTGAAATCCACGTTGTTTTATTTTAAATGACTTTTCCTTTATGTTGCAGTTAGGGCATTATATTAATTTTTTTTTTTTTTTTTTTTTTTTTTTTGCAATTGGTGTGTAGGCAGGTTACAATTTCTACGAATTTCATTTCGGAATACGAAAAGGAGCGTTACAAAATATCTGTTATCTTCCTTAAAAGGTGTTAATTAGGGCTGATAGAGGTCTGGGAACCACTGAGCTACATCATTTCTGCAGATCCCTTCCAGATTTTAAATAATTAAACCTGACCTCCGAAAACTTTTTCCATAATCCTAATGAAACCAAGTGCACAGTGCCTTTTAAATAATCCCAAAAGCATCATTGCACCACGGTGGCCCAAGGGCAGCCAGCGGCTGATTTCAACAAGCTGGGCCCGTGGACTCTTAAGAGGCTGCCTTCTGACCCTGGTAGAAAAACCACCTGGCTTGTAACATGACATTTGCCTTGTTTATTTCCTTTTCACCTCAAAAAAAAGAGAAAAGTCGACACCCCAAACGAAAAATCTTCCTTATGCCATCTCTTTGTGTTTTGACAAGTTCAGTGCTTACCTAGAACGTTTTACTGAAGGGGAGAAAATAAGTGGAGCGCTGAGGAAGTCTATGGTAACAAATTTTGATGTGCTTGAGTGAGGTCACGCCATGTGACGTTCCTTCCTGTTAATTATTTCTCCCAGGCTTATCTTCCCTCATCTTCTCGAACTTATTATATTTTAACGGCAGCTAGCGGAACGGTTGGGGCACTGCCTTCCCCATCTGTGTGGAACAGAATGTCCCAAACGGTCGGAATCAGGGATGCTGCATGGAACTGGCAGATGTGCCAGGGAGTGAAAAACGGCAAAAAAAAAAAAAAAGAGCAGAATCACGCAAAGCCAGAGAGGGAACAGACTGCGGTGAGGGATGTTCTGCATTGAACAGTGCCCCGCAAAGAGTCACATCCCCCCCAGACCTCAGAACACGCCCTGACGTGTAAAGAACAGGGTCTTCGCAGGTATACAGGTAGGTTATGAGGAGGTCATCTAGCATTAGGGTGGGCCCTCTTCTTGTAAAGAAAGGACAGGATCCAGAGAGACACAGAGGGGAAGGCCACGTGACAACGGAGGCAGAGGCTGGAGTGATGTACCACCGGAAGAGGCAGGAAGGACCCGCCTCTCGAGCCTCCTGAGGGAGCACGCCCCTGCCCACACCTTGATTTCAGACTTCTGGCTTCTGGAACGGTGAGAGAATACATTTCTATTGTCTTAAGCCCTCCAGTTTGTGGCAGTTTGTTATGGCAGCCCCAGGGCTTATGAAGGAAAAACTGAGAAGGTAAGTGTTAGGGACTGAATGTTTGTGTCCTGCCCAAAATTCGTATGTTGAAACTCTACCCCTAATATGATGGTATTAGGAGGTGGAGCCTTTGGGAGGCGATTAGGATTAGTCGAGGGCTCGGGGTGGAGCCCCCATGAATGGGATCAGGGTCCTTCTAGGGAGCTGGCTGCCCGGGCTCTGCTCTCTGACACGTGAGGATACAATGAGAAGTTGGCAGCCCACGACCCGGAAGAGGGCTCTCACCAGAACCTGACCACGCTGCACCCTGATCTCGGACTCCAGCCTCCAGAGCCGTGAGAAATACATTTCTGCTGTCTACAAGCCCCCCCCCCCACCCCCCCAGTTCATGGTATTTTGTTATAGCATCTTAAGCTAAGACAGTAAGTGAGCTGGTCCCCACCCCTTCCCACATAACCCCCATCCCCACCATGCAGCCATCAGTTGCAAAATTGATTTTAAAATCAGTGGTGCGTGGGATGAAGGACCTGCCTGTCTCCTGTCTTGACGACAGCTGGGTGGTTTATACTCTCTGAGCCCTGGGTATTATTTTAGCCCCTGCAGAATGAGCCACTTCCTTCTACCTTCTGAAGACCCTGGCATTTATTGAGTTCTTACTATGATCCTGGAACTATTCAAGTGGAAACATCAGTGTAAACATTCTATATATTCTATTTATAATTCTATCAATAAATATGTATATTCCATATTTTATCCTCAAAATAATTATATTTCATTGAATATTAGACACTACTAGTTGTAAGATAGACCATTATGTTATACACTATTAAGAATGAAAAAAAATGGGAATTCCCTGGCAGTCCAGTGGTTAGGACTCCACACTTCCACTGCAGGGGGCAGGGGTTCCAACCCTGGTCAGGGAACTAAGATCCTGCAAGCTGTGCAGTGCAGCCAAAACAAAAAAAGAAAAAAAAAAAAGAACGATAAAAACTGTCATTACTTGTAAACACATCCCAACGTGTGCATCTTAGAATCAATGAAATATAGTTTTATCATCATCCCTATTTTATGGGTAAGAAAATTGAGGCTAACATCACTTCGCTATTAAAGGGTAGAACCGAGATAAAATCCTCTGGAAGCTTGCTTGGGGCCTGAGCTCTTAATCAGTGTACACACTGCCTCTCTCATTAGGAATACCGCTTCGAGTGTTTTAGGCCAAGACTGCTGGTTATCACCCAATGCCCATTCTCCCCTTTCTTTCTTTAGCAATACAACCCTTGAGTTTCAGTGGGCACATGGTTGCCGGCTAGAAACTACATTTCCCAGCAACCCTTGCAGCTAGATGTGGCCATGTGACTAAGTTCTGGCCAATGGGATGTAAGCAGAAGAGAGGGCTAACACTTCTGGGCCAGTCCTTACAAGGAGGAAGCGGCACCCTGCGTCTTCTCTTCCCTTGTTGCCCTGGCTGGAATGCAGATGTGCTGGCAGGAGCTGGAGCAGCCATCTTAGATCTGAAGATGGAAGTCACATATTGGGGTTGGCAGAACACCAAGATCTTATATTTATAAGAGCAGCTAGAATTGCCACATGGGCCTTATTTGCTTAATCTTGGGCAATTGTGAGAGAAAAAAAGAAACTCCTATTTCCTTTAAACCACTGTTATTTTGGCCTTTGTTACAGCAGCCAAGATGTAATCCTAATTAAAACACACTATTACATGCCAGATACTGCCCTGGAGGCTCAGTTCCTCCCCTCCAAGAGTACAGGCTCATTCAGTGAGAATGCATATAAAACACCCAATGCAATGCTGGGCACAGAATATTCGTTCCTCACACAGACAAGGGTAACTCAGGCATTAGTTGCCTGCATATCTTGACATTCTCCTGTTTTCTCCAAATCCTACCCATGCATGGCAGGAAAAACAACATGAACGTTATTTTTCTGGGTTCCTTTTCCCAACTCCCCATCACCTCTGCCTTAACAAATCAAACATTTTCTTGATTGGTAGAGCAATTCACAAGTCAGCTTGGACCTGCCTTTACAGGCTAGAATGGTTCCTCCTTCATCTAACAGCTCCATCCCCATTTTCCTTGCTGGGGTCCTGACCAGCTTGGCTATCTCTGTCCCCACTCTTCACCAGGCCAGACCATGACTCATGGTCCAGCCTAACCAGCCAGAGTTTTCCATCCCTTTGGCCACAAGAAGTGGTTTAGAGATGAGACTCACCCATGCTGAACTGATCTGCATCTTTACTAAGAACTGATGATGTGGATGTTGGGAGAATGAAGATCTGTCTCCTCAACAAACATTTTCAGCTGTAGGGATCACGAAATCTATCGCAGTTGCTAAGGCTGTATAACAAATTACCCCAAAACCTAGGGACAGAAAACAGACATATACTATGCTTACAGATTCTGTGGGCCAGGCCAAGACAAGGGCACGGTGTAGATAACCTTTCTGCTCTACACTGTCTGGGGCCTCAGCTGGAAGACCCCAAAGCTGGAGGTTGATGCTGGCTGTCAGCAAAGGGCCTCTGTTCCTCTTCATGTGGGCCGTCTCTCTGCACAGGCCAGCTTGGGCTTCCTTATAGCATGGTTGCTGGCTTCCAAGTGTCCAGAAAGAGAACAGGCCGGGCAGCAGCTGTATGCCTTTTAAGACCTAGCCTTGGAAGCTACCTAACATCATTTCTACAATTTTCTATTTGTTGAGGCGGTTCCAAAGGGCATTCAAGGTCGAGAGGAAAGAACATAAACCCTCCCTATCTTTTTAAAAAATTTTATCTATTTATTTTTGGCTGAGTTGGGTCTTCGTTGCTCCACACGGGCTTTCTCCAGTTGTGGTGAGTGGGGGCTACTCTTCGTTGTGGTGCACGGGCTTCTCATTGTGGTGGCTTCTCTTGTTGCAGAGCACGGCCTCTAGAGCGCAGGCTCAGTAGTTGTGGCTCGCGGGCTCTAGAACGCAGGCTTAGTAGTTGTCGCGCATGGGCTTAGTTGCTCCGCGGCATGTGGGATCTTCCCGGACCAGGATTCGAACCCGTGCCCCCCTGCATTGGCAGGCGGATTCTTAACCACTGCGCCACCAGGAAAGCCCAAACCCTCCCTTTTGTTGGGAGTATGTCGACATTACATTTTAGAAGAGCATGTGGGATGGGACACATGTAGATGTGGCCAAATTTGGAATATACAACCTGACACAGAAACCTAGAGTTACCATCACCCTTCGTCAAACAAATGAGGGTATCTACAAAATGAGGCCAACACACAGAAGAAAGCAGAACAAAGAGAAGGAAAGACACCATTTGAGCCCCTGGATACAGCTGTACCCGAAGCTAGGCACACCTATAGATTCTGTTCTCCACTTAGTGAACCAATAAATATTATTTTTACTTTAGAGATCTGGGTTGAATGTCTGTCATTCGCAGCGAAAAGAGTCCTGAGTAACACAAGGTCACTAAGATGCTCGGGTAAGCCAGGACTCCAGCAGTTAGCAGCACGAAGCACTAGCTGGGGCTCTGGAATGACACGTTTTCCTCTGCTCTTGGCTAACCAGAATCCCGAGGCCAGCATCCCCAGTATGATTTGCCACTTTTGAAGGCAAGAACTGATGACAGTGAGTTTTTTGTGTGGCTTGGTTTTAAGCAGCCAGAATGTTCCCTTCTGCCACGAGGACAGTACAGGGTAGCATTTGGGAAGTGCTACAAAAACGACCCAGATCAAGGTGAGAGGCAGCACAAGGGAGAGCGACCCTGCGGCCTGGAACATTCCTCCAGCCTGGGTCCCAGAGGGAGATGCCGGGCCTTGGAATGAGAATAACAGCCATCATCTCTAGGATCTATTGTGTGCCAGACTTCGGCGTTTGCACACCCTACCCCTCATCTTTACAGTAACCTTGCAGGGGAGGTCTTATCTTCATGTTACAAAGGAGGAAACTGACGTGGAGACAAGCTAGGCAACTTGCTCAAGATCCACACCAGCAAGTTGTGATGGCAGCGTGGTTTTCTGACTGCAGAGCCCGAATTCTTTCACACGCCAAGTTAGTGGGCTGGGAGGAACACCGTGCAGGGGATCGGGGCGGGGGGGGGGCGGTGGAATTCCGGGTGAGGTGATAATGGGTGGGAAGGGGGTAGGGATGGGTGAGATGTCTGGTGTGTCCGGAGCCCGAAAGGCGGGACTCGTCATGGCAGCGGACGCCGACGGGGTGGGCTTGCTGGTGGTCGGAGAGGCAGGGCCTGGAATCTTGCCAAGGCCGTGCTTCTGTGGCCTCTGCAGACTGAGGCCACCCTGAGCAGGATGCCGGCAGCTGGTTAGTGGCTGCGCACCGGCTCCTGCTGGCCAGCCTCCCCATTTGGAGCTTGGCTGGGTAGGCAGAAATGAGTCACACCCCGGTCCTGCCTGAGCCCCCCTCCCTCTGCCTGGGGCACAGCCTGCCCGCCAATCCCAAATAAGCAACGCCCAGGGGTCAGGATCCAGGAGGGCAGGCAGCCCTGGAATAAGCACTCCCTTTGCCGGAAGGACCTGCTGGCTTTGGATTTCTTTGGGGACCTGTGCTGGTCCCACCGCACCATGTCAGGGGTCTGAGCTCAGGGCTGGCTGTGCCTCCAATGAGCCACATGACCCTGGGCAAGTCCCCTCCCCTCTGACTTCCCGATTGTAAAATGGAGCAAATTGAGCGCCCCCTGCCGCCAGACTGTTTGTTAACCGTGCCTCTCCCACATCCCTGGTGCTGTGCCTCTCTTCTCTGTCCTGTAATCTGCTGTCCATCTTTCCTCTCTGTTCTGTAAACTAGCTCACCTCCTTCCAGTAACCCCCTTCCCCAACCACTTCTGTTGCTTGCAACCCCAAAACCCTGGCTGCAAGTGACCGGGCTGGGCCTCACACCCTGCCTGTGAGCCCGCCCCACACAACCGCCGACATTCCAAAGGGGACAGGCGTCCTCCCGTCAAAGAGCCTGTGGTACAAAGTGCTTTATCAGCTTCTCGTGGTGGCCCAGGGCCCACCCAGCCTCCAGAGCCAGCAGCAGGATCCGTGGTGGGGGGGTGGGGGGAGGGACCCAACAGGGGAAGCGTGGCCAAGAAGCACCCTTAGAGTCTGAGCAGAGCTTTCCAGAAGCGGGGTGTGGCCTCCTGTGTCAGAGCTGCTGGGGAAGGCAAGGCAGGATGTGATTAATGTCGGCAGTGGGTGTGACAGCCCGCCAACCCCAGCCCCATTGTTAGCACAGCACACAGGCAGCGCCCCCTTGCCCACCCCTGCACGGTGTCAATCCCCTCTCCTCCCTTCCCATGTACAAATCCACAGAGCCAGGCGCTTAAGAATAGCATCCTACCCAAGACACAGGCATGAGCCAGAACTCCAGAAAAGGAGAAAGCATCTCCGCTCTTGCCTCGGAGCATGTGGGCTCCCCAGTCTGTGCCTGGCGCTGGCGGGGGCCGCGCTCGGTTTGCACCTTCTGTTCCACGGGAAGGGAAAGCCCGTGCGGTAAGCTCCCAGCCTAAAGCCGGTGCCTCGATTCACCAGGGCAGATGTGCGCTGGGCATCATGTCTGCACATCTGGGGCGCCTCCCCAAGGTGCCCGGGGGGGCGGACCTGAAGAACTGTGCCCCCCTTCCTCGCCAGCAGGGAGCCCTGGCATGAGATTGGAGGGAGGAAGGAAGGAGAAGGGGGCCGTTACTTATCTCCCACCTTCCTCCCTACAAGGTCACCACAGGCTGGCTGTGCCCTTGACCTCTCCACCCACCTCCGTCCCACTGGGTCAGCAACCCACCAGACTGTACTTCCTGCCATACGTTTTCTTTGGCAGCGTTGTTGATGATAGTTAAAAAGAAAAAAAAAAAAAAAAGGAAGGAGCTGAAATGTCCAAAATTAGAAGTGGGTTACGTTAATTATGGCAAAGGCACCCAAGAATACTATATGGTTTTTAAGAAGTGTTTTTCTGAAAGCGCCGTTATTTTGAGTCTGAGATACCATCATTCCTTACGTGTAACACCCATTTCATAACCCCCTTTTCAGGGGAAAAAGAGAAAGAGAAGAAATAGCTGGCATGTTTCTTTTGACATTGATTCTAAAACACATCTTTATTTCAGAAACATCAAAGTGTGGGAAAATATGCAATATGGTAAAATGTAATGATTTGGAGAAAATGTTCTCGATATATTTTTAAGTTTAAAAAAAGTGGGTTAAGAAACATCATGCCTGGAATTAAGAAAAGTTAGCCTGTATATATGTATGTAAGCTGTACTCATTCCACAGTGAGCTGAGTCTATGAAATACACATGCATAGAAAATAGACTGGAAATCAACTATATTTCAATGAAAAAAAAAAAGAAAGAAAATAGACTGAACGGCAACCTAACCACAGGCCAGCAGTGTTTGCTTCCAGAGCATGGGGTCACGAGTGCTTTTGGTTTTCTTCTTTGACATTTTTTGTGTTTTGCCACTTTCCGATTTTATAATCAGACAACTGAAATAACACTAGCTACCCCTTGTGACCTCCTTTCCACGTGTCTGCACTTACCTATACTGAACGCTTTATTACGATGACCACATTCAGGTCTCGGAACTACCCACTGTGGTGAGAATGCTTGTTATTGCCATTTTGCAGATTAGAAAACTGAGGCTCAGAAGGATGGAGTAATTTTCCCAAGGCCACACAGCTCTTCAGTGGTGGAGCCAGGATTCAAACCCTGGTCGATGTGATTCCAGAACTGAGGCCCTTAACCATTATGTGATCAGCACGAACCTTGCCAAGAGCCCTGCTTCTTCATGCAAGAGGGCACCTAAGGACGGGAAGGGATGCTGAGACGTCGACCACAGAGAGGGCCCCTCACATTGCCTAAAGGCTGAAAGCTGGAGTTGAGGACCAGTCTCTTTGGTCTGAGACACCAGTGTGTTTTGTGACATGAAACGACCATGATTGGGCCAAGAAAGCCAGTGTCTCCAGCCCCGCTAACAGCCTCTCTTGGAGGCATTGTTGGCCGAGGTAGAACAAAGGAAATGGATATTCCCAGAGTGCCACGCTAGGACGCTTTGGCAAGCCCCCCTGCACCCCTCCTGTGGTTTCTGCTTGTTCTGCTAAAAGGTGCTCTTCCGCTTCCTCAAGAGATGAACATTCCCAACACCACTTTTTCTCAGCAGGGGGGCCAAGGGAGCAGCTGGGAGACCTCCAAGCGGGGACAGCGTGTTTGTTTTCTGGAACTCGGCTGAGAATCTTTTCTCCAGGAGACCCCAGGAACTTGTTCCAAACAAACGAAACGGCTGCTGGGGAACCTGCTAGCCAGGAACCCAGGGAGGCCAGCGCAGCCCTGGGGAGCAGGACAGGGTCAGCAGAGGCTGGTGTTGCTGGTACTGGGCATCACTGGTCTGCATGTCCATGGCAACAACTGGGGGTGGGGGGTGCGGGCAGGATTGTCCCATCGTCCAAATGAGGAAAGCAGAGGCTCAGAGAGGTGACGTGACGGTCCCGTGGCCAGAACCCAGCCTGAGCTCAGACCGATGTTTTCCCAACTCTTGCCAACCTCCCTTGGGTCTCGGGCTTATCTGGGAATACGGTGAAAGTTATGGACCCTTTGCTGTAAAAAGTGGGTACAGGTATTTACATGAAAATGTTGTGTATAATTTCAGGGAGGTCAAGTTCTCCTTGAAAGTGTTGGATAAGAGTCCCTACCAACCATCCAAATGCACATGTCTCCACACTCCATCTCCAAGACAGGCATGGGCTCTGGGTGAAGGGGGGGAGGGACAGTGGTCTCCACTTCCTGCCCCAGCCTTGAAGGGGAGAAAGATCCACAACTGTGTTTTCTCTGTAAGGCCCTGTGCACTTAGGACTGGCACCCACGTACGGTAGGGGAGCCAGAGCCGTCCTCCCATTTCTGGCTGTTAGATGCTCTAGCCTCCCCGCCACCCAACCCTCACTCTGCTGAGAAGTAAGAACAACACGGAGTGGGGAAGGGGCTCCTTAGTCCAGTTCTAATAAATCAGTAAACAAACAAACAAACAGACAAAATCCTCTAGCAAACACCTTCTCTGTACAGCAGGCTCTCCCCAACAATAAAAAACACATCTAGGCCCTCACCATTAGCCTGTAGCCATCCCCGTTACAGAATTCTCGATTACATAGTGCATAAAGCTAAAATGTTTCCTACAATCAGTCACTGTTTCATATGGGGTTTTGGTTTCCGTTTTTGTTTTGACAGCTAATAGACATGAATTCTTTAGGGCAAAAACTTTCCAGCACAATATACGTGTGTTTTAAAATTTATGAATTATACACATGCGCCTCTGTTCTCATATTTTATGCAAAAATCATAAGACCCATATCAACACGGAAATTTGGGGGGCGTGGCACGTACCGTGTGGCTTGTGGGACTGACCAGGGATTGAACCCTGGCGAGTCCTAACCATTGGACCACCAGGGAATTCCCTCAACAGGGAATTTTTTTTTTTTTTTTTTTTTTTTTTTTTTACATTTTCCTTTATTTATTTATTTATTTATGGCTGTGTTGGGTCTTCGTTTCTGTGTGAGGGCTTCCTCTAGTTGTGGCAAGCGGGGGCCACTCTTCATTGTGGTGCGCGGGCCTCTCACTATCAAGGCCTCTCTTGTTGCGGAGCACAGGCTCCAGACACGCAGGCTCAGTAACTGCGGCTCACGGGCTTAGTTACTCCGCGGCATGTGGGATCTTCCCAGACCAGGGCTCGAACCCGTGTCCCCTGCATTGGCAGGCAGATTCTCAACCGCTGCGCCACCAGGGAAGCCCCAACAGGGAATTTTTTAAGGGCTGAGTAAAAGGTGAAATGATGTTTTTTAACGTCCTGCTAATTGTCAACTTCTATCATCACTGACTCAAGGCAGAAAGATGCCTTTGGGTGAGGATTTTTGCCAATGATCATGGGTTTTTGAATACGTGTTTCAAATAGACTTCTTGATCGTCTGGAATCTGGGGCTGTCTTTGAGGTCAGATTGGATGATCGTCTTTGTTTTCTCCATGGGACAGGTCTGATAAAGAGCTTGGGCAGGAATAGGACAGCTGCCTCTGCCGCTTTCTGGCTCTCACTTGTGTTCAAGTTTCGTAGTATTTGCTTCAATCCTCAGTTTCTTTGCAGGAATCTTTCTAAGGCACGTGTTTAATTTAGTTAGGACTAGACGAGGTGGGCATAGAACCTGCAAATCCACTTTGCGAAGCCAACATGTCACAACTTTATGTTGCAGTAGGCTAAGAGCTAGCAAACCAGCCAACGGGACTTTGTGGGGGGAATTCTCGCTCTTCCCAAAGGATACGCGTTGGGAGACGGGTGAGGAGTGACCACATGCAGCATCACCCCTCCGGGGGCCGAGCCTGTGTTGCCCTCTGCTACTGCATGTTACCTCTCTGCCTCTCCAGCCTTCCACACCTGTTCCACCAGGGCCCTGTGTTGAATTCTCCTGCCAAAAGAGCTGGGGTGGTCTGTTTTCCTGTCTGGACTCTCGTGGATACAGAGGGCCAATGTCAATCCAGAGCCAGATCTCTTGGTCTTCAGAAGGGACCTAGGATCTCTTCCTGGTGCTCAGCAGATGGTTTCACCCCAGGAGGGTGGTCACCGCCTGCAGCATTGAGCACACTGCACTTTTTTTTTTGATGTGGACCGTTTTTAAAGTCTTTACTGAATTTGTTACAATATTGCTTCTGTCTTACGTTTTGGTTTTTTGGCAGCAAGACATGTGGGATCTTAGCTCCCCGACCAGGGATCGAACCCTCACCCCCTACTTTGGAAGGCGAAGTCTTAACCACTGGACCGCCAGGGAAGTCCCGAGCACATTGCACTTTTAATGCACGTGTTTTAAACTTGTAAGACTAATTTCAGGGACTTCCCTGGCGGTCCAGTGGGTAAGACTCCACACTCCCAATGCAGGGGCCCAGGTTCGATCACTGGTCGGGGAACTAGATCGCACATGCATGCCGCAACTAAGACACGGCACAGCCTAAATAAATAAAAAAATAATAAATATTTTTAAAAAGACTAATTTCAGACTTCTGACCTCCAGAACTGTAAGATAATAAATACATGTTAAGGTACTAAGCAGCCAGAGGGAGCTGGTACACTCACCCGGAAGGAAACAAATCCATGGAATGTTTCTTTCGGAGTTCCGTGGACAAAGCGAGGAAGCTCACGAGACTTTGAAGTCTGCCTTCATAGGAAAATTTAAACTCTCATTTCAGAGTATGCCAAGATGTCAGGTGACTACCGGCTCAATTCACTTCATTTGAATCCAACTCGGCCACACCCAAGTGTGGTAAGAAATTGGCCCATAGTTTATAAAACTCAACAGTTTCATGTAGGAGCCCTGACTTCGTCCCAAGTTTTACTGGCCCGAGTCCAGTGATAATGGCACTCGTGGCCGCTGCTCCTGGGTGCCAGCCATTTGTCAAGTTTCAGTATCCTTGGTCCCTGAGCTACATAGCAGCCCTGCAATGCGGCGCCCCATCACACAGATAAGAAAACTGCTGTACAGAGGGAATAAGTGGCACGCCCAAAGCCAAGTTAGGAAAGACAGAACCCAAGTTTCCAAAGCTCTGGGCTTTCCCAGCTGTCCCGCTTCTGACGTCGCTAACTGTCCATGAACCCAGATGGCGGGAAGAAGGTCTTAGCCCCGATCAGCTCAGGACCAAGGCAGGGCACAGCCCATTTCCATGCTAGTGACGTGCAGCGCCGTGCGAGTGTCGAGTGAGAGATGAGGACAAGGAGCCTGTTGCCGAGGTACCCACTCCCCCCTTCGCCGGGGCAGCGGACCATCGATGGGTTAGACAGCAAGTCCAGGGATGCTCCAGCCTCATGCCACTCGAACCTCCTCCCTCGTCAGACTTCCCAGGGATGCTAATGAGTGATGCAGGCAGACACAACAACTTCCTTCCCGGTCCTAGCATGGCGCTCATTCGGAGAACCAGCTGAGGGCTGGACAAGGAGGAAGGAAGCGCGAGAGGCTGCAGAGTCCATCTCCTGAGAAGTGGAGGTGATTAAGCTGGCAGACTTGACCTTCATACAATGTTGGAATGAGCTATGGGATTATCTGGGGCTAGACTGTATCTGCCCAGCTATAAGAATAATGATTACGGAGCACCCACACTCTCACAAGCTGGCTCTAACGGAGTACGATGGTCACTGTGATTATGACCGTAAAAAAGGTAATAACAGCCCTGTAATGATATAAGCCCTTCCCTATCCAACCTTGCCACCTCGTGTAAAGCACCAGTGTAGTCTGGTGGAGAGAGATTTGGGGCCAGACAGATCTGCATTAGACATCTGGCATACAGTATACCAGATGTGACCTCCTGCAAGTTATATAACCTCTGTGAGCCCCAGTGTCCTCATTTGCAAGCAGAGCCCTGACGTTGTTCTGGCTTCCACACTCTCTGCACATCCATGGGCTTCAGGAGAGGCTGGCTCCAGCCCCAGAAGGCATATCCTGATTGGTCAAGGTCACCATGATGACTCTCTTCCTCTTGTCTGTGATTAATTTAAGCATGGGCATATGATACAACCTAAGTTAAGGGGCTTCAGTAAAAGATTTTTGTTCTGTTTGTTTTTATTTTTTTGCCCTTAAAATTGTTACACACAGAAAGATAATCTTTCTTCTTCTTCTGGATGCCAGATGTGATGCCTGGAACAGCTGCAGCCACTTGTGAGCATGAGGAGAGCCAAACTAAGGTCAAGGCTGACACACTGAGGAGGGCAGAAGCAGCTTGGGTCCTCAACGGTGTCCTTGAGCCAATACATTCACCAACTCTAGAATCTTCACACCTCAGGACTTTTTGACAATGAATTTCTTTTCCGTTTAAGCCCCTTTGAGTTGGATTTTCCAGTACATGTAGTCAAGAGCATCCATTCTATTGCAGGGCCTTGCTGAGAATTAAATATATAAAGTGCCCACTATAATCCCTGGCAGCCGGCAGCTTTCATTGCCTTGTGAGGTGATAATATAAGAAGCAAGCACAGCAAACCTCCGTGATTCCGAGGGCTTTCTTCATTCATGTGTGTACATTATGCTCCCCGGCTAGAGATGTAAACTCCCTAAGAGAGACAGTGCCTTGGACCTCTGTGCTATGCTCCAGTGTCTGCTTAATAAATGCTCTCCTACTACCCCAGGGGTAAACAATGAGGTTTGCCTACTGTATCAGGTAACCATGGCCCCAACAATGCTGAATAAAATGTCATCACAAACAGCAATCGATGTTGATCACAGGGTACAAACATTCAGTTACAAGATGAATAAGTTCTGGGGATCTAATATACAGCATGGTGACTAGTGTTAATACTGTATAGTGCCCCTGAAATTTGCTAAGAGAGTAGACTTCTAAGTATTCTCATCACAGACCAAAAAAGGTAACTATAAGACACTGATGAAAGAAATTAAAGACAATACAAACAAATGGAAAGATTTACAGTACTCATGGATAGGAAGAATTAATGTTGCTGAAATGACCATACTCCCTGAAGCAGTCTACAGATTCAATACAATCTCTATCAAAATACCAATGGCATTTTTCACAGAACTAGAACAAATAATTCTGAAATTTGTATGTAAACACAAAAGACCCCAAATAGGCAAAACAATCTTGAGAAAGAAGAACAAAGCTGGAGGCATCGTACGTCCTGACTTTAGACTATACTACAAAGCTGCAGTGATCAAAACGGTATGGTACTGGCACAAAACCAGACACATAGATAAATGCAACAGAATAGAGAGCCCAGAAATAAACCCACACACATATGGTCAATTAATCTATGACAAAGGAGGCAAGAATATACAATGTGGGAAAGACAGCTTCTTCAATAAATGGTGTTGGGAAAACTGGACAGCTACATGTGAAAGAATCAAACTGGACTACTTTCTTAACCATATATAAAAATAAACTCAAAATGGATTAAAGACTTACATGTAAGACCTGAAACCATAAAAATCCTCGAAGAAAACATAGGCAGTACATTCTTTTGACAGTGGTTTTAGCAGTATTTTCTTTTTTTTTTTGTATCTGTCTCCTCAGGCAAGGGACAAATGCAAAAATAAACAAATGGTACTATATCAAACTAAAAATCTTTTGTACAGCAAAGGAAACTATCAACAAAACGAAAAGGCAGCCTACTGAATGGGAGAAAGATATTTGCAAATGAGATTTCTGATAAGAGGTTAATATCCAAATATACAAAGCACTCATACAACTCAACATTAAAAAAAAAAAAAAACCCGCTTGAAAAATGGGCAGAGGATCTGAATAGACATTTTTCCAGGCAGACATACAGATGGCCAACATTACATGAAAAGATGCACAACATCACTAATCATCAGGGAAATACAAATCAAAACCACAATGAGAGATCACCTCACACCTGTCAGAATGGCTATTATCAAAAAAACAACAAATAATAAGTATTGGCGAGGATGTGGAGAAAAAGGAACCCTCGTACACCGTTGGTGGGAACGTAAATTGGTGCAGCCACTCTGAAAACAACATGGAGCTTCCTTTAAAAATTAAAAATAGAACTACCATATGATCCAGCAATTCCACTTCTGGGTGTTTTTCTGAAGAACACAAAAACATTAATTCAAAAAGATATATGCACCCCTATGTTCCCTGCAGCATTATTTACAATAGCCTAGATAGTGAAGCAACCCAACTGTTCATTGCTGGATAAATGGATAAAGAAAATGTGGTATGCATAGTCAAGGACTGTTAGTCAGCTGTAATAAAGAATGAAATCTTGCCATCTGTGACAACATGGATGGACCTGGAGGGTATTATTCTGAGTGAAATAAGTCAGGCAGAGAAAGACAAATATCATGATTTCACTTATATGTGGAATCTAAAAAACCGAACAAATGAATAAACATAACAAAACAGAAACAGACTTATACACGGTTGCCAGAGGGGATGGGGGTGGGAGGAATGAGTGAAATAGGTGAGGGAGATTAACAGGTACAAACTTCCAGTTACAAAATAAATGAGTCATGGGGATGGAATTGTACAGCATGGGGAATACAGCCAATAATATTATAGTAACTTTGTATGGTGACAGATGCTAACTAGACTTATAGTGGGGACCATTTTGTTATGTATAGAAACACTGAGTCACTATGTTGTGCACCTGGAACCAACGTAGTGTCGTAGGTCAATTATACTTCAATTAATAAAAAAAAAAAAAGAAGGTAACTGTGTGAGGTGATGGAAATGTTAATTAGCTTGATTGCGGTAATCACTTCACAGTGTATGTGTACGTCAAATCATCGGGTTGTACACCTTAAATGTATTTAATTTTATTTGTCAGTTATACCTCAAAAAGATGGGGAAAACTGACACATGCTACAACGTGGATGAACCTTGTAAACATCATGCTAACTTAAAGCAGTCAGTGGCAAAAGACCAAATATTGTACAATTGCATCTCTATGAAATGTCCAGAAGAGGCAAATCCACAGAGGTGGAAAATAGATCAGTGGTTGCCAGGGCTGGGGTTGTCGTGGATAACTGAGGAGTGATAGTAATGGGTACAGGGTTTCTTTTGGGGTGGTTAAAATGTTCTAAAATTGTAGTGATGGTTGTGCATGGTTGTACTCTTTTAATTTTTAACTAAAAACTATTGAATTATACACTGCTGATTTCTTCCCTTCCTCCGATTTTCCTGCATTTAGTGTAGGATGTGATGCCTAGAGCTGTGGCAGCCACATTGACACCATGAGGAAAGGCCAAAAAGAATCACAGATGCAGTCCCTGACGTCACTGAGCATCATTGCTGGAGCAGCACCACCAACACTACCCATCTCTGGATTTATTGTCATGTGAGAAAAACAAACCCTAAATGTTTAACATCACTGTCCATTGCAACCAAAGATATTTCTCACTAAAACCCAGCAGCGAGTAGACAGGATGGTCTAGGATGCCTGCCGAGTGGGCCATCAGACTTAATGAGAAAGTCACATGCAACATTTCAATCCAAGTTCCAGCAATCATTCAGTCGATTACCTCACACGTACTAGTCACCGTGAGCAAGCAGAGCTGCTCTTGGGAGCCGCTAGTTAGCAGGGAACATGGATGAAGTCAAATCTGATGTCAGAAGCATGGATCGATAGTGACTAGCACATGTTATTGCAAAATGTTAACACATATGAAAAACAGAGAAATCTGGTCAAACATGTAGTTGATCCGGACTTCCCTGGTGGTGCAGTGGTTACGAATCCGCCTGCCAATGCAGGTTTGAGCTCAAACCCAACACGGGTTTGAGCCCCGGTCCGGGAAGATCCCACATGCCGCAGAGCAACTAAGCCCGTGCGCCACAACTACTGAGCCTGCGCTCTACAGCCTGCGATCCACAACTACTGAGCCCACGTGCCACAACTACTGAAGCCCACAGGCCTAGAGCCCGTGCTCCGCAGCAAGAGAAGCCACCACAATGAGAAGCCCACGCACCACAACGAAGAGCAGTAGCTCCTGCTCGCCACAACTACAGAAAGCCCACGTGCAACAATGAAGACCCAATGCAGCCAAATAAATAAATAAATAAAATTATAAAAAAAAACCACAACGTGTAGTTGATCCAAAATCTGAAAAGGCTGTAAATCACATCAATTACTTTCTGCACCAGCAATCACTCCCCAACGCGGGTGATAAGTGGGTTGACTGGGTGATCCCTGGTAGCCCTTTACCTCTTTTCTTCATCTGCTAGTTAAGAAGTTAACCTGCCTGACTGCTAAATTCTCTTTCAGCTCAAGTCTTTCCCATCCTGGGATTGATGCTATGTTATAAGGAAATATCAACAATATTTTGGAAAACATTCCACTTTGCAAGCACTTGGGTAGAACCATAATTATACACAAGAGATCATAATTGATAGACAAGCTATCCCACTAATTGGAGAAATTAGCACAGTACCATGATCTTTGCAGAAGAAAATGTTTCTGTTTGGGAGAAGCATCACAAAAACTTATTTGGGAATTCAGAATGACCGTCTCAAACATTTAATAAACACCTACTGTGTACAAGGCAACTGTCTAGAGCTGGAAACCCAAAGTGACAGACAAGTATCAGACCTGGTCCCTGCTCTCAGGGAACTCAGAATTTAATTAAGCCACCAGCACATGTGTTCTGACAGTACTAACCTTCACCTGGGACATGTCAGCATGGCCTTGCTGTATACTGTAGCCAGGAACGGTTCTGACGGCTCTGTCCAGAAGTTCTTGAGGAATACTGTCCCTGCGGGAAAGAAAATAAGTCTCATCACCAAGAATCACACGTGTGATATGTGGACCACTGGTTAAAAACATTAGCCACAGGACATCCTCTTCAAGCAAAATCTTAAGCAGAAGCCAAATACATATTAATATATAAACATACATCATACATACGTATCAGACCGGCTCTGGTTAAAACGCCGGGCAAAGGTCCCTACTTGGTCAGGAAACCCCCATGGTGATTAGCGTCACACAGCGGGGAGGATATGGGGTCTGTCCTTGCTGGCTGTCTACATGGGCAAGTGGCCTCTCTGAGTCCAAAGAGAGCCGAGCGAGATGACGATGCAAAGCACCCAGCCTCCAGTAGGTCTCGACAGGTGTTAGCTCCTTGACACCACGGTCACCTGAGCCCCAGTGACCCTCCTCGCCCACAGAGGTGTCATCCTGACCCGGGCTTGATCTTCAGCCTTTCTGGAGGTCACAGGGCAGTAGGATTTGGGGTCAGGAATCTCTTGTTCTAGGGTGAGCTCCGCCAGTATCTGTTCTCCTTCCCCCAGGCCTGATCGCCTCCTTTACCAGGTGAGGATAATGATCTGTTGATTTCAAAGCATGTCACAAGGCTAAATGAGGCGTGAAAGTGCTTTGTCCCCTGGCATTTCTGCCCTTCCTGCTCTCGGTGCCAAAACCCTTAGCTTGGCCGGAGGCACCAGGAGCTGCCGGCCTCGAGGCCTAGCTGCCACTTGCTGTCTGTCCTCTGGCAGGTGACTTCCCGCGCTGTGCCCTGTGCACAGAACCCACGCCCTCAGTGGCAACGACCACGATGATACAGGGCCGTTCGTGTTCTCTGACGCGGGTGTCTGTGATGTAAACACGCACACGCACTGAGGTAAGGGGACCCATACGGTGTCAAGTGCTGGTTCAAAGTCCTGGTGAGATGGGCCTGTCCTCACCCTGGCCCTGTCTACAGCATTTCCAGTGCTGAGGCTTTTGTGGAGCCCCTACGTACATCAGAACCTGGGGCTGAAGAGGCTCCTGGAAATGGTGGTAGCCGCTACTTCTCGAGCATCCACCAAGCACCTGCATTATCTTAACTCTCTAGCCATCTTCCCAAGTCGATATCTTTATCTCCATGTCGAGAGGGCCGAGGCGCTGGGAGGAGAGGGTGAATTGCAAGCTGGGGGTGAGGGAGCCACGGTTAGAGTTTGCTCGTCTAACGTCCGGAGCGCCCGCCCTTACCCCTCTGGTCCACCAGAGGGAAGACGGGTTTGGGAAGGCTCCCAGGGGCAGACCACGGTATCGAGGAAGGCATGCATTCAGCAGCAGGTAGCAGAAAGCCCAGGTAACCCGAACAAATGTGGTTTTATTTTTCTCGTGGGAGAAGCTGAGTTGAGCACCTGCGTGATGCCCCAGCACCACCGGCAGCACGGTCCCCAGTGCCGTGGCCCCTACACCGCGGCCACGCTGTGCTCAAGGAAGCCCCGACGGGGAGGGTAAAGAGGGATGCCTGACACACTTCTTCTATTAAAGAAGCAGAAGTGTTCTAGAAACCTCTCGGCAGACGTACTTGGGTCTTGTTGGCCAGAACGGGATCATACAGTGACTCCTGGATGCAAGGGAAGCTGGGCACGTAAAAATCTGTTTTCCCACCTTTGTAGTCTGAGACAGCGAGACAGAACAGGTTGGGATGGCTCTCAGGTAGCTGATGGGCAGTGTTGCACATTCGCCGATCGGCCATCCCCGCCCCGGCCTTGGAGACTGGATCAGTGTCCTGGGGCGGCCACAACAAAGGACCATGAACTGGGGACGGGGGTGGGGGCGTTACAACAACAGCAATGGATTCTCTCACAGTTTGGAGACCTAAAGTCTGAAGTCCATGTGGGGGCAGGGCCGTGCTCCCTCTTGGGGGCTCTAGGGAGGGTCCTTCCTGCCTCTTCCAGTTTCTGGGGGTCCAGGTATCCTTGGCTTGTGGCTGCCTCCCCCCAGTCTCTGCCTCGGTCTTCACATGGCCTCTCCCCTTTGCGTTTCCTCTTCGTATAAGGACACCAGGCCTACTGGATTAAGATCCACCCTAACGACTTTATCTCAACCTGATGATATCTGCAAAGACCCTATTTCCAAATAAGGCCACATTCCCATGTAACGGGGGTCAGGACTTCAACATATCTTCTGGGAGGAAGCAATTCAGCTCAGAACAGAGACCACATCGGCCTTCTGTCTTCTTCGGGAGGGGAGGTAAGGGCCACACCTGTGCCATCTTCCTCCAAGATCAGACCCCCTACCCCTGCTCCCATGCCTGGGGTCATTCTTGCCTGAGCAAGGGCCGTCCCCAACCCCCTCTCCTGCCTCACGCCCGCCTCCTCAGGGAACCTTCCAGCGTCCTCTGATTGCTCCTCCTCACGCGTGAGGGTTGTCTCGGACATGCCAGAGACAACGGTTTTCAAAGCCCTAACTCCCCGCTCGGCACTGACCCCTCCTCCCACCCACAGCTGACACTGCCGTTCAGTGATGCGCGGGGGTCCGGGTCATCTTCCCAGGCAGAGGCTCAGCTCCTCCCTAGCCCAGGGGATGCTCCGGTGCAGGCAGGGCTGCAAGTCCCCCCTCTAGTGTCACCTTTGTGACGGGACGGGGAGACCTGCCCTGGGTCGCGCAGCTTCACAACAGTGATACCCAGGGTGGGTGGTGCAATCAGCCTTCCACCTGAGGGCCATCATCCCAACTGCTAACGTTAACTGAGCATCTGCCGGACGCCAAGTGCTCCACACCTACCACCTCAACTCTACGAGGGAGGAGAGCAGCGAGGCGCAGCGTACCCAGAGCTGTGACATGCCCAACACTCGGCCGCTTACTTATTTTTTGTTTTTTTCGGTGGGGGGACGGGAATGCAATTTTCTGGGATGTTACCCTAAAGGGGGAATTGATTGTGTTAAGGGACTTTATCAAGATTCCTTGGTTCTAGGAAGGTCTAAAACACCCGGATAAAATGTGGTTAGACTCACCTGGTTCCCGGGTCTTCAGTAACTGGTTGACCACAAGAGGGGCACTTGGCTGTTTTCCATCAAACTCTGGAGCAGAGGACCCTCACAGCCAGCTCATCGTGGTGTCTCTACGTCGCGTGCAGGGGCCAGGAGCTCTGGTAGATCCCATGGATGAACACAGGATGGAGGTGCGCCAGCGGAAGAGATGGAATTGCCTGACCCCAATCTCCGCGTCCTCCCCGACCTGCATCAAGAGCAGAGGCGGGTTAGCACCTCCTGCTGCACAACAAGTTACCACAAACCTAGTGGCTTAAAATAACACCCACTTATCACCTGACAGTTCCGTGGGCCAGAAATCTGAACAGGCTCCACTGGGTTCTCTGTTCAGGTCTCACAGCCGAAAAGCCCTGTGTCCCCCAGCTGGGCTCCCATCTGCGGGAGAATCTGCTTCCCCGAGGCTGTGGGTCTGAGGTCCCGTGTCCTTGCTGGCTGTGGGCTGGGGCCATGCTCTGCCCCGGAGGCCACCCACATTCTTTCCCACGTGGCCCCAGCGGTCTGCAGAGCAGAAACGGCGTGTCGTGGCCTCCTGGTCCTTCTAACATCTCTGTCAGCCCCCTCGACCTCCAGCCAGAGAAAACGCTCTGCTTTTACAAGATTCACCTGAATGAGTCAGGGCTGCCCAGATAATCTGCGTATCTTAAGATCACCTGACCTGGGACTTTAATCTGCAAAATCACTTCACAGCAGCACCTGGGTTAGTGTTTGGATAACGAGGGACTGGGGACTGGGGCCGGGGTGGAGGCTGGGGGCATCCTTAGAATTCTACCTACCTTGGGGGAGTCTTTAGAGGGGATTAGCTGCAAAGACAGCCCTCCCCTGGATCTCCGGGTGGAGACACCACCCCTTTCCTTCTCTGGTACAAAATGGGCTGACTTTTGGCACAGAGGGATTTATAATATGAATTCACCCCTTACATTGAAGGAAAAAGCATAACAGAGGCCTGGCCTCCAGGGGGAAACCCAAATATTTATACCGAACAAGCCTGTCTTCTGTAAGGCTGTGGGGCAGGCCAACTATTCGTTCACACTTAGGAGAGTTGGCCTCTGGTTTCTTTTTCCTTTTCTCAGAACATTTTATTTATTTATTTAAAATTTTTTTATAATTAATTTATTTTTATTATTTATTTATTTTTGGCTGCGTTGGGTCATCGTTGCTGCGCGCAGGCTTTCTCTAGTTGCGGCGAGCGGGGGCTACTCTTCGTTGCGGTGCGCGGGCTTCTCATTGCGGTGGCTTCTCTTGTTGCGGAGCACGGGCTCTAGGCGCGCAGGCTTCAGTAGTTGTGGCACGTGGGCTCAGTAGTTGTGGCTCGTGGGCTTAGTTGCTCTGTGGCATGTGGGATCTTCCCGGACCAGGGATCGAACCCGTGTCCCCTGCATTGGCAGGCAGATTCTTAACCACTGGACCACCAGGGAAGTCCCTTTCTCAGAACATTTTAAAGTGACCACCTGTCAGTGCTTCTCAAAACTGATTCTCAGAGTAACATCTGATGAGTTTCCCAATTCAGCAGACCCTGTCACTCCTGAACGACTTCAACAGCAGCATAAGGCATCCATGGAGGGCCCCCAGGCTCTCAGCACACAGGCTGCAGGGGCTCCGGGTAGTTCTGCTTTTCCCTCTCTGTCCCCCCAGAATTCATGTCTACCTGGAACCTATGAAGGAGACCTTATTTGGAAATAGGGTCTTTGGAGGTGTAATCAAGTTAAACGGGGTCGTCCTGGATAAGGGTGGTCCCTGAATCCAATTGGTGTCCTCATGAAAAGAGGGAAGTCTGGACACAGACACACAGGGAAGAAGCCATGTGAAGACAGAGGCAGAGATTGGAGTGATGTGGCCAGGAGGCAAGGAAAGCCAGGGATTGCTGTGAATCACAGAAGCTGGGAGAGCGGCCTGGACCAGTTCTCCCTCAGAGACATCAGAAGGAACCAACCCTGCAGACACCTTGATTTCAAACTTCTGGCCTCCAGAACTGTGAGAGAATAAATTTCTGTTGTTTTAAGCCACCGAGTTTGTGATCATTTGTTTCTGGCAGCCCTAGGAAACTAATATACCCACTGAGTGGTTGTATTTTTTAAATGTAATCTCTGGTTGGCTGTAGACCTCACCACTCCCTATTTTATTCTACCATCTAGCTTTGCTCATTAGCTTTCTGCCTGGCTCTTGAAAGCATTTTAATTTGCAACCCCAGGTTTAATGAATACATCTAATAGAGCTGGGTTTCAAAAGCAAATACCTCATATTTTACATAAGAGTAAACTCCAAACAGATCAGGGATCTAAATATGACAAAATGAAACCGTATACATAGTAGAAGAAAACATGGGTCAATTTCTTTATAACCTGGGTGTAAGGAAAGGTTTTCTAACCACAATTCCAAATCCCCATGCAATAAGAGATGAATAAATTTAACTACATAAAAATAAAAGAAATCTTTTCAAGGTTAAAACACCATAAACGAAGTCAAAGGCAATTGACAAATTGAGAGAGAGTATTTACAACATAAGTCACAGATAAAGAGCTAATATCCCTAATATATTAAAAAAAAAATCTTAAAAATGGACAGAAACAAAGACCCAAAACTTGATAGAAAAATAGGCAAAAAACATGAACAGGCTAATTCATTTACAAAAAGACACAAGAATGGCATCCACACCTGGTTCTCCGACCCTGCCAGATTGTCACTTCTCTGTTATAATTTAATAAATCTGTTTCTGCTCAAACTAGGTATAGCAAATTCTGTGTTTGCAATTTATTTGGTGAACACAGGCTATTTCCAGATCTCAATGCACCTAGAAGCATAAAGACTTTTCAGCCTACAGTACGTCCAAACATTATTTACACAAGACTCTGGAGACAGTTTTAAAAGAGTTCACGGATGTATTTTCAAGCAATCACAGTTTTCTTTCAATAAGAAGACTGCATTCCGGGGTGACTACTTTGAAGGAGGGAGAGTTACTGTGTTGGGTGAGCTCTGGTATGATTGTTTGAAAAGAAACTTTCCGTGTTTTAGAGTTACACCTTGTCACCCAAACAACACGTTCTCTCCCTTTGGAATGTGGTTTTCACCCACACTTGGGTCTGGGTGTGTCTTGTGTCTTGAGACTTCAAACCAAGAACTGAAGACTTGGTTGGGGTGGCCCTGGGAACTACCCAGTGCCTCTGTCTCTGTCCCTGCCTGACACTTCTCAGAAACCCACGCAGGATCTAGAGGAGGCGGGTCAGGCTTCAGCCTAGTGCAAAGTCCAGGAGAAGCAGAACTGCCTTTTGAAACTCAGCAGATCACAGAAACAACCTGAATGCCTGACAATAGGGGATTAGTTGAATAAATCATGATACATTCAAACAAGATTCCGGGCCGCCCTTGAAAGTCACGATTTGGAAGACATTCCACGACATGGATAGACATCTGGGGTACACTGTTAGGTGGAAAAAACAGATGGTAAAATGGGGAGCACAGTCCTAATTTCGAGAAATATACCATTTCTGTAAAAATAGGTGTGCATGTGTATATATGAATACAAAAGTGTCTAGAAAAATATATTTTAACATGTTAATGTTGGTTATGATTGAGAAGTGACATTATTTGACTTTTAGGTTGTTTTTCAGTGAGATATAATAATCTCTTTACAAGGAGCACATATTATCTCACAATCAGACAAAATAAGTGTTTTTTTAATATATATATAATCCCCAATTTATTTGCTTTAAAATACTTCAGAAAGAAAATATATGTATTTCTCCCACTCCAGGGAGAAATAGATGAAATAAAAGTGGTAAAATGTCATCTCTGTTGGACCTGGGCCATAGGGATGTGGGGAACGACTACGCTATTCTCTCGACTTTTGGGTATGTTTGAAAACTTCCATTGTAAAAAGGTAAACAAAAGAAACCCAAAACACTCAAAACCGAGAGCAGCAGTGAACAGTTAGCTTTCAGAGGATATCATTCTTTCGGCGTAAGAAACATAGAAATGTGAATAACAAGCAAATGTACAACAGAAATAAGGCTGTAGAACTTAATGATGAGAATTCACTATTCATTGGCTGTGTGGCCTCTTTAAGCCTCAGTCTCCCCACCTGTAAAACAGGGAGATCCAGGACTTCCCTGGCGGTCCAGTGGTTAAGACTCCGTGTTCCCAATGCAGGGGGCACCGGTTCCATCCCTGGTCGGGGAACTAAGATCCCACATGCTGCACAGCGCAGCCAAAATAAAAATAAAATAAAAAATAAAATAAAATAAAATAGGGAGATCCTTGCAGAATGGTAGGCCTGTAACACAGACTTCACTCTGATTATGACTGCAGTTGTCGACCCAGGGAAGCACTAGAAGCCTGAGAGCAAGAACGCCTTGTGCCTTGCCCGAGGGGAGTCGTCCAACTTCGGTGTGCCCCAGGGAGCTCGCCACATGCAGATTCCAAGGCCCCGCCCCACAGAGTCTGACTCAACACCTGAGGTCGGGTTTGGGAATCTGCATCTTAAGTAAGAGCCCAGGTAACTCCCACTGGGGAAACACTGCATCCAGCGCAAGGTCAAAGACACCCTGGAAAGCAGGTCTGCCCGGGAGGAGAACGTGTGGTCATGCAGAAACAGGGCTGGCTGTGGCTGGGGTCAATTGCCCATTTATGACCCCAGGTGGACTTTGTCAGCAGTCACGGCTAGGAAGAAGTGGCATGCCACAGATACCTTTGGAATCTCCAGTTTGCAGAAATAGTGAATAATGACTTGTCACCTTTGTGCTTTCCTCCCTGAGGGACAGAGTCCTGGCAGCTGATTTAGGCCAGGATCTGGTTCCAACATGTCTGAACCGCGTGCCCCCAGGCCCACAACTGACCGCTCTGCATCTGTAAAATGGGAACAACGACAGCACCATCAGGATTCCTCGCACCGGCTCGTGGCCGTCACTTGAGGCTATCAGGAGCCGAGGCACAGAGCAAGGATCCCGCAGTAGGATTAGGGAGGCACTTCTTAAGTCCTGCACATTAGGGGTCCCTTTCCTTTCTCAATCACAGGAAGGCAGGGCCTAGGACAAACAAAAACATCTAAGTGGAGACCACACACATCCTGGCCATACATCTCAGGGAAAAATAAGCGGTGGGTCCAGGCACGGAGCCTATGCTTTTAAGGCACCCTCGTCTTAATCGGAGTCTCAATCTTAATTCTGTTTTCATTTTCCTAACCACAACCTGGCCTCCACGCTCTTCCTCTCTGGCCGGGATTCTAAGTGAGAGGAGAAGCAAGGCCATGGGGTGGGGGAGATGGAGAGCCATACTCCAGCTGGCTGATCTCTTGTCTCAGCCTGGTCCCTGCCTACTGAAGTAATTCAACAGTGTCACTGATTCAGACACAAGAAGTCATCCCTCGCACATAATAGCTTCATTGCAAAATCATTTGGGGAATTTCGGGTGAACCCCAAATCTTTCTCTTTCTCAAAAATAATATTAAAGTGGCACAGTGGTTAAGAATCCGCCTGCCAATGCAGGGGACACAGGTTTGAGCCCTGGTCCGGGAAGATCCCACATGCCGTGGAGCAACTAAGCCCTTGCGCCACAACTACTGAGCCTGTGCTCTAGGACCCGCGAGCCACAACTACTGAAGCCCGCGTGCCTAGAGCCCATGCTCCGCAACAAGAGAAGCCACTGCAATGAGAAGCCCGTGCACTGCAAAGGAGAGTAGCCCCCACTCGCCGCAACTAGAGAAAGCCCGCACGCAGCAACGAAGACCCAACACAGCCAAAAAATAAATAAATAAAATAAATTTATATATTAAAAAATAATAATAATATTAATTTCTGCTCCACCCCAGCTCTATGGAAAATGCAGACAGACACATTGTCCTACTGTAGACCGAGAGCTCTCCTAGACCGCACTGTCATCCCTGGGCCCTGTGTCGGGCACGTGGCAGGTATGGCCCGAAGGAGCGAGTGAGCCTGCTGTCCTGCTCAGCGTTGTGTGGGGAATGTCTCCCTGCTGAACACACAGCCCCACCTCCCTGTTACCTGCAGCCCCCTTTCTCTCACATGGAGGGATGCCCCTTCAATCTCCTCCCATGGGTCCCCGGCCCCTCCACTTTGTAGCAGCTGGAGAAACACTCAAGTCCCAGTGGAAGTAGAGCAAGGGAAAGTGAGAAGCTCCAAACAGCCCAGGGCTGGAGGCTGTTTCAGGGAAGGATCCCCGGGTGGCAGGGAGAGCAAGCAGAGCAGAGAAAACAGAGAAAACTGCAGCCTCAGGGCCGGCTGGGAGTCATTGCCCACCCTCTCCCCTCCCCGGAGGCCCCTGGGGAAGGGAACAGTGTGCGGAAGGGAAAGCTCCCTCGTGGACTGGCGCCCGTCTGCTTCACAGCAGGGAGTCCAGGCCGTCAGTTCCTTAGAGTCGGGGGGCCTGGGTCTCAATTCTCCTTAGAAGCCCCAAACCCCTAGTGGGGTCTGGTCCAGCAGGGCAGGGATTTAATATCTGTTGAATTAAATTGAGCTAGACTGAAGCTGAGGGGGAAACAACACTGTATGAGTTTCCTGGGGCTGCTGTAACAAACAACCACATACTTGGTGGCTTAACACAACAGAAATGTATTATTTTACAGTTCTGGAGGCCAGAAGTTCAAAGTCAAGGTGTCGGCAGGGCCATGCTCCCTCTGAAGGCTCCAGGGGAGGGTCTTTCCTGCCTCTTCCAGTTCCTGGTGTCTCCAGGTGTCCCTTGGCTCCAAAGCTCTGCCTCTGTCTTTGCATGGCTTTTTCTTCCCGAGTCTCTGTTTTTTTTCTGTCTCTTACAAGGACACTCTCCTTTAGGACCCACTCTAGTCCATGATCTCATCTTGATTCTCATCTGAATTATAATTACAAAGACCCTTTTTCCAAATAAAGTCACAGTCTGAGGTTCTGGGTGAACAGGACCTTGTGGGGGACACTCTTCACCCCAGTGCATACATTAAATAGCAAATAGCACAGGCAGAAGTGACAAGAAGGCGGCTGGGAGCTGGGAGACCTTGATCCAGTTACTTGTGGCTCAGTTGTCCCAGCTGTCAAGGGCTCCCATTAGCATCTCTGACCTCCACTGCCAGCTGGGAGGCGGGGTTCCCGGCTGCCTTTTACAAATGAGGAAACTGAGGCTCGGAGGGGTTGAACGTACGGGCAAGGTCACACAGCCGGCTAGAGCTGGGAGTAGAATCCAGGTCGACTGGCACCGGAGCTTAGGGATTTCACAGCCAGGAAGGGCTGGGTTTGAGGAAACCCCCAGCACCGATAAGGTCCCAAGATCTTTCCACTCCAAGGAACTTAATTTATCAAAAGAAAGCAAAGGTGAACTGTCTTGGTTTTCATGTTCCTTCACTTCCTCATGTCGTAGATTTTGGAATGCGGCTACTTCCCTGGAATCACTTGAGAAAGTGAGGTCAAAGAGAACAAGGATTAATTAAATTATTCCTAGAAATTAGTCTGTACTGGGGAAGTAAGGTGCAGAGACCCAGCTGGACCCAGCCTTGCCCCTGTTGCCTATGAGGACCTAATACACTTGGGAAGCTACGCTGACCTTCACCTGGATGCCTGCTCCTTCCCACACTGGCCAAAAACACCAGGTGGTTCAGGAAAGATTTGCCCCAGGAGTGGAGGGGGTGGGGGATTGGGAAGCAAATCTTCTCCCCCCACCCCAAGTATGGCTCTGCAGTGTCTGTTCAACTTTGAAGTCCAGAGGTTGCAGAACGTCTTGTTAGGAAGTTTCTAGTACGTTGGACCATATTCTGAAGAAATGCATTCATTTATTCAATCAATCTCTATTGTGTACTGCCCAGGACCAGGTTGTCAGCTCCAAAGGCGGGAGGGCAGGCTTTGTTCGCAAGGGGCCCCCCAGGGTTCAGAACCTGGCGTCCACCAGGCCCCCGTTGAGCTGCTGAACAAATGCAGGAACAGGCCCTGTCCTAGACCACAGGACGTCAGAAGAAAGGTTCTACTGAAAGGGCAGGGAAGAATGAATTTCTTGCTCCCGGGCCTCGGTTTCCTTATCTGGAGATGGCGGACCGCTGCCTGAAGTTGTAGGGTTATAGGTGGCTGGGCCACCAGCTTCTCCCCCACCTGTCCCCAACCCACAATCCGTGCCAATGCAAATGCTCCCTGACCCTGGCCGGTGTGCTTGCATCCTCTCGGTTCCGGAGCTGAGGAAGTAACCCGCCGAAAGGAGGCCGACTTAATGGCTCCATTTGGATGAGGTTTTCGCACAGAGCTTGTTCCCGTCACATCTCAAGGCAGGCCAGCCGCCTCAGAGGCGCGGGCGCCCGGCCTCTGTGAACTCACGACCTTCTCACGGGCCCCGGGGGCGGTTATCATCACCCTCATTTTCGGGGGTGGCGCCCAGGGCTCAGAGAGGCCAAGCCACTCGCCCAAGGTCACACAGCTTCGCAGAGACAGAGGGGGAATGGGGACGCGGGTCTCTCGAGCCCCGCTCCAGGGGCTTTTCGAAGACACTCGCTACCTTCCTATTGTGACGCTCAGGAATAAAACGGGAAGCCCGGACGCCCGCTTTCACCTAAAACAATGCTCCACGCAGATCTGTGTGAACAAAAGCAACCAGAAATCCGCCTCGGGTTTTCGGCCCGCCCGGCCCGCCGGCCAATTGACTCCGCCGGCCGCCGCGGGGCGGGCCGGGGCGGTTCCAACGTGATCGACAGCCCCGGGGAGGCGTGGCCGCGGCAGGGGCGAATCGGATTGGGGACCCGGAACAATCATGGGCCGAGAAGGCGCAGCCCGAGCCAATCAGCTCGGGGGGCGGGCCCGGCCGCCTGGCTGTCGTGAGAGGCGGCCTCCCCGCCCACTTGCGCCTCGTCCCGGCGCCCGTCAGCTGCGAACGCGGCGCTCGGCCCGGATCCGTCCGCGGCGCTAGAAGCAAAGGCGCGAGGCCGTGGCAAGTGCCGGCGCAGATCCCTCCGCCGCCCGCTCCCGAGTTCGCTCCGAGCGCCGCTCCCGAGCCGCCGCGGCCTCCGTCCCGGGTAACGGCCGTCGGCCCAGCGCGGCGGCGCGGCGGCATGGCCCGGGCGGCTCCGTCGGGGGGCGGCCCGCAGTGACAGACCCTGCGGCGCGGGGGGAGATGGGGGCGGCCGCCTCCCGGGCGACGACGACGACGACGAGGAGCAGCCGCCGCCGCCGCCGCGCACCGGCCGCCGCCGGGGACGGGCGCGGGCCAGGAGCCCGCCCGTGAGCGGGGGGCCCGAGGCCGATCGCCGCCCCCGGCCGCCCCGGCCGCCCCGGGCCCCCCCGGCGCCCCGCGCGCGCCCGCCCGCCGGCCCCTGGCGGGGGTCTCGCCCGCGCCGCGCGCCCCCGGCCCCGGCGCGGCCCTCGGCGCCCGGCCGCCCTCGCCCTCGCCCGGCCCCGGCCGCGCCCCCGCCCGCGCCCGCCCGCGCCCCCGGCCCCGGCCTCGGCCCCGGGCGGCGGCCCCCGGCCCCGCGTGGCGGCGCGGCGCGGGCGGCAGCATGGTGGAGAAGCGCTGCCCGCTGCAGAGGGACGGTGTGTACCGCTGGTTCTCGGAGCTGCCGTCGCCGCAGCGCGTGGAGTTCCTGTGCGGCCTGCTGGACCTGTGCATCCCGCTCGAGCTGCGCTTCCTCGGCTCGTGCCTCGAGGACCTGGCCCGCAAGGACTACCACTCGCTGCGCGACTCGGAGATCAAGGCCAACAACCCGGCCGACCTGGGCAGCCTCACCAACCTGACAGACGAGGTGGTGCGCAGCAAACTGCTCGTGTCGCTGGCGCTGCTGGGCTCGGAGCAGCGCGAGGCGGCGGGCGTGCTCTACCGCACGCTCACGCACATCGACTCCATCATCCACAACTACGGGCTGCAGCTCAACGAGGGCCGCACGGGCGATGAGTTCCTGCTGCTTTTCACCATGGCCTCCAACCACCCGGCCTTCAGCTTCCACCAGAAGCAGGTGCTGCGCCAGGAGCTCACGCAGATCCAGAGCAGCCTGAGCGGCGGCGGCGGCGGCGGCGGGGGCCCCGGGGGCAAGAGCGCGCTGCCCACATGCCCGGCCTGCCACAAGGTGCGTGCCCGCGCCCCAAGCTCTCACCCCGGGCCCCAAGCCCCCGCCGGAACCCCAAACCTCACACTTAGCTCCCCAAGCCCCCACTGGCACCCCACATCACCGCAAACCCCTGCGCGCACCCCAGGCTTCCGACCCACCGACTCCTCGCCACCCCAAGCTTCCACTCCGCACTTCACTCCGTGTCCCACGCCTCCCTCCTGCACTTAAGACCCCACCCTCACCTCAACCCCCTATTCCCTCCTTGCACTCCAAACCCGCACCCCTAGACCCCGCCCGGCACCCCACGCCCCCTGGGGCCCATCGCACCCGCCTTACTCGGGGCCCGGGGGAGGGGGCTCCGGGACTGGGGAAGGACGCCCCGGGCAGAGTTCGCGGCCCGCCGGGCCTTCGGTACACGTCTTCCGCGGGAAGCTGGAACCGAGATAAGGCCTTTGTCCCCTTCATCGGGCTGTTGGGCGACAGATAACCATTACACATTGTGTCCTCTTGGTTTCTCCAAATCTGGTGTTTATTATCAGAAAAGGAAGCCGCTAGTGAGGTGGAGATTAGAAGGCGCTGGAACGATAGGAGACGTTCGCGGGGTGCTGTGCTGGGGCTCCCACGGCTTAGGTGTCCATTTCCCGGGAGTGGTGGGGTCGGCGTCGCCCCGAGGAGGTTAGGGTCGGCGTGGGCCGCAGGCCGCCATGGGCCGCAGGCCGCCGTGTGCACGTGTGTCAGTGTGTGCGTGTACGTGAGTACACGTCTGCTTGAGTGTATGTGCATTGTGTGTATACGTGAGTGTGTGCGCACGTATATATGTGTATAGAGTGTATATGTGTATTTCTGAATGTGTACGTGTGTCTGTATTTATACTGTGTGTAAGAACCGGGCTGTTGTAACAGACGGAAAAGCAGGTTTGGAGCCTTCAACGCGTGTGAAACAGTTATTTCTCCGTGACCCGCCTTCCTTTTTAGAAACAAATCCCAGGCTGATTGAGAGTCCAACTAGGATTAGTTAAAAGATCTCCTGTCTCCAAATTAAACAGGAAGGGCAGAGTGGTCATTCAATTAGAAATGTGAACTTTTGTCTAAATGTTTAAAAACTATGTAAACACAAAGCATTTGGGGCTCAAACGTCTTTTTAACAGCCCCCTGGGACCCTGTGCCAGAATTGTGCTCCAAGCAAAAGGATTTATTTTTGACCACGTGTGTTGTGTGTTTTGGGATTAAAACTGACTTTCTTTGGGAAGTAAAAGATTGCAATCATACCAGTAGTCTGAGTGCTTTTTGATAGTGTCTGCGCTGTCCGAAACTAAAACTTTGTTTCTCTGGTTTGCTAGTGGTGGTTTTTAAGCTCTTTCAACTGTGGATTGTGGCTTTTAATGATTTCCTTTGAGACGTGGTTGTGATACCTACATTGGTTGTTTTTTTTTTTTAGCTGCATTGGGTCTTCGTTGCTGCGCACAGTCTTTCTCTAGTTTCCGCAAGCAGGGGCTACTCTTCCTTGTGGTGCGTGGGCTTCTCATTGGGGTGCCTTGTGGAGCACAGGCTCTAGGCGCACGGGCTTCAGTAGTTGTGGCATGCAGGCTCAGTAGTTGTGGCTCTCAGGCTCTAGACTGCAGGCTCAGTAGTTGTGGCGCATGGGCTTAGTTGCTCCACGGCATGTGGGATCTTCCCAGACCAGGGCTCGAACCCATATCCCCTGCATTGGCAGGCAGATTCTTAAACACTGTGCCACCAGGGAAGCCCCCCTACATTGGTTTTTAACTTGTCGTATCTTTTTTGAGATATGAACCACCTCTGAGACTTTGGTTTCCTTTTTTAAGCGTGTGTTCAAATCCCATCCTAAAAATGTTTTTCCAGCTACAACAAAGGGAAAGCAGGGTCCTATAAAATGTGGTTGTCCATAGGGCACTCAGTAGGCTCTGGGGTGCTGGTGTTCATGGGCTTTCAGTCCCTGGTGGCCAGTTTCATGAGCGCTCAGTCCTCTGTTCGTGTTAGTAAACACTGGTAGTGTCTGTGGCTGTTACACCAGTCATATTCACCTCTTGAAGGGGATTCCTTTGTGTGTACAGATGCATCACTTTATAAGAGCAGAAGATGGCGATTATTTTGGCGGGGCAGCGAGCTAAAGCTAGAACAAAAATACCTTTTATAAGAGAGACTTTTTGTCAAGCCAGAAACCCCTTTGATGAGATGCAGGGGCTCGGAATTGACCAGCTGTGTGACCTTGGCCAGAATCCTCT